>NC_045030.1:158185341-158187841 GCF_008632895.1 Mastomys coucha
AATATCTAAAATAAAAATAAAAAAATATAAAAAAAAACAAATATAGTAATTCATATTGAAGAAGACATGGCTGAAATTCAAACAAATTAACTGAAAGTACATTCTAATCAGTGAAATTACAGCAGAAATTCAGAAAATATTCTCTTTATGGCACATTATACTTAAAATGTCAAGAATAATATTTAAAGCCAAAAGAGAAAAATAAGAAGTCACAATCACAAACTCATCAGAATTTACATGAGACCTTTCAGCATATTTGGAATGGCATATTTCAAACTTGAGAAGTAAATAACTGCCAAACAACTTTAATATACTCAGAAATGTCATCCTTTAAAATGTTTGGAGAAATAAAAGCAGTTCATGAGAAGTATACACTGAAACAGTTTATGACCATAAAGGCATCATTACAAAGATGTTTAAAGAAGTTCCATAAAGAGAGAAGAAAAAAACCCATAATTATGAGAGTTCAAGAAAGACATGAGAAGAATAGATAATCAGATGACAATTAGAAAAGAATAAAACATTTTCAACTCAACAAACCTGCAAAACTCTAAGTTATGGGAGTAAGCAAAGAACAAAGTAAATTTGAGCAAAACACAGACATACACATACATCCAACCTAACACAATTATAGGAATTATCATGTCTCCCTCAACAACAACCCTGAATGTAAGTCACCTTAACTCTTCAATTAACAAACACAGACTGTCTAATTGGATTAAAAACAAGATTCAGTTATTTTGTATCTGTAAGAAACATGCCCCATGTCCAGTAATTAAGGAGGACACATTTTTCTCTTTTGTCTATCAAAGTTTCTCCAAAATAGAACACATTTTTGACCATGAAATAAGTCTTAACAAATACAAGACACTATAGAAATATTTTTTCTATTCTATTGGACTATAATGGAATAAAACTAAACTAGAAATCAACTACAGAAATATGCATACAAATACATGGTGGCTCATGCCTATAATACTAGTGTCTGTAAGGCTGAGACAGGAGGCTGTCATGAGTGTGTTTTATGAATATTTATTTAAAATATTTTAATTAGTTGTTACCTTATTAAGGGGATACTGTTCCTCCCTGAAGCCATAGGCTGTCAAATTAAATACCCAGCATCTGATCTGAGATACCTTCTCCTGAGTTGTTGGCTAGTGGCAACCCAGAGACACATTAACCAATACAGGCTACTGACATTGTTCTTGGTTGTCCACTAGAACTTTGTGGTAAGACTGCTGCTGCAGATGGTGCCTATTTTGGTCACAGGACATGGAGACTGTGGTTGGCACTGATCAGGAAAATTCCTGCATCTGTTGGCTAGCTTCCATAGTACTGGACGGTGCTGTGAAGGCTGCTGAGGAGAGTAAAGTCATCAACAGCCTTACCCAGCTGTGAACTCTGGGAACTATAATAATGACCAGTATGGCAAGATATATGCTCACGGACGCACAAATGTCATGGTTATTATGGAGGTATCCAAGTACTTTCCATAGGAGAAAATATGTGCTTGTTACTATAAATCTGGCTAACATGGTGCGTTTTAAATTAGTTTTGTTTAATGGTTTTCATTGTATGCACATATCAAAACATGCATTGAATCTCATAAATATATGCAATTACTTATTTAAAATAACATTAAAATATTTTAAATGTGACACAAGTAATGAGAAAGAAACTCCATTGTCTTACTCCTTAAAATAGCTTGGTTGAAATACAACCTGATGCTTTAAAATCCTGCCATTTAAGGTGTACAATTATATTGTTTTTAGTAAATTTACAGTTGTTTAACTACATGACAATTTAGATTAGAACATTTTTATCACCCCAAAGATCCCTTACGTCCATGGACAATGCCTTTCCACTGTTTACATCATTTTAAAGAGATTTTTGCCTGTCTTAAATGATTTTATAAAGCTAAGATTCTGAGACTTGAACATAGTGACACAGCTCAAAATGTAAACTCACTGCGGGGAACTCCAGAAACATTTGGTTTTCTTCAAATGCATATCCCCTTTAAATTGCCATTTTGACTCTTAGCCACTTTTCTCATTAGTACAACTTTTCACACTGAGCAACTTCACAAGACACCTGGTGCTTGTATGGTTGTTAAATGAGACCTCAGTATGCTGGAAATACTGAGGGCATCGGAACTCTGTTGCATGTATTAATAGTAGCTTCTTTGCTAGTATAAGCACTTTGCTTCCAGTGAATTACTTATGGATAAAATAAATAGAGTATAGGTTTTGAGTACTCCAAAGTATTTTATGTTTTCTTCTAGGTTTT
Source organism: Mastomys coucha (assembly GCF_008632895.1). Classification (NCBI taxonomy): domain Eukaryota; kingdom Metazoa; phylum Chordata; class Mammalia; order Rodentia; family Muridae; genus Mastomys; species Mastomys coucha. Next base: position 158,187,628 of record NC_045030.1, read on the forward strand.
GTCTAGAATGTTACCATGGCTTGACTTCATGAAAGGAATGCATTTGTACTCTGTTCTCGCCAACTTAGTGGGATAAGTTGTTTCACAATTATAGATATCTGGGGGTTTGCTTACAATCCTTAAATGTATGCATTTATGTCAGTTAGTCATGTAAACTTTCTAGCATTGGGCAATTATATAACTGGTTTTTCATTGCTCTCACAGCCCAGAAGGC
>NC_045030.1:158192841-158209326 GCF_008632895.1 Mastomys coucha
TTTGAAAACGAAAGCTACTTGTGGGTTGTGCAAAGGTATAAGGTGCTACATTCAAGATTCTGGCTGCCTGGCAGAAGTTGGGTGAACTTGGTCTCTTGAGCAGATCTCATTTGCTGGATTAGGCTTGACACACAGAGACCTCACAGTTGACCCTTTGTGTGATGATCTTTTTCACTCAACAGCATCTGATTCTCCACAAAAGGAAAGTAGTCCCACGCACCCAGGTGAGATCAACCTAGTGTTTTTATTTTTAAGCTCCCATCAGCTTCGCATGTTGTCAGGTTGACCAGAACCTCTAGCCTAATCCATCCTCTTGCTAGGTTTCCTCCATGTCATCCTGTCACCTTACTTTCTTCTCCCAACAGATTTCCCTGGCCTCAACAGACTTACAACCAAAACTTTATCTCAAGTTCAGCTTCTAGACAGAAGCTTGGCAGTAGGCAAGCAGTTACTTAGCTTTATTTTCTTACATAGAAGAACAACTATCTGATAATATAAGTCTGACATGCACACACGTGTGTGTCACAACCCCCCAACCCCCACAACCAACCCTGCTCTGTCTTTCAGATGCTTAAAATAACACACAAAAGATAATTGTCAGGACATGATGCTGTCCAGTGAGTGAGCACACCTGCACATGCTGTATCAAGCACAGGTGCTGAATGACAATTCCTGGGACAATAGGAGTTATGTTAAATCTCCAGACTGTAGATTCACAAGATATTTTCTACAAATTAGATGACTATGAGTCAAGAATTGTTTTGTATTTTTCTATGACTAAGAGAAAATTAAAGTAAATTAAAATTTAACGGGAAAATAAATGGCATGTGAAAATGCATGCAATTTAAATTGCTGCATCTGTAACTGCAGGTTTTTATTTATTTTCTGCTGTGGTTGGGACCAAACCTCTGGTCTTGGACATGCTAGATAAGTACTCTACCCCTAGGATACATACTCAGCCTTAAAACACAGATTCTTGGAAAACTACCCTTGCCTGTTTGTTGACATTTTTATCAGAAGCTGCTTTTGAGCTTCAATAGCAGAGTGGGTAGTTGCTATGGAGACTATGGGGTTTGCCCAGCCAAATATATACACATATGACTTGCCTTTGTAGGGAACGTTTACTAACTCTTGATGTAAAGAAATGAGTGGCATGAGCCCTGTTCACTGATGGGGCTCCTTCTATTTGGTATTTCCAAGGACAGCCATACTTTCTTATTTGAGTGAGATAAAGTCTGAGCTGAGTCAAGTGCAAAGTACGTATAGATTTGTCTAATGGGGTAGAGGCCCTTGAGTCAGACGTAAAATCCTATAGTATGGAAGGGGAGCATTGCAGCCTGGAAAGATCCACAGATAGTTTTTGTCACTAAAAAAATGGAAGAGGCTGACTTTTGGTAGAAGGGACTTGAAGAGGGGAAGATAATAGAGTGGGCTAGCAAGGAACTCATAAAGCTAAGGTAAGTGAAAATCAGTAAAATTGCCTTTTGATACTGTCTAAACCCCAGGAGCCCCATTGAAGCAGCCAAAATGGATTGAATTCCTGCTGGGGGCAAGGCTTGCTATTGATCGCACAGACCGATCCAGCAACCTTGCATCTTAGCAGGAATGATTACTCCCCAAGAAGTCTTGCCTGGAAGCAGACTTCTATCACTTTCCTGATGACTTGAGAGCAGATCCTACGCAGGGTACAGATCAGTGGGACAAATCCCTGCTGCCCAAAGTTGCAAGAGGAAAATGTGCCCCGGGGATCTTGAGTACATTCTCCAACACGACTCACTTGCATTTTGTAAGAACAATGATTAATTTAGGTGAACCTATTCAACAATAAGCCCTGATTTACTGATGGGGAAAATAAGATGTGAATGATGTGATAGTTAATCAATTTAACTGCTTTAAGAATGACTATGGAAGAGGCAGGTGGATTTCTGAGTTCGAGGCCAGCCTGGTCTACAGAGTGAGTTCCAGGACAGTCAGGGCTATACAGAGAAACACTGTCTCAGAATAATAATAATAATAATAATAATAATAATAATAATAATAATAATAATAATAATAAAGAATTACTATGGAAACACACCTCTTTATGTGTCCATGACAGTATTTCCAGAGACTCTTACGTGCAGAGGGAAGATGCACTCTCAATGTGGGTATCTGTATGTCATAGGCTAGCATTCTGGACTGAGTAAAAGGAGACAGAGGAGAAAGTGAATTGACCACCAGCATTCATTTTTTTTTCTCCTCTTCCTGACTTTTGATGCAGAGTAACCAGGTGCCTTACATTCCAGCTACTCTGCTTCCCTTGACATTGTGGACCTTACTCTCACACTCCAAGCTAAAGCAAACAAACACTTCCTTCCTTAATTCTCTCCCTTAATTCAGGTGTTTTGTCATAGCCGGGAGGAAATGGATACAGTTTTGAATGTTTATGCAGGGTTAAGAGCTAGTAAGCAAAAAAGTAGCTTGAAAGTAGCCATGTCAGCGAACTAAGCAGGTATCATGGTGTGAGGGGAAAAGGGAAACTCCTGGAAGTGCTGGAAGTCCAGAGTGAATGAGTGGTGTTATCCTGAGCCTGGTCGTGCCAAGTACCAGTGCTGGAACCCTGTGACAAAGACTTCCTGGATGAGGTCCAGAGTGGCAAAGTCTTCCTGTGCATGGATGTTAAGAGTATTTACAGAAAATATCCATGATAGATTTTTTTTTCTCTACTGCTCCCAATGTTACTACTTGAAGACTGTTCCCTTATAGAGAACGCTGGTCTTAATGAGGGGTTCTGCTCTGCCAAAATGACATGACTCAAACAACATGGGGAAGAAAGGGTTTGTTTCACCTTACAGCTTTTAAATCTGTCACTAAGAGAAGCCAGGGCAGGAACTCGGGGCAGAAACCTGGAGGCAGGAACTGGTGTAGAAGCCACAAAGGAATGCTATTTACTGGCTTGTTCCTAATGACTTGCTTAGCCTGCTTTCTTATACCAGTCAGGACCAACAGCTCACAGTAGCTGGGCTTCCTTACATTACTTGTCAGTTAAGAAAATATACCACAGGCTTGCCCACAGGCAAACATGGTGAGAACATTTTCTCAATTGAGGGTTCTTCTTCAAAAGGACTCTAACTTTTGTCCTGCTGACATAAAACTAGCCAACACATTGCTCCTACTACAGTTAGCTAAATTTGCCTCCTCATTTTCTTTAATGTAATATCCCTGCCTCTTTTTTCACCTGTGTGCAAATAACCCTGTCTCTCTTTCTTCGAATTGCACAAATAAACACATGCACTTCTGGAGTACTAATGGAGTTCTCCATCAGAGAGCCCAGTTTACCTGATCTCAGCTTTTCTACAGGTGCACCTATGAGCCTGTCATTTATTTATTCCTTGCCACCCCAATTAGGACAGTCCCTTGAGCCATTCAAAGATAGAAGAGGATACAAGGAACTTGGAAATGTGGAGGAGATTTCACTGTGTGTAAGAACTCAAGTGACTATTCTTTAGCCACAGTGTCTTAGACTTTGTTATTTCAGAGTAGTTAATAGACTGTCTACCTAAGACCGTGAGATCATGGGGAGGTCACTTAAAGTTTTATGCTTTAGATAAAGGGGCTAACAATACTGCATAGCTATAAAAAACTATCAGGGGTTAATAGTATCAAAACATTTCATAGCACCCTATGAACATATATAATACTTCTGTTTTAGTTACAAATTAATTTAACGAACTATAGAAATGATCTCTGAAAGTATAGTCTTTATAAGTTAATTTAAACAAATCTACAAAAGGGTCTTAACATTTGTAAAACCATGAATCCATCTTTACTGAAGCAGACAATGGACATCATTAAGAATATATTTATAAACACTGGACTATCAGTTATTGAAAAATTAATTTTAATGTACAGCCATTGTTGACCCCTGTGATATAAATACTTCCACATGGCAGATTATAATATACTAATGTAGCATCATTGAATGCTAACTTGAAGATTTGTGTGCAGTGGCATATCATTATATGTTCTCCCTATGCAGATATAACATATCTTAAGAGCATAATCATATAACACAGCAAAAGAAGTAGTGAGTTTAATAATAACTTTGTTTATAAAATATGTAATTTGATTGTAAGTTTGGGGACTTATTTTTAATAACCAACTCTCCATTCCCAAAGTTCTGGCAATTGCCCATCACATGCTGATGTAAGGTAGATTTGGCACATCAATGGCATGCAATTTGGAGACATTAGCCTGTCTTAGTGTCAAACAAAAGCTCTGTGAGAATAGTCAAATATGGTCAATTTTATATATCAACTTGACTGGGATGTGGGGTACCCAGACAGTTGGTTAAACATTATCCTGGGGAGTTCTGTGAGTATGCTTTTGAAAGATCTGTCTTTTAATCATTACACCAAGTAGCTTTTACTCCCTGGTGTGTATGGTCTTTATCTAACCAATTCAAAATGTGAGAGAGAACTCCTTCTTCTTGATTTTCTTCACATAGAGACAGTAGAGATTTTAATTTCTTGCCTTTTGGATTTGAACTGAAATCTTGTGTCTTCCTGGATCTCAGGCTTGGTGATTTTTAGATTGAAACTACTACCAATTTGATTTCATTCTCATTATCAAGTTTGTCTATACTCTTCATTCTGATACTGATTGCCATTGTTGATACCAGGACCCTGCTTTGGCCTTCCAACACGGACTGAAGACCAGGAGTTCTCCAGAAATCTTCTGGGGCTTCAGCACCACATTGATACCTTTGAGCTGTTCAGCTTTGTGGAATAAGCAATTGCCAGATTCTTGGTTTCTTTAATTTCTGGACTACCCAGACCATATCCTGTAAACAGTCTAATATATTCCCTTTTGACACATATTCATTCAATCAGTTCTGTTCTTCTGAAGCACCCTAATATGTACATCCACACATGATATTGTATACTACCATTCTGATGCTCTAAAGAATTCTAATGTAAATTCCTAAGTGCAAAAGCAAAGTGCAAAAACATGAGAGCACTGGTTAAAATATGGGAGAATAAGCTACTACATTTTTGTAAGTTGATGTCTCCTATCTCCTGTTGGCAGCAGGAGTTGCTCCCTGCTCAACATCTGGAAAGCATCCCAGATTGTGCATGTGTTCTTTCAGTTTTCCCTGGAAAGAGATTGACTATGAGGAACCTTTTCTCCATTGTGAAACAAAAGGGGGCCACATGGATTGTGCTGGCAGTGCAAGTGAATATTATGAGGGCTTAGCCTAAGAATTTAGGCAATGCTTTATCAACACTAAGATAATTGAAATTTAATGAACAGGCTGTCTTGTCATCCTATCCATGTTTCCCTGGCTTCCCTTACTTTCTTGTTTGAGGGTCAGCAGAACATTGGGTCCTTGTCTGTGAGGACATGGTACAGGATGCGTGTCAGCTTCTTTTGAGCAAAAGCAAGTCAGAGACCACAGACAACCTCCAAATTACAAGTCTATTTTCAGACATCTCCAAAGTCCTGTCATTTCTCTTCTACACATCCCTTTTACACCAGGCTTTAGGAGATACTCCGTGACTTGTTTTCTAATAAATGACTGAATACATACATTAATGAAGTTAATTTAAGAATAAAAGGTTTGGTTTGGTTTTGCAAGAGAAGAAGCTATCAGTTTTGTGAAGCCAAGATTGCTAACCAACACTGTAGTAAACTACTGTTCACCACATCCTTTTCCTTGTCTCCTTTTCACTGGAGGAACCTGTTGCTCTGTTGGGCTCAGTAAGGGGATGTATTTGTTAGGATGAACAGGAAGTGTCTCCAGCAGGTTCATGTTTTGGTCTCAGCTGATGGTAATAGTTTGAGAGGTTGTAGGAACTTTGTAAATTGGTTTCTAGCTAGAGGAAGTGGGCCACTGAGGTTTTATCTTTGAAGTCCACACCATGTCTGTATCTACTAGTCTCTTATCTGTGCTTCCTGCATACCATGTTACCTGCTCTGCCACCTCATCCGCGAGGTGATGGACTGAACCCTCAGAGATCATAAGCTAAAATAAACCTTTTGTCAACCACTCTACCCTGGTGACAAAAAAGTAACTAATATATGTAGCTAATGAGATATTAGCAGATGTGAAACATAGTAGGTTGTAATTTAAAGAACAGTGCTGATTTGGTATGCACTGTCTTATGTCTCTTCTGTCATCATAAGAGAAGCTTCTGCTGGACACTTCTTTCCTTTTCAGATTGCACTGAAAGTGGTGACATACTGCTCTGAGCAACCAACCTCATAGCAAAGTAAACCAGCAAGGGCTCACAGTTAGAAGCACTATATTAGAAAGTAGTCTACTAGAAGGCAATCTAGGGCATTCAAAGTCAGTCAAATCACATACACATAGAATTATTTTTCTCATGTGGCGATAATTCTCATGCTCTTCCTCTGTGTGTGTGTGTGTGTGTGTGTGTGTGTGTGTGTGTGATGCACTAAGTTTAATCATGACTGTTCACATGAACATGGGAAGGACTGATATTATTTACTGGAACATAGGCAACTCATCAATAGGCTACTCTGGTGAAGAAAGTGACACTTCCAATCCAACCCGCCATTAACTATTACAATCTTTCAGTAATGAGTGGTCATAAGACCCTCTGTTCTATGTTGAAATGTTGCTTTGTCCCACATTATGCAGGCAACCATAGCTGCAGTGAGAGTTAATAAGTGCTGTGCAATATCCAGATGAAATTCTAGGTTAAATTAGATTTCACCAAAATTGGTGCTTCTAATTTATTTTCTGTTAATTGATTGAAGTTGTTCTTTGACAATTTCAACAGGTACATTCTGATTACTATAAGGCTCTACTCTCTCTTTTCCCCTCTTATTCTTTTCATTCTCCCACTACAAATCCCTTTTCCACATTCAAATCTATTACTCTTGTTTTGTGGCCTGAATTTAACCAGGATCACCTGTCTGAGCACAACTTTAGAACTATCCTTTTGGTGGACTCAGCAGTAAGTACACAACTGAAAACAATAACTGTCCCTCCTCCACAATCCTCCAGTAGCCAGTAATTTAGCAGGGAGGAGTAGGGCTCCATGATTACCTCTCCAATACCTAATTGACTGCTAATAGGCTCAATTTTGTGCAGGCCTAGTGCAGGCAACTACAGCTACTATGAGATCAAAGTTGTAATAGCTGTGCCATACTATGAAGATTTCACAGCTCTTCTACTTAACCTCAAGCTCTTACACTCTTTTTTTCCTTTTCTTTTCTTTTTTTATTGGATTTTCTTTCTTACATTTCAACTGTTATCCCCTTGACCTGTTTGTCCCGCCCTGAAAACTCCCTATTCCATCACCCCACTACCTGCTTCTATATGGGTGTTCTAAAACTTATCAAAAAAGATAAGGAAGGGCACTTCATACTCATCAAAGGAAAAATCTACCAAGATGAAATCTCAAATATGAAGATCTCACCTATGCTCCAAATGTAAGGGCACCCACATTCATAAAAGAAACTTTACTAAAGCACAAAGCATACTTTGCACCTCACACAATAGTAGTGGGAGATTTCAACACCCCACTCTCAGCAATGGACAGATCATGGAAACAGAGACTAAACAGAGATACTGTGAAACTAACAGAAGTTATGAACCAAATGGATTTAACAGATATCTATAGGACATTTTATCCTAAAGCAAAAGTATAAACCTTCTTCTCAGCACCTCATGGTACCTTCTCCAAAACTGACCATATGATTCGTCACAAAACAGTCCTCAACAGATATAAGAAGAATAAAATAATCCCATGCATCCTATAAGATCACCATGGACTAAGGCTGGTCTTCAATAACAACATAAACAATAGAAAGCCAGCATACACATGGAAGCTGAACAATACTCTACTCAATGATAACTTGGTCAAGGAATTAATGAAGAAAGAAATTAAAGACTTTTTGAATTTAATGAATACAAAGGCACATCATACCAAAACTTATAGGACATAATGAAAGCAGTACTAAGAAAACTCATAGTTCTAAGTGCCTCCAAAAGAAACTGGAGAGAACATACCTTACTAACTTAACAGCACCCCTGAAAGGTTTAGAACAAAAAGAAGCAAATACATCCAAGAGGAGTAATTAAACTCAGGGCTGAAATTAATCAAATTGAAATAAAAAGATGTATAAAAATAATCAACAAAACCAGAAGCTGGTTCTTTGAGAATTCAAAAAATCATCAGATCCCACTACATAAGCCTATTTTCAACAAAACTGAAAAATCTGGATGAAATCGACAATTTTTTAGACAGATACCAGGTACCAAAGTTAAATCAGAATCAGATAAACCATCTAAACAGTCCCATAACCCCTAAAGAAATAGAAATAATCATTAAAAGTCTCCCAACCAAAAAAATCCCAGGACGAGATGGGTTTAGTGCAGAATTCTATCAGACCTTCCAAGACGACCTAATAGCAATATTCTTCAAACTATTTCACACAATAGAAACAGAAGAAACAGTAACCAATTCATTCTATGAAGCCATAGTTATGCTGATACAAAAACCACAAAAGACCCAACAAAGAAAGAGAATTCAGACCAATTTCTCTTATGAATATCGATGAAAAATACTCAATAAAATTCTTGCAAACTGATACCAAGAACACATCAAGACTATCATGCACCATGATCAAGTAGGCTTCATCCCAGGGATGAAGGAATGGTTCAATATATGGAGCTGCATCAATGTAATCTATTACTTAAACAAACTCAAAGAAAAAACAACCATATGATCATCTCATTAGATGCTGAAAAGGCATTTGACAAAATGCAACCCCTTCATATTAAAAGTATTGGAAAGATCAGGAATTAAAGGTTCATACCTAAACATAATAAAAACATTATGCAGCAAACCAATCATCAGCAAATTAAATGAAGAGAAACTTGAAGCAATCCCACTAAAATCAGGGAGTAGACAAGGCTGCCCATTCTCTTCCTATCTATTCAATATAGTACTCAAAGTTCTACCTAGAGCAATTAAATAACAAAAGGAGGTCAAAGGGATACAAATTGGTGGAAAGAAAGAAATCAAAATATCACTATTTACAGATGATATGATAGTATACTTACGTGACCCCAAAAATTCTACCAGAGTACTTCCAAACCTGATAAACAACTTTAGAAAAGTGGCTGGATATAAAATTAAATCCAAAATTGGTAGGGTTCCTATACTCAAAGGATAAACAGGCTGCGAAAGAAATTAGAGATATGACATCCTTCACAATAGTCATAAGCAATATAAAATATATTGGTGTGACTCTGACCAAACAAGTGAAAGATCTGTTTGACAAGAACTTCAAGTCTCTGAAGAAGGAAATTGAAGAAGATCTCAGAAGATGGAAAGATCTCCCATGCTTGTGGATTGGCAGGATTAATACAGTAAAAACGGCCATCTTGCCAAAAGCAATCTACAGATTCAATTCAATCCCCATCTACATTCCAACTTCATAGAGTAAGAAAGAGCAATTCTCAAATTCATTTGGAATAACAACAAACCCAGGATAGCAAAAACTATTCTCTACAATAAAAGAATATCTGTGGGAATCACCATCCATGACCTCAAGACTACATGAAGCTCAAGAGGAAGGAAGACCAAAGAGCGGATGCTTCAGTCCTACTTAGAAGGCTGAACAAAGTAATCAAGGAAATTAGAGGTTGGGAGGGACTTGGAAGGAAGAGAAGAGAGGGAGGGAAAAGAGGGGCAGAATCAGGTATGGGAGGTGATGGAGGAGATATACAGAGTGTCAGGGAATTGAACAGAGTTGTGTAGCAATGGAGGATGGGGAGCTGGGGATAACAACCAGAAAGTCCCAGATGCCAGGAAAGCAAGAGCCTCCCAGGACTCCACGGGGATGACATTAGCTGAAATACCCCACAAGGGGGAGGGGGAATAATCTGTCCAGACCATACCCAGAGGTTAGGCATGGCCCTCTGTTTGAGAGATGGGACCACCCACCCATCTCCAAAATTTTAACCCAGACTTGTTCCTGTCTAAAAGAAATACAGGACAAAGAGTGGAACTGAGACTGAAGGAAAGGCCATCCAGAGAGTACCCCACCTGGGGATCCATCCTATATACAGTCAACAAACCCACATGTTATCGTGGCTGGAAAGAAGTGCTTGCTGACAGGAGCCTGATACTACTGTCTCCTTAGAAGCTCTGCCAGATCCTGACCAATGCAGATGAGGATGCTTGCAGGCAACCATCAGACTGAGCTAATGAACCCCAATGGAGAAGTTAGGGGAAGGACTGAATGAACTGAAGGGGCCTTATCTGGCATCAGTGAGAGGGGAGGCCCTTGGTCCTGTAAAGGTTTGATGCCCCAGTGTAGAGGAATGCTAGGGCAGTGAGGCAGGAGTGAGTAGGTGGGTGGGGGAGCCCCCTTACAGAAGCAGGATAAAGGGGGATGGGATAGGGAGTTTGTAGAGAGGAAACCGGGAAAGGGAATAATATTTGAAATCTAAAAAAAATTAAAATATACAATTAAAAAAAAGAAGTGAGTTAGTGACACTCTGAGACTGAAGGGTTGGTAATAGTTGGGGAGTGATCATTGAACAGCATTGAGTTCTAGAAACAGAATTATAAAAAAAGTTTTAAAATTTATTGCTCCTCCCAGTTTCACAGCTCTGTGAATATATTAAAATCTATGTAAAAATTTAAGTTTTTTAAAAGAGACTAGAACTTTAAAGGTACATTTTTTATATGTATAAGTGTTTTGCATTCATGTATGTCTGTGCACCTTGTGAATACCTTGTGCCTACAGAGGTCAGAAAAGAGCACTGAATTCTCTAGAACTGGAGTTTATGGACAGTTATGAGTTGCCCTCTGGATGCTAGGAATCAAACCTAGGTTCTCTGAAAGAACAAGTACTCTTCACTGCTGAGCCTTATGTCCAGCCACAATCTTTATTCATTTTTATTTTATGTATAAGGATGTTTGTATGCAAGTATTTGCAACATGCCTATGTCTGGTGCCTGTGGAGCCTAGAAGAGATCATTGTATCCTCTGGAACAGGTAGTTGTGAGCTACCACAGGGGTGCTGTAAACTGAACCTAGGTTCTCTTCAAGAGCAACCAGCACTATTAACTACTGAACCATTTCTCCAGCCCCTGAAATTATGCATTTTAAAGAAGTTATGATGTGTGAGTTATAGACTAATTAAGCTACTTGAAAGAGTTAATATCTGACAATATTAAACAGTCCAATTTCCCTTACAAACTAGTAGCACATGATTTGAACTATCATGTAGAAAATGTTATTATACATTTAAAAGTCATTTATATAACATATTCCCTGATGAACACTTGTGTATCCTTTTGTAGTTTGCCCTTTCCCCATTGTTTGCACTAAAAGTATGTTATTTTCTACAATGTAAGCCTTATTTTGCATGAAAATGGTAATTTAAGTATTTAGTTAATAAACAAATAAACTGAACTAAGAAGTATTTTCCACTTTTCATATATATAATTAGAGTGTTCATATTATACAGTGATGGGTGATATCACTCATTGATAAAATAATCTATGAAAAAAATGTTAGTGGCTTCCTCAAACTTACTGGATAATGTTTTTATTTGTGAGGAAATTATATTAAAATGATTTTATTTAGAAGATAAAATGTATTCAGTAACTCTTTATAAATGTATATAGTTTGCATTTGATATTTACAGTTTTGAACACTTATTGTGTATGCTGTGGAGAAGGAGAACACATGTATAAAAGTCAGAAGACTACTTTCAGTATTTGGTTCTCTCCTTTGAACATGAAGATCACTAAGCTTGGTGGCAAACCTTTACCTGCTGAGCCATCTTGCCAGACATAAACTTCTTCATAAAAATAGAATCTAGAATTGTTAAAGTTGCATTAACTTGTAACACAAGATGGCACAAAGAGTAAGGAAACTTTAAGTCTTTCCTTAATGGCTTGAAAAGGGTAATAAAGAATGGGCTCATTAAATTTTCCACTGATAAGCAATTCGAATGTTTTCTCCCCCTGTGAGGGCCAGGGAAACTATAATAACAGACCTAGACAATGTAAGTTGATTTAGCTTGTTCAATGACAAGGTGATACTTATTTGTATAAAATAACTATGACAATAATGTATTTGGAAGGTTTTGTATGAATGAAGAGAACTACATATTTCATTATAAATATAAGTAGAAATAAGTGTGTGGCATAGATGACTAATAGTACATACTATACAGAAGATCACAATATAGCTATTGGAATGACAAAATGGAATTTATTTAGCTAAACTCAAATTTATGCATTGATTAAAAACTCAGAGACCCTTAGACAGATAACACAATAGTCTTTTTGGAACTATTCTGATAACCTGTATCAATTTTGGAATTATATACATTCTTTGGAATTTGGAATTATATATGTTCTTTTGTATATAAAAGAACAGAAAACTAATTCTGTTCTTTAAAAAAGTATGTTCCTCCATACTGTTTTGTATAATGACTGTGTCACATTATATATGTACACACATGTACATATATTATATATACATGCATACATACACAGTATCTTTACTTAAATGATTCCTTTTTTTGGAGAAGAAACTTTTCTTCAAGAACTGTGAAAGGCCCTTAATTTCCAATTTACTATGAACCTAACATGTTAGTGGCCATCATAACCATTCAATTCTGACTAATTTTCTCCTTTCTTTTTTCTTAGGAAAATATTTCATCTTCTGATCAAGAGATTCCTCATCATTTGATGCTGTCCAAAGACTCTTCAGAGCCTATGATTTTACAATTTTTTTTACAATGCTAGCTTTATTCAAGTGGTTTATAATATTTCTTATTCTTTGGCTTTGGAAATTGACACATGTTTTAGGCAATCTCATTACTTCTGAATGAAAATGAGTTACTGTTTCAACATACTTGTCTGTGTGCCAAATTCTTTAATCAAAGGTGTCTTCTGTAATCTGGTCCTTGCTCAGTGTATCATAATAAATCAGATGGTTAACTTGCACTTTGCCTTCCAAAAGGACCCTCTTCATATTCTCACAGGTCTTTTTTCCCACCAGAACACTGGATTTGGAGAGTCCCTTTTTGAACATCCTTATTAAATATATTTTTTTGGAAATCTTATGTGATTTGGCTAGTTCATTACTATCTTATTATTTCAGTCTTTGTAACTTAAAATAAACCCTTTGATTATTCATATTAGTTTGGATTGGCAAATCACAATTCTACACACTTACAAGTACAGTGTAATCTTTTGAACAATTGTGCACATATAACATTGGATGAATAAATCAAGATAATTATCATATTCATTTCTTTTGCTCATAAATACTTTTGTGAGTTATTTGAAATTTAGTATTGCATTTTTTATAGAAACCAGATAACATAGCTTAAATTTTAGTTCATCAAATTTCATACTGAATGAACACAAATTTTTTTACTTATATACAGTATTTTAGATGTTTTAATAAGAAGGGCTTTGTCAGAATTAGACTTTTTTAAAACCTAGACAGATCTAAGAGAAAGATACTTAATTCAGTGACTCTCAGTTGGTGCCTCAACACTCCTCATATCCACACTTCCTGCCCCTTAACCAGAGTTGTGAGCAGTATACTGACAATAGCATTAAAATTGTTTTTCGTATTTATATAAAATTCATATATTTTAACATTTTTATTTGTTTAAATTTATTTATTTATTCATTTTACACTCCAATATCAACCCCCCCTTCTCCCAGTCCCTACTTTCACAGCTCCTCCCCATTCTCATCTTCTCTGAGACAGGGAACCTCCCTTGGGTATCACTGCCTCTCCCCCCCGCCCCCACTTCCCAGGTACATCAGTCACTGCAGGACTAGGCACATCCTCCTCACTGAGACCAGACAAGTTGGCCCAGTTAGCAGAATGGAATCCACGGGCAGGCAACAAAGTCAGTGACAACCTCCCTCCAGTTGTTGGAAAACCTTCATGAAGACCAAGCTGCACATCTGCTACATATGTTCAGGTTTGGGGGCGCGGCTAGAACCATACCATGCTTTATCTTTTTGTTTGGTGGTTCAGTCCCTGTGAGCCCCCAAGTCCAGGTTAGTTGACTCTATTGGTCTTCCTATGAAGTTCCTATCCCCTTTGTGTCCCTCAATCCTTCTTCCAAGTCTTCCACGCTTGGACTCCATCTAAGATTTGGCTGTAGGTCTCATATCTTTTTCAGGCAGATGCTGGGTGGAGCCTCTCAGAGGACAGTTATGCAAGGATTTTTTCTGCAAGCATAACAGAGTACCATTAATAGCGTCAGGGGTAATATTGTATATATGTACATATAAATATATATATAGGATATAGTCATGTTGCTGTGCAAAAAACTCAAAATTCAGTTTTTCTTCATATCTGAAATTTTATACCCTTTGATCAATTACTTTGCATTGGCTCCCTCCCCCTGTCTTCATTAAATGCTTAATATTTTACTGTCTACTTCTATGATTTTAACCTTCTATGGTTTTACATAGAAGATTAGATTATGCAGTACTAAGTCTAGTTTATTTTACATCACATTAGCATATTGATTGAATTTCCTTTCTATATATATCCAAAATGATAAAAATCAGATTATGTATTAATTCTGTTCTTTTTAAAACAGTTTTTATTGTCCCTTTATATTGTTTTGTATAATGACCATACCAATTTACATGCCATCAACAATGCTCAGTTGGTCTCTTTTAAATATATCTTCATCAATATTTGTCTCATATTTTTGATAAAAACTACTCTAACAGGTCTCATGTTTCATTATGGCTCATTCATATTTATTATTTCATTTAGATTTCTTCATAGAGTATAAATTATGAGCATTTTTCATGCATCCATTGGCCATTTTTATGCCTTCTTTGTGTAAGTCTTCTTTCATATACTTGCCTTATTTTTTACAACATGAGTTATTGCTATTGAAGTTTTTAAATTCTCTGTACACTGTGAATATTAATCTCTTACCAGATGAATACTTCACATATATTTTCTCTAATTCTGTGGGTTCTTTCCTCACCTCTACTTCTATTTCTCTATTTGCTAGCCTTTATCATTTAATACAATGCTATTTGTCTGTTTTTGCTTTAAGGCCTGTGCTCTTTGGCCATATTGAAAAAGATCAGGCAGTGGTGGTGCACACCTTTAATCTCAGCACTTGGAAGGCAGAGGCAGGTGGATTTCTGAGTTCGAGGCCAGTCTGGACTACAGAGTGAGTTCCGGGACAGCCAGGGCAACACAGAGAAACCCTGTCTCGAAAAACCCAAAATAAATAAATAAAAAATAAAAAAATAAAAAAGAATAGAAAGAAAGAGAGAAAGGAAGGAAGGAAGAAAAAAGAAAGAGAAAGAAAGAAAGAAAGAAAGAAAGGAAGGAAGGAAGGAAGAAAGAAAGAAAGAGATCATTGCCCAGAAAAAATGTCATGGAGCTTTACCTGTATATAGCTGCTATTGTTTAAATGTGAAATGTCTCCCACAGGCTAATGTGTTGAATGGTTGATTCCCAGTTGACAGTGCTATTTTAGGAGCTTTGGAAATTGTAGGAAGTGAAGGCTGTTGGAGAAGATAGGTTACCTTTGAAGGAAACTTCTGGCCCCCTATCCCTTTTTTGTGCTCTGTCCTGTCTCTCATGGGATGAGCCTCTGCAGCATCCTCCCACTAAAATAATGTTCTGCCTTACTACAGGCCCAGATTCAGTAGAGCTAAGCCCTATGAACATAAACCAGGAAACCAGGAACTGAAATAAGTATTTTCTGAAGTAGAAACTTCTGGTTCTTTTGGAAAGTTAGTTATACCAAATGATGTTTTGTTGGGGCACACAATTGAAAGGATGTCATGCTAAAGGAAACACATGAAAGATTGTTTTCCTGAAGTAGATGTTTGGATATAGCAGACACATGAAAGGCCTCTTGATGAAGGAGTATAAATACGACCCCACAGACAGTGGGAGACAAGGACTGAGCTTTTGTTTGCTCCATCTCGCTATTCTTCAGTAAAGACACATATGTATTGGTTTGCTTTACATAGTGTTGTTGAGCTCAACTTGTGATAACTCTGCCATTGAGAGAAACTCACCCAAAAACTGCTCATAAGTTTCCTATGGCAGCTTGTGGCTGCATGCTGGTTGGTGAGCCTAATGGTTTCTTCAGAGTTGAACTACAGCTACCTGGTATCTGCTTGCTGAAAGGACTGGACTGTTGCTACTGGTTCATGCCTAGGGTCTGTCTTCCTAGAGGACTGGTCTGTAGCTGCTAAGTCATGTTTGGTGTTTGCTATGGGGCTGAACTGCTGTCCAAGAATATTGAGCTCAAAACTATTGTTGAACAGATCCACTTCCCCCATATCCTAATAACACTTCTATTCTACTACCTCTGCTGGGTGGTGGGCTAGAGGAGAAGTTGAACCCTTATTAAAAGTAGGTTGCACTCACTGATAAGTGGTTATTAGCCCAGAAGTTTGGAATTACAGGAAGAACAACCCACATTACA
>NC_045030.1:158209927-158215382 GCF_008632895.1 Mastomys coucha
AAAAAAAAAAAAAAGTAGGTTGCACATTTATGCCTACAATTTTCTTCCTCAAGTTTAAAAGTCAGAAATTCTTCAGTCTGAGGAGAAAAGCCAAGAAAAGCTTATTTCTGTTGCTTCCTGCACATCTGTATTTATTGAACACTCACTTACTCTTCAGTAGTGTGAGCCAGCTGACGTCTACAGCTCATGTACAGCTGAAGCCTACAGCTCATGTACATTTCTTTACTTTACTCTGAGTTGGGTTTTGTCTTCACCATCATTTGAGATAACCAAGGTCTGTGAAGAGTTCTTTATTATTATTATTATTATTCATAGTGAGGAGGTTTTTGTGACAATATGCTCAAAGCCAGCTTGAAGACAAATAATGACCAATTTCGTCCTTTCTTGCTTAAAGTAAATCAGGCCATTCATGGAGCCTTGCAGGTGTTGGGAGGGGTGAAAGCAACATGGAATAGAATGTATCCAATTGCCCAGGAAAACTCACCATTTCTTGGTTTCCCTCTACCTTGCTTCCTTCCTTCCTCCCTTACTCTTTCACTCCTACTTTTATTTATAAAGACTTCAAAAGGTTAAGGCAGAAGAGTAGAATAAGTGTTATGACAAATTTCTATATACCATGACCATAATACAAAACCACAGCTTATTTGGGGGGTATTTTTCAATAGGTCTAAATTGTCCAGCCTCATGCAGACATTCATTTAATTGAAGATTGAATGGCACACATTGACAAATGAATATTAAAGAATATTAAATTCATTATTTTATTACCTGTGTACCTAGAAGGAATGTACAAGTAAGAGTAGAAACAACTAATTAAATACCTTGGTGAACTAGCAAGTGGCAGAAACTTGTTTACAGGCTTGGTATATTATATAATTAGATTGCAAATTTGAAGGGTATGATCCCTAGTGCTGAACATTCTAAGTTTTCAACATAGGCCTAAACCTATAGATGTGTACCACTGACAGAAAAAAAATAGGGCTCCCTTTCTATAAGATATGTATAACATTCTTGTCTAGTTTCCAGTCCATCAATTTATGTATAGTTATTTAAATATTTTCCTTTGATCTTTTCACAATAAAGTTTGAGACTCTGGGTTGTAATGAGATTTAACTCACAGACTTCAAAGTGTGTCCAAACATCCGAAAAGTTGGCTACTTAGTGTCTATAACTGTAAATGAATTCCTAGCACCTGGCTCTAAAAGCTTATAATAGTTTAATTCATAATAGCTCTAATTTGGATGTGCCCAAATTTCCTTTACTATTAGAGTGAAAAATAAATTGTTTTACATTTATTTAAAGAAATGGTACATCATGGTGATTAAAATGAAAGAACTGATGCTATATGCAATAGCAACATGAATTATCCCACATATTAGGATGAAGAAAAGAAACCAGGCACAGATAGAGTATACTGTATATGATGTTCCAGAAGAAGGAAAAAATAGCTGGTGATGATAGAAGTTGTTTTTTTTTTTTTTCCTGTAAGGTAGGCATAGGAATGGGAGCTATTGATGGAGGAATGGCAGAAAGAAACCCTATTGGGATAAAACATGTGTTTTTGATCTTTATCTGGATGATTATATAGGTACATGTTTCTCTAAGATTTTTAAATGGTTCATTTTTATGCAGCTTACACACCCTGCTGCTTTTTTGTTAAGCTGAAGTAAAAGAATAAGGACTTAAATAAAGTGTAAATAAGTCTTTACACAAGGAGTCCCTTTTCTCACTATCTACTCTATTCAGAGAGGTCACTGATGTTCAGTGACATTCATAAGGATACTAAAGGACTGTGTGACACTGGGGGCAGGGATGCCCATGGGTAGGAATTAGCAGAGGCAATGTGCTCAGGGCCCAGCTTCTTCTTTTTCTTCCCTCATGTATAGTCTATATCCTCTTTATCATTCTTGGTCATTTGGGAAGCTAAAATGTATAAGGGGGTACCATGGAAGGGAGGAGGAGAGCTACAGGGGGGAAAAGATGAGTTTCACAGGATTAGGTCCTTAGGGGACTTAGAGCACAGATGAAGAATAAATTGTGCTGACAGAGCCAGGCTTCCTGCCAAGCAGTTTCAATAAAGACTTGTGAGAAAAGAGAGTGGACACAGGGTGGAGAGAAAGCCAGGAGTGAGAAAATGGAAAGCATTGAGAGACAGGCCCTCTCTTCTCCACAGACTCCTCCAGGTGGGCAATAGGCTCCAGAGTTGTCCATTCCTTACTCCTGATACCATTTTTTCCTGAAAACTTTTCTGACCCCATACTTTCCTTTTCTTTTTGATTATGAGTGTCTCTAATGATCAAATTTATGTGTTCTGCTTTCCTTTCTATAGAATCCGTTGGGCCAAAAATGTTAAGTTTATCTATTGAAACAGAATGTCAGATGGTTTGGGGTCCAACTACCTGAGACAGTTGAGAGGATGATTTATTCATATGTGTTGTGATAAATGTTCTTTATCTTCCATTTGTGCTGGGTAAAAGGAAATTGCTTATTACCACATTTTGGCCTTTTGATTTTGGCATTCTCAGCAGGCAAAACTAGGAACATGGGAAGAATTTAATCTTTCCTATAAAAATAAATCAAGAGCTCCAAATTTGTTGATTACTATACCTACAAAATTTCAGGTTTTTGAATATATACAGACCCAGGAAACACATGACAATTAATGTATCATGGGAACTTTCTGATGAAATGAGTATGGATACGTTGTGCTCTATAGTCACAATAAAGTGATTGTTTTTCATACAGTGGTGCCATTTTTTTTAAATGCACTGTGGTTCTAACTTCATTGAGAGAATGGTCATGTCATAAAAACACGGCTTTATATTTGTCTTTTCTCTGAAACACAGCATTATTAAATTACACACACAAATCAAATTATCGTGCAGCTCTTGGGCATATATTTCTCTGAAAGTGGGCCAAATTGAGTGCATCACTGCATTTGTGAAAAACACCATGCATTTCAGATTTGATACTTCACACATCATCAAAAAGCTGTCAGCAAGTCAGAAGACACAGAAATTTAGAGTCAGAATGAAACATTTCTGAGTCCCTGTCAGACCTGTCAAGTCTTTGTTTCCAAGACATTATAAATGGAAAAATCTTAGCAATATGAATGGAAAGAAATCTCTTTATTTAAAAGGTATAGCAATGGCTTCTAGTATTACAGTTAATAGTCGGGTTGCACTGTTCAAAGTGTCTCTACTTGTATATCTCAATACAAAAGTCCATATAACAAAGGCCATATGCTGCCATTGTTGTTTGCCTTCCTAAAGCAGAATGGATGGTAGCTGGATATTTGTAACTGACTAAAGAAACTTAGAATCTATATTTTTTTAGTAATACCAATTTACTCAAGTCCTATTTATTAATAAATATCACACTGTAGATGTGATGGGGAAGAGGTTCATTCCAAGAATGACAGGAACCTGGTTTTGAGTTGTATGTGTATAGACTAGGAGCTTTTTCGAGAACTAAACAGAACAAGTAAGAGGCATAACTGTTGCTGCCAGCTTGAAAATTTTAACTCATTTATATTTAAAGATAGGAACTTCCTGCGTATTTAGGTACCCTCTAAAGTATGTCTATCATTGCCATTTGGCTTTTACGTAGAAGAATCTTTATTTGTGCTTTTTCTGATACACAAGCTTAAAACTATACAGTGATTTGCCCTTTCTCTCACTTGCTGCTGCTTCTAGCCAGCATTGGACATGGCCCCAAATACAAGAAAGCAATTGCATAAGAGGGCTCAGATTTCCATGAGGACTCTGTGATCTCATCTTAGGGCTTTGTTCACTCCTGTTGGATAGAGTGATCTCTGGTCTCCAATTTTACATTGCTTACACTGTATTAATATTCAGTGGAGAACCTCTATTTTTGAGTCTTGTGGAATCTCATCTGTAGGAGTGATATGTGGTACTAGGGCCATGAGGAGCCTCCTTCAAGGTAAAAGTCCAACATCGGCACTTTCACGATTCTCTTGAGTGTGCCATTAAGAGTCTTGGAATGCACACACACACAAAACTGAATATCTTTATGATACTTACAGCCCATTTCTTATTTGAGATAAGAATAATGTAGTAAAAGGAATATGGTCTTTGGAGTTGGATAGGTCATGTTTTATAGTTATGTCTGTCTCTTAAGACCTTAAATAACAGAACTTAAGATTTTGAATATCAGGTTTTCCTCTGGAAAAAAAATACGATTCCTCTGTATAGTAGTACTTCTTCCTCTGAAAAACCTCAGAGAAGCCAAAACATTTAATAACATCCTACATAATTCCAGTGTTCATCCAAATTAGGAATTGGGTTTCTACTTAGTGTTGATATGTCCCCAGGCTCCCTTCTAAATATTTTCATTTAGAATCAAAGACTGATGCTCTTCTCACTTTTGTCAGAGAAGCCTGTCTTTGTTATAGATGGGATGAATGTAAAGACTCGTAGCTGCTCAAAATGCCAAGAATAAAAAGTGCTCAGTTCTAAATAGGACATTTGTGCCCTCTCTCAAAGTCTCAGGGAATTGCAGACAATGAGACGTAAAGAATTCAGGGCATATCTAAAAGAGACTCCAGGGAACTCACTAACTATTCAAACATTTATATTCTAACACCACAATAAAGTTTTCTTCTTCTTGATAAATAAATAAATAAATAAATAAATAAATAAATAAATAAATAAAAGAATTTAGGGCTGGAAGATAGAGTCAAGGATTGTTAAATTCTTTGTTCTGGGTATGGAAAATGCCATTGCAATCATGATCTCATAACAGCTGTGATAGCCTGCACTGGCTCTGCTCAACAGTCATGGATCTTGGAGGGGATCATTGAGACCTAGACCTCTCCACAACACTATTGTTTACGGATGGATTCTTTAGGAGGGACAGTCATTACCTTAACTTGTAAACCCACTACTGAGACATCAGCTTCCAATGATGGATCCAAATCCACACAGATGGCACAGGTTAAACTCAGTGGGTCACAAACAAATGAAAACAACAACATAATAAACAAACAGAAAGACACGACTGTGAGAAAGTGTCTTGTGGGAAAGAAGGAAGTTAAAAAATAAGAGGAAAACAGGATGGGGTAGGGGGAGGTGGAAGTAACCAGAATGCTTTATACATATTTTGATTTTGTCAAAAAATAAACTTATAAAAATATATTTTTAAGAGTGCAAAAGAAAAAATTCATTATTCTAGAGTTATGTCAGGTATAGAGCCTAGAGTTACAAAGTATAATTATGGTTGGTGTGGTGTTTAGGATTTAGAGCCAACAGATCAACAACTAAACCATGAAGTATCTTGTATGCTATCTTAGAGGATTTACTTTTATTTTAAAGATGATAATAAAAAATGAAAAATGACATTCTGATTAAGCTTCTAAAATGTTTCCTATGGCATATAAATAAAGGCATTATGTTTGAAGCCTATACACAGCCTCTCTCTCTCTCTCTCTCTCTCT
>NC_045030.1:158216104-158216787 GCF_008632895.1 Mastomys coucha
TAAAAAAAAAAAAAGAGTAAATTCTCTAAGTCTGGTGTGTCTGACCCTTTTTGCTTTTATTGCAACCAATATGAATAGGCATTATTCATTTCTATTATCTATCACATCGGGCTGTGGACTGTGCAGGTCAGAGCTCAACACTCTTTTTCTGGGCCTTGTGTGCTTTCTGGTATCTGTTGCAACTGCTCAGCTCTGGGATAGTGTAAACCAGCATAAGCAACACACAAACAAAGGAGGATGGTGTCATTTCACTTGAAACTCAGTCACAAAATAGAAGGTGGTCTAAAGGTGACCTAAAAGGCTAATGTTTTCCAATGCTAGGCATGAAATTTATACATTATAGAGAATTTCACTCTTCACTTAGTATGCTCAAAAGTTCTCAGCAATTTTCTAGTTAAGAGGGATTAGGTGCTATAAACCAATACATCCAGGGAAACCTTATCATTGTTATCCCAGTGACTTGTACTCCCTTGATAGCCTTGTTTACTTGGATACCAACAAATCTGGAAAGTTAAGAGATACATGATTTATAAATGAACTATATGAAGCTTGGGTGTGGCTTGCCTAATAATATGATAACGAGTTTAAAATGCAGGACTTAAGAGGTAAACTCAGAGCTTTAAGTGCTTCCAAAAAGAAACTGGAAAGAGCATACAACAGCAATTTGACAGCACACCTTAAGG
>NC_045030.1:158216963-158219584 GCF_008632895.1 Mastomys coucha
AATAAATTTTTAAAAAAATAAAAAAAAAAATAAAAAAAATAAAATGCAGGACTTCCATGATCCCACCTCTTCAACCTTTCCACAGCATGTCTAAGACCAGCTACTCATCAACCACACACAGAATCAGTAGCCAAAAATATGTGTCTTTTGAGGTGAAAACACATAGAAAATCCCTAAGTCCTGCTCATCACTGATTTAATGCTGGTAAAAGGAATTCTCAATTTGCAGAGAACTAGTGCAACTTCTCTGGTTTTCTCATATAGTCCTCACTGATACTTTTGAAGTAGGATACTTGGATTACTTCAAAGTTAAGACCACTGAGACTGTTTTCTGAAAATCACTCAACTATTATTACCAAAATTAGGATTCTGACTATTGTTCTTCATGAGGATGCTCTGATGATCATAAGGAAAGCATCCTCATGAAGAACAACAGTTCTATTGATTGTGACAAGGAACCTAGCTTAGTTTAGTTTCCTAGGCCTACCACATAAATCTACTTGCCATGTTCATATTCTAGATTAGGAGACTAAAGCTCAGATAAATAACTAAAGTAACCAGGTTCAAGGCAATTCTGAGGGTCAGAGTGTGCATAGCTTAGGTGAGCAATGTTTTGTTGATTTCCCTGTATCTGAAGAGGAGGGTCAACTGCTGAGGCCTAGAGAAGCTGTTAAGTCCCAACCTGGTTTTGTATTTAGACCGCACCCCTCTTCACTGTGCTCACAGTTTTGTGTCAGTTCATTTTGTGCTGATAAATTCCAACCACCTTGGAGTCTTTATTATGCTTTCAGGAGAATCTCACATAAAAGCCACATATTCTGGAGATGCTTCACAGAGACAGCAGCAGAGAATAGGTGTCTCTTTGTCAAAACAGTAGATAAGCCAATTACTTCCCTCCATATCTTCTTTTTTTCAACCAATTGGCCAAAAGTCAACAGACAATGGCACTAGAGAAGCCATGTGACCCTCTTGAGATCAGGTAGGTATTCAGGAAGTATGAAGCAGGTGACACAGGAGGAAAAGGGAGAAAGAATTATATAAACCAACTCAAGTTAGAAATTTTGACTGAACTTCTTGGAAGTACATTTTCAATTTGTCTACCATAAATCTTTTTCCTCTTGCTGTTGCTATATGATAATGACATAAACTTCAAACCTAATCTTTGACAATAAATGACCTAAAGATGTACTGTGCCATCTCCACATGGGAAGTTCTGAGGAGATGGGCCCTATCTATTACATATTTTCTTTTAATTTCTGAATTTGTTTCTCCCTATCCTTTTTTCACAAGGTCTGATTATCATTACATATGCTCAGAAACTTCAGATTTACCAAGACCATTTGTTAGGAACCTACCAGTCACTTAATTTCAGAGATAGACATCACTACAAGAGTAAAATAACAGTGTCAGATAAATTTCTGACACACAAAAGCTTTGCTTTAAACTTTTCTTGAACATTTTACTTTTGAACAAAGTTAGATTTAGAGCAGAGTTCCTAAAATAGTACAGAGGACTTCACAATGCCCAGCTTTCCCCAGACCGCCAGAACCTTGACATGGATGCAACATGAACTTCTATGAGTGTTTTCGTTTCATCCTTAATGTTGTTTCTTGTCTATTTTTGGATTCCACATTAAATTTTGTTTTCTTAGTCTCTGCATGTCTGTGACATAGAAAGGTTAAGTAGCCCTTGCTAAGGGCTAATTAATTTTAAAGTAGAAAACCTAAAGTTTTGCTTTTTGTTTGTTTGTTTAGTTCAGATGCATCTCTATGAAACTGAAGTTTTTTTAGATTTATTTTATTTTATGAATATGAACATTTACATTTTTCCTATATATATATATATATATATATGTACCATCTGAATGCCTGATGCCCAAGGAGATCAGAAAAGGGTGTTGGATCCCCTGTATCTAGAGTTACTGATAGCTGTGAGCCACAATGTATGAACTTGGAACCAAAGCTGGGTGCTGGTGCTCTACAAGAGCAACAAGTGTTCTTAACCACTAAGCCACTGAAACTATATACTTAACTTATTATACAAGTGTCCTGGATTTTCTTTTTGCCTGTTAACAGAATTGTACATGCATAAAAAGTACCCAATGTCTATACCTCTGAGAGTTCAAACATTTACTTCTATCAATAGCAAGCATTATATTATTACATGGCCCCCTCTGTTACTCCCCATTGTAAACTGTGGGTTGTATAAATAGGCTAATGATATGCTAGGAAGTTCATTCTGTACCATAGTATCTTTGAGAGAAGAAAAAGCAAGGTAAGTTTATTTGTCCCTTAATTCAACTTTAGGTCTTTATTTTATATATCTTCACTCACCTTTGATTATCTTAAGAATGAAACACTCACTGATAAGTGGTTATTAGCCCAGAAGTTTGGAATACAGGAAGAACAACCCATAAACCACAAGGAACTCAAGAAGAAGGAAGACCAAAACGTGGACATTTCATTCCTTTTTAAAAGGGGGAACCAAATACCCACGGAAGGAGTTGCAGAGATTAACTATGGTGCAGAAGCCTCTCTCTCCTGAGAGGCTCTGGCAGTACCTGACTAATACAGATGTAGAGGCTCACAGACATCCATTGAACTGAGTACAGGGTTCCCAGTG
>NC_045030.1:158220222-158221072 GCF_008632895.1 Mastomys coucha
GCCTACAAGCACACACACACACACACACACACACACACACACACACACACATGCATATTTTCACACATGCACACACAATTTTAAATATAACTTGAAAACATAGTGGAAAGAGTGGAGGAAACATTTTAGGAAATCTGATACATTTTTAGTGTTAGGAACTATATTGTTTCATAAAGGGTGGGAATCAGTACTTTGCTAAATGATTGTCATCTGCAATTTTGAAGGCTTTCTTCTGTGCATGTCTTCTAAGTATAATACCAGCACATTTGATAATTAAATTGAAAGTTGGAGTCATCCATCAACAAAATGAAGTTAGAGTTAGAAAATATGCATGGGAACCAATTAGAACATAGCTTGTGGGATAAAATTTAATAAACATTCAACTATGGTATGAAGGAGCAAATAGAATATTTTCCCAGGAGAAAGGACTTCTTCAACTGTAGCAGTGTTTCTTTTTGTTAAGAAAAGTAATCTAATATGCTATGAGAGAGTATTCACCTAAAATATAGAAAGTGCTTACCTAGACATAAGCATTTATTTTCCGAATGGTATTTGACTGTAGAGCAAACACTTGAGAAGAGCATCTGAAGAGTAGTACTTGAGGAAAGTTTCTGTAAAGTTGGATTTTCCTCCCTTTATTCCATTTGTACAGAGGGCTAACGATATGTGGTCTTAGGCTTCCTGTTGATAGACTGGAAACTACTAAAGCAGGCTAGTGCTAACAAAGTTATTCACAATTGAATGGAAGGCAGGAATGGTTCTATTTATCCAGGTGACCCTGAACTTAAGAGAGAAACTCTGAAGTTTGTCTAAATATAACAGCATGGTGACCCTGAAATAACCTCCAGTA
>NC_045030.1:158221082-158226766 GCF_008632895.1 Mastomys coucha
AGAGACTGAAGGAAGGACAATCCAGAGACTGCTCCACTTGGGGATCCTTCCCATATAAAATTACCAAACCCAGATACTATTGTGGATGCCAGCAAGAGCTTGCTAGCAGGAGCCTGATATTGTTGTCTCCTGAGAGGCTCTGACACTACCAGACTAATACAGAAGTAGAGGCTCACAGCCATCCATTGTACTGAGTACAGGGTCCCCAGTGAAGGAGCTAGAGAAAGGACCCAAGGAGCTGAAGGGGTTTGTAGCTCCATAGTAGGAACAATAATAGGAACTAACTAGTACCCTCAGAGCTCCCAGGGAGTTTCATTACTATTATTTTCAGGAGCATGGACATCTTACCAGTAGTTACAACACTGAAGAAAATGTCTTCCCCCATATCAACCTTTAACTATATACAACTCCCAAGTAAGATGGTATAAATCCCATCTACTGTTCCCTCTTCCATGACAGGAAATTGATAGGTGCTAGCTTTCCCCCAGCAATTTGCATTCTACTTTCTTTCACTATGAGGTTTAGCAAGAAGGGAGGAAGCTTTCAGACCAGTTCCAGCTGGATTTTTGTGTCTTGTGACCAAGGATCATGGTGCCTTCAGTAATATGTTTTTACCATCTATTACTGTTGGGAAGCCAATAGCAATTACTTTTTGTAATTTTTCAAAAAAAAAAAAACCTTTTTAAAAAAATTTGGTTATTATCTCCATATCCCAAGATACATTTTAGTGGTTCTTATCAATATCAAAGTTTACATCTTTAATAGATCATTTGTTGTCATTGTGTGGAGGTTTTTTTCCCCTCTGAGATAGTCTTGTGTGTCTCATGCTGGCCTTAAACTCACTAGGTAGCCAGGGATAAATGTGAACTTTTGATTTCTTGCTCCCACCTTCTAAGTACTTGGAATATAAGCAAATGCTATCATGCTTGGCTTATATAGTACTGAGACTAGAAACCAAGGCTTCATCAATGCTAAACAAACACTCTCCTAGTTAAGCTACATCCCTAGTGAAGTCAGTAAGCCAAAGCTGCGAGTATCACTAAATAGCATAATGGTTTTCTAGCATTCAAGAGTATCTGGGTTACATCTCAAGCACTACCAAAGGAAAAATCAATCCAGTTAAAGTTTGCAGTTCACATATTGTTACAGTTTCAAGTATTTTATTTCAAAGCTTTCCTGTACATAATATGAACTTTTTATAAGTGACATAATTGTTTTTCAGAACAAAATTGCATAGTACAGGACTTTGTGGAGAACATTTATTTGAAAATTCTCTCTCAATATAAATCTTTTTTATAAATCAGTTACTTTTACATTGTTGCTAAATTAGAGGCTTAAAACACATCAGTGCACTAATTTTAAGTTGTCCAAGTAGCCATTAGCCATCATTTTAAACTTTGGTTCTTTACCAAAAACCTAGAACGTTCATCTTAAAAAAGAAAAATATTAATGTAATCTTTAGATTGTCAGGGCTTTTCAGTATTTTCCCATGATAACCAGAGTATTTCTGAATCAAAAACAGTAAAATATTCTCAGTAAGGTTTGTATAAATTTTGCTGTTCAGTGATTTTCCTACATTAAATAATATATGGTGATATTTTATAGCACATACATCAAAATAAATAATATGTATCAAATCTGACTAAAAGAATATCAGTTCTACATTTTGGTATCCCTCTTTTTTTTCTTCAGAACATCATAGGTATTGATTATAATCATGTGACATATGAAAGGCCATACTGATTTCAATACTGACAAAAATATTAGTGATACTCCATATTTTAGGTTCCCCATATCGCCTATATAACTATGTCACATAAAAATATCATGGAATTATAGCCATAATGGTAAACACCTGACTGACTGGCGGGAAAGGTGATTTTCATCTTGCAATGAAAGTTTGTGTTTTATTACATATGTAAACATTAAAGACAGTATTTTCAGTTTATGCAAGGCAACAAGTGAATACTCAAAATTTTGCACAAAGCCAAGATTTACAAAAGCTTATATATTTAGGGAAAGAGTTGACAAGCTCTTCCTACTTTCATAAGGCACCAATGAAACTTCTCAGCTCCTGAATGGGCTTTGGGTTTCTTGTTAGATTGCATAACTATGGGTCTGTGCCTCATGTGACTTAGAGGTAGAATTAAAATCTTCTTTTAGCTCAAGAATACCCGACTTGGAGGTCAGGGACTACTATAAAAGAGGTAGGGGAAGGATTGAAGGAGCTTAAGGGAACGGCAACCCTATACAAAGAAGACCAAGAGTATCAACTAACCCGAACTACCCCTAATAGCTCCCAGAGACTAAGCCACCAACCAAAGAGCATATACATGGGCTGGTCCATGACCCCTGACACATGTGTAGCAGAGGACTGCCTTGTCTGGCCTCAGTGGGAAAGGATTGCCTAACCCCATAGACACTTGATATACCAGAGAAGGGGGTATGCTGGGGAGATGAGGTAGGGGTGGTAGGTTGGTGCGTGAGGTGGTGGGAGTGGGGGTAGAGAGGTAGAGGCATGGGTTGGTGGGGTAGCACCCTTTCAGAGGCAAAGGGAAGGGGGAGGCGATGAAGAACTCTGGGATGCGGACCGGGAAGGGGGGGCAACATTTAGAATGTATATAAATAAAATAAAATAATCTTAAAAATTAGAGGAAAAGAATGCTCGACCTGAAAACTTGTCAAAGAAGTTGAGGTTGTGCCAGTGATAGCCTTGAGGTCACTTCAGGGAGTGCATATAAAACTGCTCTGTATGGGTACCTATAACTTCCTCCTTGAGCACAAAGCTTAAAAACGCGTCCCTGAACTAGAGTTCGTAGCTGCTGCTTATGTATTCTCTGACTGCCATCAGAGAGTCGCTCTTTTACCTTCTCTTTCCTGTTTTGTTCTCCAACTGACTTGCCTTTACTCCATTACCTTGGCTTCTTGCCATCTCGTGGCTTCAGCTAGTCAAGGTAGCTAGCTGCAGGAAATCAAAGAGTAGAGAAGCAAGGAATGGTATTTGGTCCCCTAGCTATGTCCATGCTGGTCCACTAGGAGGCAGTGTCTGCCCTTTCTACCAAGGCAGCCTTCTTCAGCTCCTTGTCTACTTGCTACCCTCTTTGGCCATGTAGACTAAGGAACAGCAACATGGTGCCTCATCGTTGGCTGGAGTTTTGTAAATTGTCCTCTTCAGAAACTCTGCATGATTGCTCTATTTGCTGTACCACCTATTTTCTACTAAGATTGTGCCCGATATATTATTGTCTGTTTTAATTATTTTGCGGTACTGAGGATTGACTGTATGTCTACCCATCACGAAGAAAGTGCTGCACTTATTGGACTAAAACCCAGGACTATTAATGACAACTTTACAACTTAATATATTAGGGATAATATCTGTGAAACAAATCCACTCTCTGTTAAGATTCCATAAGTCCAAGAAATAAGAGCTCAAAGAATGTCTATTGATTAGAGATTATATAATGTATACTTAGCATAATTAAAGATAGAGATGTTGCCAAAGTAAGAACAAGGATGAGATACTATGAAAGCATGGATCCTTTAGAAACAGTTGAAAAGAAGTTTTACAAGTTAAAAAGTATACTGGTTTTTTTTTTTGAAAAATATTTTTATTAAGATTTTCTTTATTTACATGTAAATTTCTCCTTTCCCAGTTTCCCCTCCAAAAAACAAAGAAACAAACAAAAACAACAAAAACAAACCCCTGTTGCCTCCCCCCTCCCCATGCCTGCCACCCCACCCTCTCCCACTTATTGGCCCTGGCATTCCCCTACACTGGGACACAGAACCTTCACAGGGCCGAGGTCCTCTCCTCCTAGTAAACTTTAATCAAACAGAAATGCCATAATAAAAATGTTAGACCTAAAGCTAGTGCTCATGACGAAGCCTGGAAAGAGAAGGAGAAAGGAAGTGGAGGCATTGAGAGACTGGCAAAGTGGCAACATTTTCATAATGATTTAAGGACATGTTTCCTCAGGGGAAAAAAAGGCATTATAAAAATATATAATGCTTTAAATAGGATAAACAAATAGATACACACATTGAAACATATCTAGAAAAGCTTCAGGCAAAGCAGCAAAGAGCATATTTTAAAAAACAACTAAAAAGAAAACAAATTACTCACAACACTAACTAGCAATGAGATAGATTTGGGTTTCCAACATCAATAAATAATTTAGATAAGTAATGCTGATAAAATGAAATTGTCACCAAGTTAATATGTTATTTAAAATTAAGGCCAAGGTGCTGGTTTTCTTGACTTTGAGTAACATTTGTGCAATAGTTGATAAAAATGTAAATAAACACATTGACTAGATAATTTCATTACTAGAAGCTTTTACAGTGTTCACAACAAGACAAAGTGCATGATAAGTTATTGTAATATTGAAGATAATCTAGTATTTCTTGTTAACATAATGAATAATTATGGGATTCAGAAAAGAGAAAACAGATTTGCATATAGAAATATGAATAATCCTAACAAGCAAAATTTTGAATGAAACAAACAAAGTACATAATATATACCAACATATCACCTCTATTTAAAATAGATAAAAATATAATACATTCTGTTTATGGATTAACACTTAATATGTTCAATGTGAACTGTACCGCAACAAAGCACTTCAATATGAGGGCAGAAGAATGAGATGGTTTCACATATGTCAGCAGTACTTTATGAAAAAAGCCAGATATTTTTATGAGTTTGAGCTTGGTGTGGACACACACACACACACACACATATTCACACAAACCTTTGTAGTTTAACTATATATTTTTTTGAAATATTTTGTTCTTCAAGACAAAATCAGGATAGTTTGTTTTTCACCAAAATATTTTCGTTGGAAAATATGTTCTTATTATCTTCTTTACAACGGAATCAGAGGATTAAGAGAACAAACAAATGAATTTTTAAATCGTTTTCCCATGCATAAATTTGATATTCCTTACATTGATATTCAAGACTGTGTTTTAGACTTGTTTTCTCCTCTCAGGGATGGAAGTGATTTGCTTTGAATTTGAGGATAAACATCTGACAAAGGCTGTTGCCTAAGGACCTATGCCACATGCTTGCTACATAACCTGTTAAGAAGCATAAAGGAGGCCATGGAGTTCTCATGTTTCTACTTGTCTCCCTAGAATCTGTCACTGTTTATTCTGGCTGCTGTGTTTCCAGCTCTTCCCTGGGAAAGCACTGACTGATCACATTGATTTGAAAACAGGAAATGTAGGAGAAAACCCACCTGCAGGCAAAGGAAATGCGGGGATCTTTATGAACTCCTCTGTGTACATAAAAGTTAGAACTGTTGATTGACCTAAGCTCATTGCATTTCTGTAACTTTTTCAACACTGAGGAG
The DNA here is from genome assembly GCF_008632895.1 of Mastomys coucha. NCBI lineage: Eukaryota > Metazoa > Chordata > Mammalia > Rodentia > Muridae > Mastomys > Mastomys coucha. The sequence goes on from NC_045030.1 coordinate 158,226,443, forward strand.
TCTGCTTGATGCGCACATTGTTTGGAACAGCACTGAAGACTAGGCTATATTCCCAAAGAGAATGTTGGCAGTTGTTTCTAGAAATCTGTTGAAATTCAAAAATAAGGATGAATAAAGGCTTTGACCATTGGATCAGAATTTTGAACAGCCTGTTTTATGCTACGATATGATTTAAGGCATCTGTTGAAGGAAAAGGAAACCAAACATCTTTGTGTATAATGGGAAAAAGTCTGAAACCAAGTGGTCTAAAAGAAAAATCACTGAAATCAAATTTTCTTGAAGAAGACATCATGTAAACAGTGACAAGAAGGAAGAAAATAGTTG
>NC_045030.1:158226776-158231073 GCF_008632895.1 Mastomys coucha
GTGTGCATGTTTCCATCTATGGCTTGCCAGCCAACTTATAGGACATATTTATGAGCATGGATAGTAAGTGCCAGACATTCAGTGGGCATGTCAGATATGAAATCAAGTCACCAAAGATCTGTGTCTTGGTCTAGAGTTACAGACACAACACTTATAGGGATAATCCTAACATAACATGAAATGTGCTCCAAGAGGTGACCACTGAAGCACAGAAAAAGCCTTCAGGGTCTATGGACTCTTGATGTTTAAGATTTTTATCCAGGCAGAGAAATGGTTGGGAGAAGACGATTCCAAACAGGGATAGAATGCTCTGAAACACTTTTTGAAAACTACTTGTGTTTCCATACAGAGTTTACTTTCCACTCTGTACTTCTGGAACCACAAGCAAAGAATGAAGAGGATGACAGGAGATGAAAGCAAGCAATTTGTTTGCTTCTTGCTACTTACTGTTCAGCTTGCTGTCTAGGAGGAGCACATGAATGAATGGAATGACAGAAAGATAGAGAAAATATAGAAGCTTTTCCTATGCACAGTATCTATAGCTATCTATCATTCAATGTGTTTACAAATCTTCATCTATCTGACATATTTACATATATATTATTGAGTATAGTTGAACTAGTAATGAGTATGTATAAACTCAAATACATTATGCACTTCTGTTAATAAAAGCGGTTTGGGAGTTCTCTTCTCTGTCTCCTTTCTATCCAACAGTTAAAAGCTTCATAATATTGAAAAGTAGATGGTACCAGGTCCACAAACTCAGGTGAACAGAGAGGAAAAAAAATTTCCTCCATCAGCAGTTTAAATGTGTTCAGCTTCCCTATAGGAACTTAAATGTGTTATATGTATTGACTGCCCTTGATGCCAAGTATTTATAACTGTTAAGTTTATTACTTTCAAGTTTCATTCTGGGTCTCTGGGCCTGGGGCAAGTTGGAAAGTCCTACCAGGGCACTGATGTTTTGCTCTCATCCATCTTAATAGAGATATTTTTTCTATGATTTATCCATACTTCTAATCCCTTGAGAGGAAAAGACTTTCTTTCTCCCACAAAGGTGATTTCCTCAACATATTAATTATCTGCTATATTGACATTGATATATGTACCTGTCGTATCTTTTATTTCCACAGGGTAAAAGAAATTCACTTTTCACACCTTGCCTTCTCATCTTTAATCTAAAATATGTCTCATTTTAAAATTTTTTCTCTATCTTTGAATAACATTTTCTGATAGAAAAAATTTAAGTGCATTGGTGAAAATGCTCTTTGAGTTTCACACTTCAGACAATTTGAACTTTGTTAGCTTCCAAAATCATTTTGTTTTCCCACTGCTAATAAAAGTAGTTACCATTTAGTTTAAGATCTCAAAAAATGCAGAACAGTGTTAAAAGCAATGGCAAGAAGTGAGCATAAACAAAAACAATTCATTAAAAAACTTAACAATACATATCTTAAATATGGGCAATCAATGAACTTCAGCTCTAGCCTTCCTCTCTTAAAAGGTCAAATACTCCTCAAAGAGAGAGGCCATGTCAGGAAGAATCCCCATTGCATTAGCACTAACATGAATCCATAAAACAAACAGAGAAGTCTGTCTGTAAAGATGATGTCAGAGTCTAATTGAGAGACAGAAGTTGAATTGGTAATTTTAACACGAAGAATTTAATATAAAGAATTGTTAGATGCATCTAGCAGCTGGAACAGAAAGCCCTAAGATGTAATAGAGTTAACAACTGCAGGACAGAGCTGCCACTCCTGGAGAAACAAGGGGGAAAGGTTAGGTTATAAAATTATGTAGGTCCATGGCAGTAGAACTGTAACCCCAGAAAAGGGCCCCTTGTTTAATGAGGGCTGGTGTCTCAGGGTGATGATGAAATACAATGGCACACCTATTGCATATGTTGAAAAGTGAAAATTGAATTTAGCTACTCCAGTAGGAAGATCTGTCCACTGCCAGAGTAAAGATGTGAGGCTGGGGTGAGGATGATAGAAACAATAATCTAACAAGAAGACCATGGGAAGCAAGCATTAAACAGGAAAAAACAAATCCCCAATACCCTTTCTGGCCTTGAAGCCTATTGCCACTACTCTGTAATGACAAATCCTATCAGGAACCAGCTGGAAAAGCAGAAATGTGTTTGCAGAATTTCAGGCCCAGAGTCACCCAGCCCAAAATAGAGAGGTAGTTGTAGTTGGATGGCAGTAGTTTAATAATGGGCCCTTAAGTTTGCGGAAGTAACTTCATTTACAATATGAGTTTGCTATGAAATTAAGTCCTGCCTTACTCAGAATATAGAAGCTGGCCATTCTAATAGCCATGCTAATTGACTTCACATTACCCCATGATCTCCAATAATTTGTTTGAGCCAAAATCCATAAGCCCTACTAGTGATTCATATAGAAGGGAGTTTTTCATATTTTATCACAGTCTAAGAGTTTTATATGCCCTTCAGCAAATTAATTAAATTGGTTCAGTGCCAGAATTTATAATATGCCACAGTCACTAACATTAGGGCTTCAATCCAAGGTCCTGGCATATAACAAATTTGAGTCCTTGGCATTGCTTTATATATAGAAAGCAATATATATATATATATATATATATATATATATATATGTATATATATATATATAACAAAATCAAAATGGAAAACCAAGTATTTCTTGGAAATGTTAAAGGATAACTTAGTATTTAAAACTAAGAAAAGTTTAGCTGCTTTTATTGTTCAGTTGACATTATTCTGAGGTTCTAGCCTATGTATTTGAACAAAAAAAAACTAAGTTAAATGTGCCAATATCAGAAACTATCAGACTTTGATGTTTACATCATCATTCACTCAGAAAAATATAATTCAATCAATTCTAACCCTAATCAGACATTAAAGTTAAATAAGTAAGCCAGGTGTGATTAACATATGCCAATAAATCATTCTCCTGCCACCCAGATATAATCATTTAGAAAATGTAGTAATTAACAAGAACAGAATTCAAAGAGCTTATTTATAACACACAGAAACTTTACTTATATAATTTAAAAATTACTTGTATGTGTTGTATCTGTATGTTGGTCCCTGAGCAGAGTGTAGGTACCCTCAAAGGCCAAAAGAGGGCGCGTCATGTCCCTTGAAGCTGGAGTTATAGGCTGTTGAATCATACTGCCCAATGTGGGTGCTGGGAACTGAACCTGGGTCCTCTAAAAGAGGAAGGTGTGCTCTTAACTGCTGAGGCATTTCTGAAGTCCATGAACTAATATCTTTAGAACTTATTCTCTGGAGTTTCTGTAAAGCTTTAAATTATTTTTCAATTCTGTCATCATATTTATTCAAATATAAGTAGAATGTGAATTACCTATCCAATAGAGTTGTAAACATGTGCCGTGAGCCAAGTTCAAGATACTATTGGTTTTGTTACTAACGTTTCAGTAAACCCCAGGCACACTCACTTATAAATGTACTGCATGTGGCTACATTTGTACCAGAGTGTCAGAGTTGAGTGGATGCAACAGAGACTGTGGCTCACAAAGTGGAAAATACTTATTGAATCATCTTGACAAAAAGTACTTGTTGACTTCTGATCTGTACATTGTTAGTGAGCTCAACCTGCTTGTTTTCATGTCTCTAATTAAACTGGTGCCTGATGTGACTGTTTTTGACTTTCAATATGCTGGCTGATAACCTGCTGCTATGTCTACTTTGAGTTTACCTCCAAGTGGGACTCATCTTTCTTCAGTATTGCATTCTTTAATAACACGGACAAAATGTATGTCTTGTACGCTCACTCAATTTACATTTATAGGACGTTCATAGAAAATACTTGGTTTTGTAAGTCATTTAATAAGCTGAAAGTGGTTTGGTATAATCAAACCAAATCAATACAGTCACAGGATAAAGAGAAATATACAGAAGACTTTGGGCAAAAAAGAAAAAAAGAAAAAAAAAAGAAATGCTTTTGCCCAATTATCTTCCAGCATATGTTGGTCTGTAGAAAATGTTGTATAGTGCAGCAATTAAATAATCCTTGGGGAAGACTTGGATCATTGAATACCTTTCTCTAGAGTAAGCAGAGAAAACTCATGTTTTAATGGTAACCATCTATTATTGCATCATTATCAGACAAGATATGAATATTTCATTTTCTGTACTTTCTAGCAGGCTATTTTGAATAACTGAAATTGTATACATACAATGAACAATTATGTATTAATTATCATGTTTAAAATACTGTGTTTGGGTATGCACTCTCTGATAAATGGTTATTAGTGCAGAAGTCTGGAATACAGGAAGAACAACCCACAT
>NC_045030.1:158231749-158240772 GCF_008632895.1 Mastomys coucha
AACCTAAAAAAAAAAAAATAAATAAATACTGTGTTTGATTTTATTAATTTACTAGGTTAAAATGCTAGACAACGGAGGCTGGAGGGATAGCTTGTTAAGAGCCCTGGTTGTTCTTAAGCAAAGGACCTGGATTAATTCCCAGTGCCCATGTGACAGCTCACAACTGTCTGTAATTCCAGCTCCAGGGGATCTGACACCCTCAGACATACATGCAAGCAGAATACCAAATGCACATAAAAAATAAAAAAAAATTTTAAAATGCTAAAAAACCAAAGAGTATAGACATGTTTATTGTGAAAAAGAAAAAAATTAACTGTGAATATAAAGATAGGGATTCTAGGCCTGGCTTACAATCAAAATAAAATGAAATACATAGTGAACTAAGATCATGATTATCAGCAGCATACCATTAATACCTCAGTTCGCCTCTACACAATAAAACATGTGCTCTAGTGACGTTCCATTATGTGTTTACTTAATGCTGTTCAATTATGCTTTCCCTGCCTCCAGCAGTTTGGTTTGAATTTGTAAGCTTAGTCTGCTTTTCTAATTATAGAAAGTCCATATGCATAAGAAGGCTCCTTTTGGTATAATCTTATTTAAATATGTTCAAATATAAAACCAAGTACAGTTCCTTTACTGGATGTATATTAATTTCATAATAAAAAATTGAGTTGAAAAAAGAACCCAGATGAATAAAAGTAAAGATATCATTACTATGCTCCTCACTGGCAAAACTGGTACATGAGGAAGGAGAAAGGGCCGCAAACTCATGTCTTGTGTAAGAGTGAAGCTTTATGTTACTTATCCGAACAGCCTAGATTAAAAGGAATGAAGACACGAAAGTGATGATAGTAACGCCTTATATTTGATTATTTTTCTAATTATTACATTTTTCTGCTTATAAATGGAAGAATAGCTCAGGGTTGCCTAATGTAGCAAATAAAAATCCGGGATGCCTAGTGAAATTTGAATTTCATGTGAATAGGACTTTTTTAGTATAATTACACCCCAAGAGGTATTTAGAACTTACTTGTAATGAAAAATCTGTTAATTTTTCACCTTTCAGATTTAACTCGGTCTTCTGTATAGACCTAGCAAACTTGCTCAAAAAATACTGAGTTATGAAGACAAGTGCGTCAAATGAGAGACATCTGCATCTCAACCCTAGAAACACTATTGGGGCATGGGTTGTGATTTAAAGGTGAATGTGACTATTTAGAATGCACAAAGCCTCCTCTTCCAGCACAGGAAGAGAAAATCAGCTATTATCAGTGTAGGCAGAGTTTTTTTTTTTCCATGTGGTTGGTATGTGTACAGATCATATGGCCTCACACATATGAGTAAAGTACTTCTGCACTCAGCTATCCCCTGAGCTATGCATAGCTAGCTTTTCAAGAAACAATCATTTACTTAAAGTACTCTCTCCATTGCCAGGCACCATTTGAAACAGACTATACAGTTAATGAAGGAAAAATGTGAGGAGGTGAGGAAAGCGGTCAAAATGATATTGGGCAAGGTTGCTAGTCTTCACCTAAGATGTCTCGTTAGGAATGGTTGGCTTAATACAAGAAATTTTGAACAGGAATGGGATGTTAAGGTCTATGAATTCCACCAAAAAGTATAAAGGAAAAGTATAAAGGAAGGAAAAGAAACTTATTCAAGTCCAACCCATTTTAAAGAAACTTATTCAAGTCCAACCCATGAATAAAATGTAGTTTACCATCTCTTTTTGTCAATAAGAGTTCTATTGGAATGTCAAATCCATGGACATTTTTCTATAACAGCAGAATTGAATGCCTGCAAGACACCATATTTTCCTCAAAAGCCTGAAATAATTTATTATCTGGCCTGACATGGATTATAGGGCATCCCACAAGAAGCTATATCTATATGATGATATCCAGAATAGTAATGTGAAGTTATTTTGAAAAGGAGTCTTGAAGATATAATTAAATCAAGGATCTCAAGATGAAATCATCCTGGATTACTCAAGCGGGCCCTAAACCCAAAGGGAAGGATCCTGTAAGAAATAAAACAGAAGTGCCCCCCCCCAACACACACACACATAGAAAAGGCATATAATACAGAGATTGGAATGATGTGGCCACAAGCCTAAGAGTATCAGGCACTAGCACAAGATAGAAAAAGAAGCATTCTTTAACAGAAAGAACTATAAAGAGACAACATGACCTGACTAAGTCCCCATTTCAGCCTTATCACCTGCAGAACCATGTGAGAATAAATTTCAGAAATGTCTCTTCTTTCAAGAAAGGGTGATTCTACTTTTAATGAAAACCACAGGAAACTAATGCACACTTCTTTATACAAAATATTTTCTGGATCCTAGTTTAGGTAATGTTTTTGGTAGAATAAAGTTCACAGCGTGTTATCAGCATTCATCAATCCATGTTAAAGTTTTTCCTGGCTTAAGGTTTATCATTCTCACTAACACTACATCACAGACAATATGTACATACAAACAAAACCACACCTACACACGTACTGTTAGGATAGCCACTGAGTCATTCCTGTGGATGTCAGGCCCAAGACAGCTTGTAGCATGAAGTTTGACACCATACCTATCACCTCAAAGCCCATCACACACAATTTAAAGGCAAAAAGAAACAGAAGTTAAGTAAGGAGTTCCTGAAACATTTAAAAATAACACTGGAGCATAGTGATCAAAATAAGGTGCAGTTTAGGGATGTACAATTTTTAAAAAGTCTACTTTGCAAAAATCAATGAGGTTCATAAAGACAAGTCACCCTCTATCAGTTAAAGCAATGGCCCAAGAAAACGTTCAATGCCCTCACTGGGTTATTGCACCCACATCATTTTCTTTTAATGACTGTTTCACAGGTAAAATAAAAAAAAAAAAAAAGAGGTTGATCTTTTAGAATAGCATTCTTAAGGATTCCCTTAATAGGTGACTATTACAAATAAAGCTGTAGGTAGCTTTAGCCAACATGAAACTGTAATGTTAGCAGATAAAATTAGTTACCATAGTTACCTTTCTCCCACTGGAGAGAAGACATCAACTGCCTACAGCAGTTCCTTGTAGAGGTTTGGTAATAATGCATATAGACACTGTTTCACTTGTTAACTTCCAGATGCTGTAGCTTCAGTGAGAATTAGGTTGACATTATTAAGATGCACTGAGAGGTTGATGTTGCTAATATTCCTATCCCCATCATTTTTTTTTTCTTAAAAACTGAAGACCTTCTCTTAAGGCCTGTAAGCACCTGGTGAAAATTTGAGGGTAAATGACAGTGCATAGTTCTAATTTTTGATTCCAGAAAGGCTGTGTTTTATAAAAATGTGGAGAAATAAAATTTTCCTTTGGTTTAATCAACTACTTGGAGATAAAAAGCGATGAGGTTAACCTCATTTTAAAATTGTGTCCTTATCTATTTTCATCTCCATCAGTAATTTCAGTAGGTGGGGTAACAACTGGAAGATCAGGGATGTCTGCCAAGTGTTTCCTTCAAGGTTTCTGTAATGGAGGACCACTGACACCAGGCTACATGTTCATTATTGCAAATTGCTGAGGGCATGCCACTGTGCAGTTGCTTGGGTATACTCACTGGTTTCACAGTGCTTCTATTCATCCATTTGACACTAAGCCGATGTATTTACATGAGGTTGCAGACAGTGATGTGATTTGTTTCTGATGAAAAGCCATCTGCATTTTTATATCACTTGAATAACCAGAAAGCTTTTTAATTTTGTTTTTTAATGATTCTTTTTCATTGTGGAAAATGTGAAAGATGTTTAAAAACTCAAAGATGCAAATTAAGTTATCCATATTTAATGTGCAAGTGAATGCACTTTCAGTGTTTTGGGCACATTTTAAAGGCACATTTGTGATATGTACATATATGTGTATTTGTTATATACATCCAGACTTTAAAAATTAATGCAAATTTTGACTTCACATGCTCACCACTTTTCTTGTAACTCAGTACTATTAGCATTTTCATAACAGTGAATATTCTTTGTCATTTCATATATAATTTTTCTTTATTTTTGAGGTAAGCTTGCACTATGTAGCCCAAGCTGGCCTCAAACCCATAATCCTTCTGCCTGAATATCACAAGTGCTGGGATTGCAGGCACGTGCCCCTACGTTTCGCCTACAAGTTAACCTCTATTTCTATTTAGTGGCTCATAATATGACTCTATCACATTTTCCTGAAACCAAGTTCCCATTTTCAGAAGATTAAGGATGTTTTAAATTGTTTCCAGTAATAAACTAGGTTTTACACATAGTGGAAGCTAAATTTCAGTGCATATTCATGGTGTTTCTTCCTGACAAACATGTTGAAGGGGATTAATGGTCAATAGATTATATGCATTTTGATTTTAACTAAAAAATCCTTCAGGTATTTATTTTGTGGCAATAAAGGATTTTTAATATGCTATTTTTTCAATGGTATTTCCAGACCAACTTAGTGAACATACTCAGGCTACAAGGAGACAGACTTCCTTTGTGCTTTCTACCCAGTGTGTACACATTCCATATTTATTCCAAGGGTAACTAGAATTCTGATTCCTGTCACTATGGATGAGTTTGTCAGTGTCTTGATTTAACAGAAACAGAACTGTACAGCATGTGCTGTGTATACAGCTATTTGCATCCCCTATGTCTAAGAGATTCACTCCTGCTGTATCTGTATCAATACTATGCCCTCTACAATTACTATACAGTAGCTAAATGAGTGAGTCTGAATAGAACAGCATTTATACCTCCATTCCCTTGTTGATAGGCATTTCAGTTGTTTCCAGTGTATATGAAATGCTCATAAAATTAAAATTTCTGTGACCATTCCCACATATGTTTCCCCCTCAGCATTTACATACATTTCTCAGGCTGATGGACTTGTCTTCTTTTTAAAAAAAATTTTTTGGATCTGTCTTTTTGAATGAGAGAAAGGAAATAGTAAGTTAAACTCTGGACTCAGCGAAGAGGGAGGGGGAGCTGGTCCCAAATAGAAGAATCTATAAAGAAAGAATTCACAAGGTGGAAAGTAGCTATTTTCTAAAGTGTATGCATCCTTGTAAGGCATGAAGAAGAATGTTTAACATTATTGGCAGATGAAAAAATTTGAAACAAATTCCCCAGAGTAGGAGCTGGAGTTCTATGAGCTACTCCTGTCCCAGAGCAAATTAAGTTCAGTTTGCTATCTCCCTTTACAGAAGTGAGCACAGAAAAGCCCCTCCTTAACTGAGGTTCTATGAGTTTCCACATGGTGCCACACAAAGGACTGATTTATGACCAGATAAGAAGTAAATCAATGCACAGTTTGCTTTCTTGGGAAAACCTTGATACCCGAAAGGTTAGGTGACTCAATCAACAACTTTACTGACACAGTTGATTTATATTTTGGTACAAGCTCTTTACCTTAGCACAAATCAAAACTATTTTACTAACAGACCATTTGCATACCACACAGACATCAGAGTCACATTATCTGGGTTCAAATGTGCACTGGACTACTTTAATATGTGATTCCAGTCACACAGACATTCTTTAACGAGTTTAGGATTTAAGGTCCTCATCTGAGAATGCAGTCATATAGAATGCTAGTTATTGACACAAAGTCAGGGCTTCTGTTGGAGCAAGCACCCAGAATCTATGAACTATGGTGGCTGCAGACACATCTCAGCAATTTACCTGCATTTGTTCACTATGCAGTAAGAGACACTGTGGGTACAAAGAGCAATTCTGAAATTACTAAGCATTCATAATACCTTCCTACAAAATAAATTCCATCTTCTGTGTGGGCCACTGAGCGTTACATTGCCATCTCATTAGAGAAAATATGCCATCAAATTACCATATATTTTCTCCTTATCTCTCTGCATTAAGTTTACTTATTTACATGTCTTTTTCCCTCCATTGGACTAAAAAATCCCTAAGGGTAATTCTTGGGCTAATTTTCTTAATACTTTTTGCATGCTTAGCACATGGTAGAGTCAACACATTTTTTTTTATTGACTGTGTGAAATGGCAGCTACTTGACATTAACTAGGAACATAAGACAGGACAAGCCTTTATCTACTATAATTGGGATGACCTTTCCAGATGAATAATTTCTCTGCATTGTTTGGCCTTCCATGAATTATAATTGTTAGTATTTGACAATTAATTAGGGTATGCTAATGTGAAAATGCAAGCACCCTCAGGTATATGTCAAAGAGTAGATAGATGGACAGTCATAAATGGAAGGGACATGTCACATCCAATTATACAAGGTTACTAAACATTTAGAGTCCCTTACTTCTTTTTCTCTGACTAAGCAGAATTTTGATCATCTATTTTTGCATTCTTTAAGGATGGCATGAAGTTGATAAAGATTCTTTTCTGAAATGTATTCCCCTATGAAAAGTTGATTTGTCTCATTTGAAATTTTTTCAATTCTTCCTATTTTCTTGGTCCTTTCAGAATTTCTTGTCCTTAGCTGAGGGTTTCCAGCCAAGGTCACTTGTGGCTATGTGTGCTGCATTTCCCAACCCTTGTCAGTCTCATTTTTGGTCAAGATAAGACTCTGGATCAGGTTCCCAAAATACCTATAGAACAACTTCAATTGCCAAAGAGGCTGGCTTAAAAGCAGAGATTTCATTTACACCTTCAGAATTCAGCTATACTTTGAATGGGGTATCAGACCTGGGAGTGTTAATGCTCTCCGTATGGTAAACATTATAACAGTCAAATATCATCCTTTGGACAAAAGTCTTTATTATGTAGTTGTTTCTTCCAGGTTAAAATGTTCCCTTCTAGAGAAAAGAAAGGAAGTTTCATAAGACTCTGGAAGCCAGTGGAACTCATGGAGGTTCTTCTGTGAGGTTATACGAGTAGGAAAACATTGCCAGGGGAGCAGAGACTTCTGTAGACCTGCTTGAAAGATGTACAGGGAGTTCAGATGGGATAGCTCTGACATGTGTCACTGTCCACGCCAGGGTTGTGCATTTCTGTGATGTAGATGCTGGGATCATCCATATCATAGTACCTCCTTAGTTATGGTCCTGTAATGGCTTCAATAAGCCCATTGATTTGCTAGGCTGCATGTGGTGGAAATAATTTCTTTAGTCTGTCACTAATGACTTATATCTGGTGCTAATAAATATTTAGTTACATCTTTCCAGGAAAAGTCAGTCACTCAGGCCCCCAAGCAGCTTGTTCCCTACTCAGAAGGTTGGCACTATTATAAGATCATGAGAACTTTTAAAAGGTAGGACCCAGTTGAAAATTTAGGTTGTTGTGGAAGGTGATTTGTGGAGCCAGATGGCTTCCTTTTCTTCTCTTTGAAGCCAGCCATGAGGTAAAAAGACCTCCTTTGCCATAAAATCTTACCATGATGCACTTCTTCTTCCCAGTGTATATGTTTGAGATAGTCTCATCTGTATCCGGCTGACCTCAAACTCACAATATAGTGGAGGCTGGTCTTAAACACCTAATCCACCTGCCTCCACCTTCAAGTCTTGACATTAAAGATACACACCCCATACCTAGCTATCTCAATATTTGCGACAGTAATTCAAAACTGATTAACACAAGAAGTAATATGTCTCCCTTCATCTTGACCAGATGGCTCTATTCAATCTGTTAAGTGAACAGAAAAGCTTCCTTGTCTAGTGAAACTGGGATTAAAAGTGTCAGAGCAAGAGAAGAGTCCAAACAAAAGATCAAATTGATTGCTAAAAGCTCACAAAGTTGAAGAAAAATAGAACATTTGCTGATTTTTCAAGGAAGATGTAATTTCGGTATCCTACTTAGATTTCCTTTACAAATGAGTGTAGTCAGTCTTCAGCTGTTTTGGGTTCCCATCTTTCAAAACTTCTTTCTTTTCCTAAGTGTTATACTTCCATAATTGGCCACCTTACTATAATGGTTCTGTTTAACCCTTAGGAATAGAAGGCAATGACTGACTACCATGGAATGTAAGATGCCATTCTTTTTTGCCCAATGTAGACACAAATCATTGGTACAATCCATGCTTCAGTATTTTTCATGGGATCAGGTCAAAGTCAGTATCCAGCCAAGATCACACTATTGCTTAGCTTTCTTCCATAGTGCATTCCACTTCCATCATTTCCTATCTTCTGAGAGCCCTTCTTCAATCATTGACATTCACAGGAGTACCTCCCTTAAGCTCCACTCCCAGAAAACCCAACATAGGACATTCTATATCTCTGATTCCTTTCCTAGAAGATCTCTTTCATTATATAGTCTCCATTTAGCAGAGTATACGAATGGGGAGAAAGCTAAAGATAACTTGAAAATGTGTCTAAGTGAAGCAGTCTTCTCACTCTTTAAGGTGGACTCAGCGGTGATACCATTCATTTGTGCAGTGTGCCAGCCTTACAAGAATATGTAGCTACATCTGTCTTATCTTCTTGATCAGGTTCCATAATTGAATATTCTGGAATCCAGTACTAACCCAGTCCATTAGGTTGTGACTCTAATCTGTTGATTATCTTTACCAGCCCTTGCTGCTGGTCTTTGTTCTCCATCCCTACAGTTACTGAAGTCCTTTGCTTGCATTATCTCAAAATGCTATAGAAGGAAGGATCTTTAAAATGAAAGGATCTGTTGAGAATTTAAAGATGCTTCTGGAAAAAGGGACCAGATTATATAGTCCCAGCAGCTACCAACAACAAGGAGAGATAGCAGCTGAAATATGCCTGCCAGACCTAAAAGGCTGTCTGTAATGAAAATATTTTTGTAAGGTAAATTTGAGGAGAGTAGCTCATGGATTGGCAGGATTAATGCAAAAATGGCCATCTTGTCAAAAGCAATCTACAGATTCAATGCAATCCGCATCAAAATTCCAACTCAATTCTTAAGAGACTTAGAAAGAGCAATTTGCAAATTCATCTGGAATAACAAAAAACCTAGGATAGTGAAAACTATTCTCAAAAATAAAAGAACCTCTGGTTGAATCACCTTCCTGGAACTTAAGCTGTACTACAGAGCAATTATGATAAAAACTGCATGGTATTGGTACAGTGACAGGCAGG
>NC_045030.1:158241189-158250049 GCF_008632895.1 Mastomys coucha
ACATAAAACCAGATACACTGAAACTAATAGAAAAGAAAGTGGGGAAGAGCCTTGAGCACATAGGCACAAGGGATAATTTCCTGAACAGAACACCAATAGCTTATGTTCTAAGATCAAGAATTGACAAATGGGACCTCATAAAATTACAAAGCTTCTGTAAGGCAAAAGACACTGCCAATAGGACAAAACAGCAACCAACAAATTGGGAAAAGATCTTTACCAGTCATCTGATAGAGGGTTAATATCCAATATGTACAAAGAACTTAAGAAGTTAGACTTCAGAGAACCAAATAACCCTATTAAAAATGAGATGCAGATCTAAACAAAGAATTCTCAACTGAGGAATACTGAGTGGCTGAGAAACACTTGAAGAAATATTCAACATCCTTAGTCATCAGGGAAATGCAAATCAAAACAACCCTGAGATTCCACCTCACACCAGTCAGAATGGCTAGGATAAAAAACTCAGGTGACAGCAGATGCTGGAGAGGTTGTGGAGAAAGAGGAACACTCCTTTTTTTGCTGGTGGGATTGCAAGCTGGTATAACCAACTCTGGAAATCAGTTTGGCGGTTCCAACAGAAATTGGACATAGTACTACCAGAGGACCCAGCTATACCACTCCTGGGCATATACCCAGAAGATGCTCCAACATGTAATAAGGCCACATGCTCCACTATGTTCATAGCAGCCTTATTTATAATAGCCAGAAGCTGGAAACAGCCCAGAAGTCCCTCAACAGAGGAATGGATATAGAAAACGTGGTACATCTACACAATGGAGTACTACTCAGCTATTAGAAACAATGAATTTATAAAATTCTTAGGGAAATGGATGGATCTGGAGAATGTCACACTGAGTTAGGTAACCCAATCACAAAAGAACACAAATTGTATGCATATGTGTTAAGTGGATCTCTGATAAGTGAATATTTGCCCAGAAGATCAGAATACACAAAGTATAAACCACAAACCACAAGAAACTCAAAGAAGAAGGAAGATCAAAGTGTGGCTACTTCATTCCTTCTTAAAAGGGGGAAGAAAATACCCATGAAAGGAGTTGCAGATACTAACTGGAGCAGAGACTGAAGGAAGGACAATCCAGCCTGATATAGCTGTCTCCTGAGAGGCTCTCACAGTACCCGACTAATACAGAAGTAGAGGCTCACAACTATCCACAGGACTGAGCACAGGGTCCCCAATGAAGGAGCTAGAGAAAGGACCCAAGGAGCTGATGGGCTTGCAGCCCCTTAGGACGAACAACAATATGAACTAACTAGTACTCTCAGAGCTTCCAGAGACTAAACCACTAACCAAAGAGTACACATGGTGGGACTCATGGCTCCAGCAGCATATTATAGCAGAGGATGGCCATGCCAGTCATCAAGGGCAGGACAGGCCCTTGGCCCTGTGAACATTCTATGCCCCAGTGTAGGGGAATGCCAGAGCCAGGATAAAGGGAGAGGGTGGGTTGGTGAGCAAGAGGAGAGGGGAGAGAACATGGTTTGTTTTTCTTTTTCTTTTACTTTTTTTCAGAGGGGAAACTGGGAAAGGAGATATACGACATGTAAACAAAGAAAATATCTAATAAAAAATTTGAAGAAAGTATGAATTATTTTCCCCAAGCTTATATTTTATAAAACTGAAAGGAATTTCCTCAAGTAGAATGGGGAAAATATTAGGATAGGAAGACAGTCATATCCCAATCCATGTGAAGAAGTATTTTTTCCATTAATATTTGTGGAACTAATTACCAGGGACTTTATAAGTAATCAAGGTTTGGTGGGTGAGAGTGTGCTTAGGTCAAGGTCTCAATATGCATTTGGAATGTAAGGGTCTTTTGTTGCTTTGGTTTGCAGCTATTAACAAACTAACTTTTCTTGTGTCTTGTCTTTGCCATCTTCTTGTAGCTAGAGGCATGCCCTGAAAAGTTCAGCAATCTCATTTAACAGATGACAATCAAAGGCACAAAAATGGCTGAAGACAAAATTCAAGTCATCTTGTTAGCAAGTGGCTCAGAATTGTAACAGCAAATTAATATCTCACTGGGTATTTCTCTTTCTGTGTCTATAAATATCTAGCAAGAAGATGTGGCCTTATATTGTTATTTTAACTTTGGGTGTTTCTTGGACTATCAACATCATCATGATCACCACCACTACCACCACTACAACCACCACCATTATCACTGTCATAATTATAATAATAATTATCATCATCATCATAATCATCATCATCATCAGCCGCAGCAGCACCAGCAGCATTTTTTGTTGTTGTTGAAACAGAGTCTCATTCTGAAAGCCAGACTTGCCTAAAATTCACTGTGAAGCCCAGGTTCACAGCAATCCTGTCAATCTTCTTGGGTGCTGTGTTTACAAGCATACATCAACCTTCTGGCTTCCTTGTCTTTTAGATTACACAGTAAGTTTAATTAGCAAAAGCAATATAGTATAGTTGATAAGGTTGAGAAAATGTTTGCTCAGAGATTAAGAGCAGGCTTGGAGACAAGCTAGGAAAGGTAATAGACTACCATGAAGTCACAGGAAAAGGGCAAATCTTTGTCTGCAGCATCTTGATGAGCAAGTTGATCTTAGAGGTAGAACTATCATGAAGAAATCTGCTATAAAGGATGGCTGAGAAGTCAGCAGACTGAGGTTACAAATTTATAGCATCAAACAACAACAAAAACAAAAGAAATTCAGCCTTAACAATACAGACTTTATTCAAAGGGATTAGTCCAAGAGAGAAGGTTGCTTTGGCTAGAGAAGATTTCTAAGCACTGGTTTCAAATGTGTCAGAGACTGGTTTTATAGGATTTTCTTTTTGTAGGGGAAAGTAGAAAAGGCTAGAAGAAAATACATCCAGGTGCAGTGGTGTACACATGTAGTCTCAGTATTTGAGAGCAAAGACTGGAAAATCAAGATCATCCTTGGGTGTATAAGGAGTTTAAGTACAGCCTGGGGTTCACAAAACCAAATAAATAATACATATACCATTGTGAGTCATTTTAATACTATGTCTATTTAGCATAATAACAGGATTGAATTCTTTATTAGGGCTTATGATCTATGTAGCTTCACATGGTTGGCCCCATTTACCATTGATAGGTACAGGTTCCGTTTGATGTAGTAGGTTTTACATCTAATCAGAAAGTGGTTGGTTCTTCCCCATAACATTTATGCCATTATTATATCAGTAAGCATACCTTGGCAGGATAGACATTGTTGTAGCTTTCTGGATTCACAACTGGGTTTGACTGATGATTTCTTTCTTCTCAAATATTGTGCATAGCACCTTACTAGCACCGTAAAAGCTAGCCAGTAGTGGTAGAATTTTCAAGTGTGTATCAAATTAATTTTTATTGTATATTTTATGTATTTACATTGGAAATGTTATCCCATTTTCCCAGTTTCCCCTCCAGAATGCCCCTATCCAATCTCCCCTTCCCCTGCTTCTATGAGGATGCTCCTATTGCCACCCATCCACTCCTACTTTTACAGCCCTTGCATTCCCCTACACTGGGGCATTGAGCCTTCACAGGGCCAAGGGCTTTTCCTATTGATGACAGACAAAGCCATCCTCTGCTACATATACAGCTGGAGCCATAGATTCCTCCATGTGTACTCTTTGGTTGGTGGTTTAGTCCCTGGGAGCTCTGGGGGTTCTGGTTAGTTGATATTGTTGTTCTTCCTATGGGGTTGCAAACTCCTTCAGCTCCTTCAGTCCTTTCTCTAACTCCCCCATTGGGGATCCAGTGCTAAGTCCAATGGTTGGCTGCAAGCATCTGCCTCTTTATTTGTCAGGCTCTGTCAGAGCCTCTCAGGAGGCAGCTATATCAGGCTCCTGTCAGCAAGCACTTCTTGGCATCTGAAATGGTGTCTGGGTTTGGTGTCTATATATGGGATGGATCCCCAGGTGGGGCAGTCTCTGGATGGCTTTTCCTTCAGTCTCTGCTCCATACTTTGTCTTAATCCAGGAGCCCTTTTGGATTAAGAATTTGAAGATGAGTGAGTGGCCCCATCCCCTAACCAGGGCCTTGCTTAACCTCTGGATATGGTCTCTACAGGTTCTCCCTCCCCTTTGTTGGGCATTTCAGCTAATGTCATCCCTTTTGGGTCCTGGAAACCTCTTGCTTTCCTGGCATCTGGGATTTGCTAATGGCTACCCCCAGTTTCCCATCCCCCATTGCTACACACCTCTGTTTGATACATGACTCACAGATGTGTTATCTTCAACAGTAGGTTCTTACCATCAAGTTCTGAAGAATAGCCAGTGGTATTGTCAATAGATTGTAGTGCTTAAGGATCTATATTTGGGACCCATCTGGTCTCAAAAATAGATAACTCATTTTTTTTATACTGAATGACTTACTTCTCTATAAGTCAGTACATCTCTGAAACCTCATCAGAGAAGCATTTCCTTATAGTAGATGATAACTAACACAGAGATCTTCAACTGGACAATATGTGACAAATAAGAGATTGTTGTGTATTCAAACCTAAAGGGAAGGTTTGTGTTATACCACTCCCCCAAGATTTGAGGTATCTCACAGTGGAGGGAACAGAAAGATTTTAAGAGTCAGACATGATGAATAACAAGGAAGCAATGTTTCCAGATACAACAGAACAAATGCACTTATGAACTCACAGTGATTTTGAAAGCATGCATAAGATCTGAGAAAACTCAAGCCAGACAAAATCCCAGCATGAGGGAGAGAATGGGGGATATGAACTCTCACCCATAGCTGAGGAGCTATTGGCAGGGAAAGAGAATGTAGAGGGAGAGGGGAGATGGTAAAAAGAGGTAGGCAGAGAAAAAAGAAGAGGCAGAGAAGGAAGGAAAGAAAAATGAAAAGAAGAATATGTCAGATATTACTAAGTGGACAGAAGAGCTTGGAGAAGGTTTAATGCTGAAGCTAACCTATTGATGGGAACTTGACACCTCACACTCATCTGCTACATGAGCCTTTTCCCTCATTTCCATATATCATGGTTACTTTTGTACTGAGGTGACAAATCACCATGACCAAGGCAACGTATAAAACAAAATGTTTAGTTGGGGACTTGCTGACATTTTCAGAAAATGAGTCCATGACCATCATGGCAGAGATCATGACAACAAGGAGGCAGGCATGATGCTTTAGTATTTGGTGAAAGCTTACATCTGATCCATAAGCACAAGGTAGAGAGAGGAAGGAAGGGAGGTAGGGAGGGGGGAAAGGATAGATAGAAACAGAGAGACAGAGACAGAGAGAGACAGAGAAAGAGAATGAGTTAATTGGGAATGGCTTGTATTTTAAAATCTCAATGCCCACCCCCAGTGACACACATCTTCCAACAAAGCCACACTTTTTAATCCTTCACAGACAGTTCCATTGACTGCAGAACAAGCATTCAAATATATGAGCCTATGGCAGCATTATTATTCAAACTACCATACCTTGGATCTTGCTCTTTCCCCCCACCCCCAGTGTTCTGCATTGGCTTATCCACGTATATCAGCTGAATTGCTGTCACATTTGCTCTGCAGGTAGAAACCTTTGCCAGGTCTCTATTACCTAAAAAATGGTCCATACATTGAGATCGTATTTCTGAAGACCTCACAAGCTGCCTCAGATAAACTGCCCCACGACCTGCCTATGTCTGAGCGTGTCATGAATTTGCTTGCCCTGAAGCCGTTGCCTTCCTTATTCACTCTGACATGGCTTCCTGTTCATTCTTTTCCTCAGTTCTTGACCCCTACACTTCCTGGAACTTTTAAAACCCAATCTTTTGGAGCTGAAGGGATTGCCTAAAAGTTTGTGGTCACTTGTTGCTTTTCCAGAGGACCAAAGTTGTTTGGTTTCCAGCGCTCACATGAGGGCTCACAATTTTCCATATCTCTAGCTGCTGGGGGCTTGATTGCCCTTTCCTGGCCTTTGGAAGCAACTGCAAACACATGCATGCATGCATGCATGCACACACACACACACACACACACACACACACACACACACACACACGAATAAAAAACAAAAGCAAAATCCAGTATTTCCATTAGGTGTAACTTTGGAAGTACACATCCGCACTCGTCTCTGGCTTCCCTTAGTTCATCAATAGTCTATCTATATTTAATTTATATTTTCACAGCATTTTAACCTGTGCTTTATTTGGATATCTAGTGGAATGGTTTGTTTTTATAGTGATAAGCAAACATATACATCTCTATAACAATGTTTGAGTCCCTTCACCGAAATCAAAGTTGCCTCTCAGTGATCTGGGGCTTCATTCAGTGAAATTCTCACAGAGTTTTCAAATGGCCCAACTTTAAGCATTACAGCTCATATGGAAAGGTAACTTGGCAGTTGGGAGCCAAGAAATTCCACACTGCACAACAAACCTTGCACAAGAGATGTATTGTAAGGGGAAAACCCAGGAGGCTGGTTGCCTTTGCTTAGTCAAGAAGTAGTAGGTAGAAAACTAGGTAGAAAACAGGATTTTTATTAGGGGTTCTTGGGGGGGAGGTGGAGTTTTCTAGCTTGGCCTGGGATTAGGGGGATTATGTGGTCTGATTTTACAACAAAATCCCTGATTTTACAGGGATTAGTAAGATTTTTTTTTCCCTGTATGGAGGGGCCAAGCCCTGGACATTCTCTTGCCTTGAGACTGGAAACTGCCATTAAGGCCTTTAGGGAATGTCCCTAAGGACTGTAAGCAAAGTCTGGGGTGGTGAGAGGCCTGGCCACACTCTTGCCTTGAAGGTTTACAAAGTTTATAAATTATACAAAGTTTACACAGGGCTTATTTGCCAGTGTTAGTGAAGGACTTCATTTGAGTTGCCTTGAATGGCCAACTCAACTCTATGAGATGTTCTTGTGTTGTATATTCAGGGCCCACACAACAACAAAGCCACTTTGCTAAAAGCATCCCAACACTAATGAAAGTTCATGATCCCTGGGGTAAGAATTAACACATTTAATTCTTGTAAACTGTAGCTTCTTAATAAAATGCAACATATACAGCTGCCCATTACTTATTTAGTTTCGATAAAAGAAGATGCAGAAGATAAAAAAAAAACTTTATAGTGTTAGTTGAATAATTTCCTTATTTCTCTGGCATAGTCAAGTACTCAAAAGATTATGCTGCCTAAAAACACACACACATAGACACACACACACAGATACACACAGACACATATGCATGTCTCTGTATGTGTCCATCCTATTGGGGTAACTATGATAGAGAAAATGCTGTCCTGTCGAATTGCTTTACCATCAAACTATAAAATCATTATTGAAGTCAGTTTCAGGACACTGTCCACTTTCAGCTTGGAGCTTGGATTATCTTTCAGTAAAAGGATGCTAGAGGTTGTGTTGACATAAAAGAAATGTCATTTGTGAAATCTATGCATTAGTTGGGCTCTTCTGGGAAGTGACTTATACTCAGATTTTAGAGCCAAGTACCTATCATGAACATTTATGTCATGTCAGACAGTCCCTGAACAGTAAGTGGCTGAGGATGCCTTCAAGTATTATTTTTAAAGGAATCACCACAGAATAAAAACACGATGAGCAGAATCCTATCTTTGAGTCTAATAAAGACCAAGATAGCAAATGAAGCCATCTACATATGCCTCAAACACTAAGAATCAGTATATAGCATTGAATTCCATATATTGAAAAAAATCGTATGCTTAGAGATTCATGACTTTGAATGTTGCTTGTATATAGAATGTCAAGAAGTGAATCTCATAGAAACAGAATATAAAAGTGGTTACCAGGGGCCCAGGGGCTTGAAAGGATGGAGAAAGAAAAGATGTTGAGCAAAGCATACAAAATTTCAGTTAAAGGGCCCGAAGAGGTAGCTTGGCAGTTAAAGAGCTTGCCTTGCAAACAAGAGAACTATAGTTTAGATGTGCAGAAACTATACAATTGCCCCATGTGCATGAAAGCTCCCCTGTAATTCAAGCCTCAGAATGTGGAGACGGGATCACTGCTGTATAGGTGAGTTCTAAGTTTGATGAGAACATGCCATAAAAAAAAGTGGAAGAATGATTGAAGATTCCAGACATTAGCCTCTGGCCTCCACACTCAGGCACATGAGTCTACACACATTTGAGTATATATACATATCCAAGTATACTACCCAGACATTCATACGAAAAGGAGAAAATGGGAAAAATTATTCAGTTAGATG
Organism: Mastomys coucha; assembly: GCF_008632895.1. NCBI lineage: Eukaryota > Metazoa > Chordata > Mammalia > Rodentia > Muridae > Mastomys > Mastomys coucha. The sequence continues at coordinate 158,249,362 of NC_045030.1, forward strand.
AGAAGAGAACATGTTAGGTATTCTGTTGCACAAAATGGTAACCACAGTTCCTATAGCCATGATAATAAAAATAATAAGGTATTTTATATTTCAAATATGCTGAAATAGGTCCATTAACCTTCTTATTACAAAAAGTAAAGTGATGGAAAAAGTAAAGTAAAGTTAATTACCTTGATTAAATCTTTCTGTAATGTATAGATGTCAAAAGATTACACTATATCCCATAAATGCATACACTTTTATCTGACATTTTTAAATTGCAATGTAAAATGTCAAGTATTCTATTAATACTTTAGAACACATTTTCAGGATTTTTGTCTTTATGTTAATCTATACTTCATAAAGAAGAATAATCTTTTTTTCAGATGAAGACATGTAAATTTTTAATAGAGACCACACATACATATCACTACAGAGATTGATGTGCTTTGCTGTTTGTTCTTAACATCTTTATGATGGTATCATGTTAATTACTTTTAATTATTTTGGAGGATTATACAACTGCCCATGGAAACTGTACAGCTTTTAGATTACATATATGACCTGTGGCTTTAACTAATCAACAAACTGTTTGCATTGTTCTCTTTTATTATTAGATATTTTTATTTACATGTAAATTTCTCCTTTCCCAGTTTCCCCTCCAAAAAAAAAACAAAGAAACAAACAAAACCAACAAAAACAAACCCCT
>NC_045030.1:158250681-158263461 GCF_008632895.1 Mastomys coucha
ATTGTTTTTAATAGCTGAGTAGTACTCCATTGTGTATATGTACCACAATTTCTGTATCCACTCCTCTGAAGAACAATAATCTTATATCTTCAGTTTTGTTAGCTTTTCTCCCACTGGTTTACTTCCCTCACAATGGTGATTTTTCTACCCTGCCCACAGATTAGAATCCCTGAAAGGTTTGCAGAGTATGGAAGCAATAGGTGGGGGTGGATACATCATGAAGAGTCTTGTTTCAATTGCCATTTTCAATTTTGACTGCCTTTTAGAATCCCCTAGGGGAGATTTCATGAGCTTTTTCACGAAGGGCCAATTTTATCAGAGTCATCATGGGATGAGTCACAGAATTTTTTTCAAAGTCTCCAGATGATCCCAGTGAGTGGTCATAGTTGAAAATCTCTGCCTTAGCATTTAAGGTACAAAGCAGGCTTTCCTATAAGTCCCCCATTGATTGCAATATCCATGGAACTTATACCTAGGTTATAAAAGTCACTTGGTATCATTTAAGATATAGTTGTCTGAACCTGGGCAGGTTGTCATGTGACTGTTCTACTTTTGGCCTAGAACAATCCATCTTTGGGTCCATTGTCCTGAAGTACCAAGAGCATTTAAGAGGATGAAGCAGCATATGCATACACAGCAAAAGTCTGCCTGGCCTAGTGTGCCTATGGTATAACACATGTGTCAATAAATTAGTTTAAAAATAAATTAGCTGGATCCTGATGTATGCTAGTCTGATTGGGCTTTGTCCTGGCTACGTTTTTAATGGGGGTTGTTGTTTGGTTTGGTTTGTTTGGTTGGTTGGGTTCTTTGTGTGTGTGTGTCAATTTGACACACAGAATTATCTGGGAAAAGGAGCCTCAGTTAGAAAAATGCTCCTGCAGATTTGCCTGTAGGCAAGACTAAGGCATTTTCTTCATTGATGGTTGATGTGGGAGGACCTCTCTAACTAGAGGCAGTGAGGCAGGGCCTGTGTGAGTGTGATATTGGATGATGGAATAAGACAGGCTGAGCAAGTCATTCAGAGCAAACCAGTAAGCAGAATTCTTCTATGGTTCCTGCCATGAGTTCCTGCCCTTGACTTCCATCAGTGGTAGAGTTTGAGATGAGTGTTGTTAAGCAGAAATAAACCCTTTGATCTCCAAGTTGCTTTAGTAATGGTGTTTTTATTATGGCAATAGAAACTCTAACCAGGACAGTTATGCAATAGTCCTGAAGTTAAGTATATACATGCACCTAACCCCAGAGGTCAGGGCCTATGAAGCAAAGTAATTAATGTTTGAACTCCTAAAAACCATCTCAATGTGCTGTATAGGCACAGTGGAGAACTACTGGTTTACAGCAGAGTTTCTTTTTTTTTTTATTTTTATTTTAGATATTTTCTTTATTTACATGCGAATTTCTCCTTTCCCAGTTTCCCCTCCAAAAAACAAACAAAAAAAAACAAACAAAAACAAACCCCTGTTGCCTCCCCCCTCCCCATGCCTGCCACCCCGCCCTCTCCCACTTTCTGGCCCTGGCATTCCCCTACACTGGGGCACAGAACCTTCACAGGGCCGAGGTCCTCTCCTCCTATTGATGATCGATTTTGCAATCCTCTACCATACACAACAGCAGAGTTTCTTAATTAGTGATCTCTGGGTGTGTACCAGTAGTATCACCAAGTACTGGAAGAACTGCTATTTTTCAAGCTCCTTCCCAAGATCCACACAATCATGAACTCAGAGTCTGATAATTTGTGTTTCAACAAGTTGTCGCAGATATGTCTAATCTGTGGCTTAAGGGCCACTTGTCTCCTAGGCTAGCTAAGAGCATGGGCAGCCCAACACATTTGGGGATGATGACATCATGCCATAAATATCAAAGTGTTGGACCTTCCTGAAAGCATTGCTAATGTTCAAGTTTGAGAGCCACTGGTTTAGTGTTCCAGCCACATTTTCTGTAAGTTTGCTCTATTCTTGTCAATTATAAAGATACAAATTCATCGCACTTCTCTGCTCATGTCATAAGATCATCTGTAATCTGTTCTCTATTTTATCATGTTTAACCCTACTTACTTTCATCAACAAGCTCAAAGCAAAAGTACATTCATGTCCTTTCCTTTCCATGAACTAGAAAAACTGAAGCTTGGGAAAGGTCATTTGCAAAGTGACACTTACTCACGAATCTTGGATTTCTCAGCTTCTCTCTATGCCCTCAAAATGATCATTGATGGAAAGAGCATGTAGCCCAGCAGTACTACATGGGCCTAGCATCTTCAATGCCTCGTTTTCCATCCCCATTGAATGGTGGAGGGAGATAGACAATGAAAATACAAATGACCAAAGTCTAGGCAAAAACTTTAGCTGTAAGAAGCCATTTCTGGAAATTAACCACTATCACCCATGAAAGAAGGAGACTGAGATGCAAGAAGTAAGAAGCTGAGAGGCAGGAACAAGGGCTAACTGGAATGGGGATTGTGTGTGGGACTATGGTGCTACTACCACCAAGGAGGCACAATGATGAGAGGCATGATGTAGGTACCAACACTAAGATGACTATGTGTCAAAATCAATCTCAAGTTACATCTGGTGTAGGCAGTTGCTGTACTATACAGCCCCAGGCTCTTGGGTACAGATCCCCAGGAAAATCAGTACAGTATGTTCTCTAAGATAAGCATGATCTATCTAGGGCATCTTTTGGGAACATGCTTATGAGATACATGGTAAACTCTGGGAAAATAATCATGGCTAGTCAACGGTGTCATGAGCAGAGTTTAAGTGTTATTTTATTAGGTGCAGCATATGGAACACACACATGCATGCACACCTGGTCAATACTATATGGGGGCAATGGTTCCCTTGGAAAAGGAATTTTGGGAATATGCTACTAAAGTCCTAGTTCCACAATTTCATTAAAAAGATTGTGATTATACACTCTTCTTTTTCTATACTACATTCATGGATTGGTTCTTAGTTAAAAAAAAAAAGAGTATTTCTCAAGTTAGAGTTTTAAAATGTTTGAGGTTCTAATACTATACTTTAAGACAATGGTTCTCAACCTGTGGGTAGTGATCCCTTGGGAGTTATTCCGCATGTCAGATATTTGCATTATGGTTCATAACAGTAGCAAAATCACAGTTATGAAGTAACAACAAAGTAAGTTTATGGTTTGGGGTCACTACAACTTGAAGAACTGTATTAAATGGTCACAACACTAGAAAGGTTGAGAAGCACTGCTTAATTTATTATTAAAGAGTGGCATCTTTAATAATAAATTATTAAATTTACCTTTATTGATGATTTTGAAATTAATTTAGGAATGATTTAGATTAATAAGATGACCTTTACAGTGTATGGTTATCATTATTGTAGTAGTTGCCTGCATCATTTGAGGAGAAAACTGTTGTTATCTCTAAAGATAAATGAGGTTTTAGAATAAATTCAATTTTCCAGCTTTGAGTTAGTTAAAAGAAGAGGCACCATTAGTGACCTAAATCTTGCCACAGTGTTAGTGTCAGCTTCAATTGTCCCTAGGCAATGAGCCAAACAGAGACAGACTTAATAATGTAAATCATCAATTACACCTGAATAAAGGCCAATTACATCCCAGTGTGCAGTATGAACAGATGTCACAGTAGTTCAAAGAGAGATGTGTGTTGAAAATTTTAATGAATCCTAAGAGAAAACATTTTCTCAAATAGACTTAAGCAAACTGGGTGTTCAATGGCTTTGATTGCTGGAAAAATCTGCTAATAGCTGTTTGGAAAAAGAAGCAGAAATTGTGCCTACTTGGGCTGAGCTTTGCTTGGCACAATTAGATGCCATTGTGCTAATTGCATCTTCATCAGGGGATAAAAACTTGTAAGTCTAAATGACAGCCAGAAAGTGCTGGCTTATTTGTCACATGTCAGTACATAGCTAATGTGCATTGCTTGTTATTTCTCATTAATGGTTGCTGTATAGCCAGCCATTCTTTAAAATGATTCTGAAGACTCTCTGTTAACCCAAGCTGTTTGGTAAGGAAATGACCAGTTTACCTTGTGAAGCAAATAAGCACTGCCACTAAATGACTGTGGTGCTTAATCTTTATTATCAGCTTGTCTGGACTTAGAATCACCTAGTAGACAAAGTTCTAAGAGTGCTTGTGATTGTACTTGCAGACAGATTAACAGAGGACAGAAGACCTACTTTAAATATGGGCAGTACCATCTCTTTGCCTGGAGTACTGGACCATGTGAAAATGAGTAGGGAAGCTAAGTACCAGCATTCATCTCTTCCTCTGTTTCCCACCAGTGGGCTCAGTTGCTCATGGTCCTACAGTCACACCTTCCCCGGTTAGTCCACTTAATTCAATGGGTTTCTATCTTCAGAAGGCTTAGTACCTGAGGATGCTAGGCAATGGAGAAAAACACTTGAGGGAAATAAATGTTTGGCAGAAATATAAAGAGGAGAGCAATTCTAGAGGCAGACTCTACTTGGGATAAATTGATGGATCACTTCTTCTTGGAAGAAGTGACATCTGGGTAAATATTTGAACAAAGTAGGGGCAAGGGCCAAGAAAAGGTGTAGGAGAACACTCCAAATAGAGTAAGAAAAGTAGGAAAAATATGAGGACTAGAATTGTAGCTCAGTTGTATGCTCTGGCTTAGTATATACAAGAACCTCAGTTTGATCCATCAATCTATACACAAGAGAGTGTGCTTCAGTGGAATACTGTACATTTTTTAGAGCAATGATTCTCAAGTGGGAAGGGGCAATTTTGTGCTCCAGTCCCTTGTGAGAACTCATAATATCTGAAGATAGTTTGGGTTGTTTTGCAACTCCATAGGGATGCTATTGGGATTACATGGATAGAGAACAACAATATGGCTCCACAACCTACAACTCATAGGGCAGGCCCTTTCCCCCACAATCAAGACTTACACATGCTTTTAATAGCACTGAGGTCTGAAATCCTGGTTTAAAACATACATAATGGGGTTGTTTGATTATGATTCTACATCTTCTGCATCTTTCATAGCCTTTATGTGATTGGGAAATTCTGTTAGCTGTAAATAAACAATGTGAATGTATAATACCAGAGATTGTAGTATGCAATGAAGTCTCTCCCTTAGAGGTTATGCTGACTTCCCTCCCCAACCAAGGAGGAGATTTATTTTGTTATTCAAATATCCCTAATATAGAAATATGTCTATTCTTTTCATTCACATTTGAATTGGTAGTGATATCTTGCTGGTTTCCTTGTTGTTGATGAGGTAAAGTCTTTAATAAATGTTCATTTTACATCTGCATAAAGAGTCATGATGCTACCTTAAAAAATTATTCCTCAATTGTGGTGATAGCTCAGTGTGTAACAGCACTTACTCTATAAGCATGAAGACCTGAATTATAATTTCCATAGCTCATGTGAAAAAGTCTGCCCCTGGTTGCACATACCAGCAACCCCAGCATCCAGGGAAGAAGCCATGTTTCTCTTGAAGGCTGGCTAACCAGCCTACCTAGCCCTAATAGTGAGAGTCTGGTTCAATGAGATGCCCTGTTTCAAGGTAATAAGACAGAGAGTGACTGAGGAAGTGGCCTGGATGTCCTCCTCCAGCATCTCCAAGTACATGCACATAAACAAGCTGAGTAAACTTCTATACTCATGTTTGTATAACACACACACATGTGCATTTCAAAATCGGTTATCATGAGTAAGTATGAAAACACTGAATTATATTTAACTCCTTGTTTTACCCAAACAAATCAAATTATATACATTATTATATATGTATAATTTACATATAAAATGATACTTAGCGATACTCCCATTAACACACACAGATCCATGGGTATACACCATTTGTTGGCATGTTTGCATAATGTTCAGTTTAACATATATACCAGCATATAAATGCAGTCTCCTTATAGTGTTCTTGCAGTGGTATACAGTGATAGAATTTCCTGTTTATTGCTTATCTGTAGTTAAATTATTCAGGAGGTAGAAGAAACTGGATCAGAGTTTGAAACCAGGCTGTTATCCATAGTAAGTCCTTGCCTTAAAAAAAAGAAAGACAGAAAAAGAAAAAAGAAAGGAAGAAAGAAAGAAAGGAAATTCATTTGCTAAAGATATTATTTGTAATAAAAGTTTTTCTGTGTACAACTCCAAGGTTTTCACTATTATCCATAAAACTTGGTACCCTTGATTTCCTGTAGAACCTCAAATTGGCTTTTTCAGTGAATTTTAGAAATACTATGGTATAATTGATATAGGAGGTTACATGCGGGGTTGTGGGGATGGGGACAAGAACTCAAACAACATTTCACTGATGATGTAGGCCTTACTGTTGCCTTTCTATATACACTTCCTTGACCTTTTTTATTCTGCCCTCTGCTACCTTCCTTACACATTAGCTAGCCCACAAGCAACTCTAGTAAGAGCCTGGGGAAAAGGAGAGAATGAAATCAGAGTTCTCCATTCTCTAAATTCCATTGTGTTCTTGGAACCTGGTTCTTTCCTGAAGATCTATGATTTTTCATCAGTAAATCTTCCTGCACAACATCTTCCTTTTATCTTTTTATAATTCACATCATTCCTACAGACTTACAAATAGCAAGAGCTACCCATCACCTGGTCATGTGAAACTCTGAGAGTTTTGTAAATAATCTCTATGTAAATACACTTTTGTTTGGGTTTTGAACAACTGTTAACCTCTGCATAGTCTTGAAAACTAGAAACTATAACTCCATAGTCACTTCTAAGTCTGTTTTGTATATAACTATCCTTTCCAGATTTGTAACCATTGTTAAAACCAACCCAAGAACATAAACTGTCTTTAGAGAGACTGTTGGAGTCAAATGATTTCCAGGGAAACAAAGTGCCAGTTGTGGACTTGGTCATGTGCTCAGTAGGTTCTCAATGAGCCCAGCTCTGTTGCAAACCATTCCAGATAGTTGTAGGAAGGAAGGACACATAGTCTCTTCTCTTTGGTACTCAGACATGTATTGGGCATGTTCCTGCATGCTCTGTTCTGGGAAGTGATGAATATATCAACCAGGCTTTACACACAAGGAATTGCTTTAGAAATGTAGTTCAAAGAATTTGGGGAAATATTTTGCTATCTGGCCCCAAAGCGAGTTCATCTTTGACTTGATTCAATTAAGACCATCTGATCACAAGTAACAGAAACTCAACTTAAACTGGCTTAGAATCAAGAAGAGATTAAACTGTCAGGAGCAAATGGAAAGTGCAATGATCAATTTAACTTTAGCTACTGCAGAGCCCAGGAGCACCAGCTTTGTCATCAAGAGCTGTCATTTCTGTATTTTTTTGATTTGGTTTTTCTGTTGATTCCATGCTCAAACTCCCAGAGGGAGTTAGACCTAGAAGCTTCAGCCCTGCATCTTCCAGTTGTAAGATAAACAGGAAAAGAAAGAATCTTCTCTGTAAAGCCTGTTCTCATCAGCTTAATTTGATCATCAATACGTGTCTGAAGCAAAGACAGTAAGTCGACACATGGGAGAAAAGTGGAAAACAATACTTATTGAGAACCTAATGTTTTTATGTCATGATACTAAGCATGTTTCTCCTGTGATAGTGTTGTTATTGTGTCCATTTTACTGAAGAAGAAGAAAGTAAACAAATGAACATTACACTCTGGAGCTAAGTAGGAAAAACAAAAACAGAGGTCTTACCTGGGTGGTCTTGCTCTAGCCCAAATTAGTAATGGTTATACTTTCTGTGATATGCCTAGTATAGTTCAGAGTTTAATGCCTTCCATTGGAACTAAAGTACAGTCAACTTCCATACATCTCAATGGACTGGGAGTAGCAGAGTACTGTGTCCTTACTGGTTCAAATCCCACTCCCATTCTCTATTCTGGAGTGTAGGCTGTGTGCCTAGGATGGAGGAAGCACCAAGTTCAAGTTTACTTTTCTGCCATAAACAATCTGTGTATGAAGAGCTGAAAGGGCAAGAGAGCATAAAATCTCTTAGAAAAGCTAAGGAGAGTGACAAGAAAAGCCCCAAACATGCTAGTCAGAAACAGCAAGCATTACAGGGACCAAAGAATATTTGATACTCATTGAATTCATCAACCCTCAAATGTCAAGTCTGAGGAGCTAGACTCGAGACTTCAGAGTTCTTCAGGAATGAGAATAGGCAGTGCTGCAGGTGGAACTCTGGCTGTGACTGTTTAATTAAAAGAAGCATGAGTTTGGATTTAATGGATACAGGAAAGGCTGAAGACAAATATTGAATTTCTAGATAGGAAGAATGACTAATACAGGGGCACAGCTGGTAAGGAAACATTTTCTTAATTGGAAAATGATGAGTTATTTTTTTAATGCATTCAAGATCCAGCTTTCTTACAGCACCCTGCTTCCCCCCCCCACAATATTTTGGTTGTAGAGAGCAAATAAGCTCCATATTTTATAAATTAAGCATTATTATTCAGAGTTTATGGTGGAAGAAGGTTTTACATTGTTAGCAGCAGGCAGCAATGGTGCTGACAACCTGAGATCTATTTTCTGTTCAGAGAATGGAAGTGCATTGAACAACTAGTCAAAGCATCAAGAGGTAAGTCATAAGAGCCACCAGTGATTAGCTCACAGAACGAATTTCAGACAGTTTTTGTCTGTTTTAAGTTCTATAAGAGAAGGAGAAGAAACAGGCTGTCTTAAAAACTTATTGTACAGGCTTCAGAACAGCAATTCTACTCCTAGCTCCACTGAGAGTCATCACGGGCTCTTGAAGAAACTCCAAAGACTAGGACCCAATCACAATCAATTGAAACAGCATCTTTGAGAGCAGGCATCCAAACTTTTGGTGTTCTTAGAAACTACCAGGATGACTTTTCACATGCAGTGTTTATGAAAATCCTTTTCTCTGTGATATATATTTGTATGTACATGCATATCCATATTTTTTATTTTATTTTAACTTATGTTCCAACCTGATTAATTATGAATACATAGATATGTGATTCTTGATTATGATGTAGTTATGGTCTCAATAAAGGCCATAAATAAATAAATAAATTGAAGATGAAAGCAATATATCAGAAATGCAGTAAAGGGGCTGGAGTGGTTAAGTTTGTTTGCTACTCTTGCAAAGGACTCGAGTTTGGTTTCTAGCAGATACATTAAGCATCTCACAACAGACTATAATTTTAGTTCCAGTGTATAGGGTATCCTCTTTTGTCCCCTGTTAGTTTCTGCACAGGTGTGTAGATGTGCATTCACACAGATACACATAAAGAATAAAACTATAACTTTTTAAAATAAATATGCCAAATGTAGTCACCTGTCTAAAATCTGAGCTTAGTAAACACAGCTTACTCTGTGGCACCAATTGTTTCCTCTCATGGTCACATGGCTGACTGGGAACTCAAGCTACTTGACATAATTCCAACAGAATCATTTCTATACCCTGAGCCCAGGAAAATACCCAAATTTGAAGTACTGTCTCTACTGAATGTGTATTCACTGTTGCATGTTTTTAAAGCCAAAATCATAATTCAAGTCACTCTAAGCCAGGAATCATCTGCACTAGGCTTCTTATAATGTGTTGTACCATTTTTCCTTTACAGATTTTTTACTTTTTAAAATTTTTATTAATACATCAATTTATTCACTTTATTGCTGGGGCCCAAAAGCCCCTGGCATCTCAGTCTCCATCTTGTCTCTGGGCCATCATCTATTAACTAACATTCTTTCGTTTCATCCACTATCTTGCTTCCATTACCACAATTGACTCGGGACATTTTACAATAGGGAGCTTTCTGGTCTGGACACCTTACAATGAGGACATTCTTTTCTGGATACTTTAGGATATGGGGACATTCCTTTTACCTTACTCAAGTGATAATACCGGTTTGGCCCATGCACCTGGGCAAATACCTTTGTGTTATGCAGCTTTATACACCCTTTGTTTCCCTAGAGTAAATTGAGACTTGATCAGAATTTTTTGTCTTGTCTCATTCCTTTGTGTGTCCTGATCCCAAATTTGTGGTTGATGTTCTCTTCTCTCGAGAACCCCATTGTTTAAGTCCTGCAGGTCGGGGCACTTTACATGCTGATTGCAGCACCCCCTCTCCTCTCTATCTTCTCCTCACACAGCTCTTCTCCCAATCTCAGCTTGCCTTCTCCTCTGAGATGGGGAAGGTTCTTCCCTGGGTATCAACCAACCCTAGTGCATCAAGTCACTAGGCACATCCTCTCCTAAAGAGGCCAGACAATGCAGCCTAGTTGGGGGAACAAGATCCAGACAAGCTACAGAGTCAGGAACAGTCCCTGCTCATTATTGGGGGACCCATATGAAGATCAAGCTGTACATCTGCTATATATGTGCAGGGGAGCCTTGGTCCAGCCCATGCTTGCTTGCAATTTGGATGGTGGGTCAATCACTGACAGCCCACAAGAGTCCAGGTTAGTTAACTCTGTTGGTATTCCTGTGGAGTTCCTAGCCACTTGAGGGCCTTCAATCCTTTCCTCAACTCAGCCATAAGAATCCCCAAACTTTATCTGATGTTTGGCTGTGGGTCTCTACATCTGTTTCCATTGGCTGTTGAAGGAGGCCTCTCAGAGGACAGTTATACTAGGTTCCTGTTGGCAAGCATAACAGAGTATCATTAATAGTGTCAGTGATTGGTTCTTGCCCATGGGATGGGTCTCAAGTCTGGCAAGTCATTGGCTAGCCTTTCCCTGACTCTGGTTCATCTTTCTCCCTGAACATCTTGTGAGCAGGACACATTTGGGGTTGAAGATTTTGTAGTTGGGTTGCTGTCCTTATCCTTCCACTGGGAGTCCTGCCTCGTCACAGGAGGTGGCCTCTTTAGGCTCCATATCCTCCACTGTTGGAAGTCTCAGCTAGGATTACCCCCATGGACTTCCTAGAGCCTGCCCCATCCCAGGTCTCTGAAAAGTCCTAGAGACGACGACCTGCCCCCCTGCATGCCTATTTCAATTTTCTCTCCCCTGGCCCTCCCTATACCTGATCTCACTCCTTGTTGATCTCCCGATCCCATCTTTTACCCAGTTCCCTACCTCTACCTAACTCTGGTATTTATTCTATTTCCCCTCCTGAGTGAGATTCAAGCATCATCATTCCTTGGGCTCTCCTTGCCACTGGGTTTCTTTGCATCTGTTATTTGTAGTATGGTTACAGTACTCAGGATGATATTTTCTAGTTTCTATCCACTTGCCCACAAAATTGATGATGTCCTTCTTTTTAATAGCTAAATAGTAATCCATTATGTAAATGAACTACATTTTCTATATGTACTCTTCAGCAGACATAGGGGATGTTTCTAGTTTCTGGCTATTACAAATAAAGCTGTTATGATTATAGTTGAGCAAGTGACCTTGTGGTATGATGGAGCATCTTTTGGGTATATGTCTAGGATTGGTATAGTTGTGTTTTGGGATAGAGCTATTCCAAATTTTCTGAGAAACTGCCAAATTGATTCAAGAGTGGTTGTGAAGTGTGCTGTTTTCCAAATTGCTTTCTTAGCCTGTTTATCATTTTTATAAAGGAGGACTGATTTTTTTAAGTTAATTTTGTATCCAGCCACATTGCTGTTTCTGAAGGTGTTTGTCAGCTATAAGAGTTCTCTAGTAGAAGTTCTGAGGTCACTTATGTATACTATCAGATATTTGACTTCTTCCTTTTCAATTTGTATCCCTTTGATCTCCTCTAGGATTTCAATTACTATATTGAAGAGAGAGAGAAAGGGACAGAGAGAGACAGAGAGAGACAGAGAGAGACAGAGAGAGACAGAGAGACAGAGAGACAGAGAGAGACAGAGAGAGACAGAGAGAGACAGAGAGAGACAGAGAGAGGCAGACAGAGACAGAGAGAGACAGAGAGAGACAGAGAAACAGAGAGAGACAGAGACAGAGAGAGAGACAGAGACAGAGAGAGAGAGAAAGAGAGAGAGAGAGAGAGAGAGAGAGAGAGAGAGAGAGAGAGAGAGAGAGAGAGAGAGAGAGAAGAGGGGGCAGCCTTGTCTTGTTTCTGATTTGGAATTACTTTAAGTTTCTCTTTATTTAGTTTGATGTTGACTATTATCTTGCTGTATATTGCCTCTATTGTGTTTAGGTATGTACTTTGTATCCCCAATCTCTCCAAGTCTTTTAACATGAAGGGTGATGGATTTTGTCAAAGGCTTTTTCAGCATCTAATGAGATAATCATATGGGATTTTTTTCTTTCACTTTGTTTATTTGGTGGATTAGATTAGATTTTTGTATATCCATGCATCCTTGGGGTGAATCTAATCTTACTTGATGATGCCTTTGATGGGTTCTCAGATTTGGTTTGACACTATTTTATTTTATTTTATTTTTTGATATTTTCTTTATTTACACGTAAAATTTTCCTTTCCCAGTTTCCCCTCCAACAAACAAACAAACAAACCAAAACAACGAGAACAAACCCCTGTTGCCCTCCCTCCCCATGCCTGCCACCCCACCCTCTCCTACTTATTGTGCCCTACACTGGGACAAAGAACCTTCACAGGGCCGAGGTCTTCTCCTCCTACTGAAGATCGAATTTGCAATCCTCTACTATGCACATGCTGCCAGAACAATCAGACCCACCATGTGCAGTCCTTGGTTGGTGGTTGAGACCCTGGGAGCTCTGAGGGTACTAGTTAGTTCATATTGTTCACCAGGGTACATATTGTTGTTTGTCCTAAGGGGCTGCAAACCCCTCAACTCCATAGGTCCTTTCTCTAACTCCTTCAATGGGGACCCTGTACTCAGTTAATGGATGGCTGTGAGCCTCTACATCTGTATTAGTCAGGTACTGTCAGAGCCTCTCA
>NC_045030.1:158268318-158268944 GCF_008632895.1 Mastomys coucha
ATTGTGTGAATTTGGTTTTGTCATGGAATACTTTGGTTTCTCCATCTATTGTGATTGAGAGTTTTGCTCGGGATAGTAGACTGGGCTGGCATTTGTGTTCTGTTAGGGTCTATATGACATCTGCCCAGGATCTTTTAGCTTTCATAGTCTCTGGTGGGAAGTCTGATAGGCCTGCCTTTATATGTTACTTGACCTTTTTCCCTTACTGCTTTTAGTATTCTTTCTTTGTTTTATGCATTTGGTGTTTTGACTATTATGTGGTGGGAGGAATTTCTTTTCTGGTCTAGTCTATTTGGAGTTCTGTAGGCTTCTTATATGTTCATGGGCTTATATGTTCATGGGCTTTCTTTAGGTTAGGGAAATTTTCTTCTATAATTTTATTGAAGATATTTAGTGGCCCTTTAAGTTGGAGGTCTTCACTCTCTTCTATACCTATTATCCTTAGGTTTGGTGTCCTGGATTTTCTGTATGTTTTGGGTTAGGGTCTTTTTGCTTTTTTCATTTTCTTTGACTGTTCCGTCAATGTTGTCTATGTTATCTTCTTCCCCTGAGATTCTTTCTTTTATCTCTTGTATTCTGTTGGTGATGCTTGCATCTATGTTTCCTGACTTCTTTCCTAAGATTTC
>NC_045030.1:158269090-158280490 GCF_008632895.1 Mastomys coucha
GTAGGATTCTTGCATTTGCCTTTCACCATCTCTTGATTTCTGGTGTTAGATGTTCTTGGTGTCTCTGAATAGAGCTAGTCCTGTCCCTGCTGTCCTGCAACTCCCCTGGGACTCATGAGGCCTGTGCCTCCTGGCTGGACCCGCCTTAGAAAGTCACCAGAGAGAAAATGGTGGATCTCACCTGAGTCTCTGGGTTAAAGCACTCCCTGAAGTCAGGCCCTTCACTTGCAGGGAAGGGGCAGAGAGGGTCGCTGTTACACTGCTGTTACTTGGAAGCTGAGAGGATCCTGTTCCTGCTGCCCTGTGATTCCTCTGAGACTCATGGGGCCTGTGCCTCCCTGCTGGCTGGTCCCGCCTTAGAAAGTCATCGGAGAGAAAATCGATACTATTTATTAAGTATTTTTGCATCAATGTTTATAAGGGTAATTGTTCTGAAATTCTCTTTCTTTGTTGAGTCTTTGTATGGTTTAGGTATCAGGGTAACTGTGGTCTCATAGAATGAGTTTGGCAATCTTCCTTCTGTTTCCATTTTGCAAAAATGTTTGAGGCATATTGGTATTGGTTTTAATGTTGAAGTCTGGTAGAATTCTGCACTAACTCCATCTAGCACTGAGCTTTTTTATTTGTTTGTTTGGGAGACATTTAATGATTATTTCTATTTCCTTAAGGGTTATAGGACTATTTAGATAGTTTACCTAATCCTGATTTAACTTTATCGTATCTGTCTAGAAAAATCATCTGTTTCATTGAGATTTTTCAATTTTGTGGCATATAGGCTTTTGAAGTAAGACCTAAAGATTCTTTGAATTTTCTCAGTGTCTTTTATTACTGATTTTCATTACTGATTTTGTTTATTTGGATACTGTCTCTCTGCCTTTTAGTTAGTTTGGCTCAGTTTGTCTATTTTGTTGTTTTCTAAAAGAATCATCTCTTGATTTTGTTGGTTCATTGTAATGTTCTCTTTGTTTCTAATTGATTTCAGCCCTGTTTGGTTATTTCCTGCTGTCTATCACACTTCAGTTTGTTTGCTTCTTTTTTCTCCAGAGTTATTATATATACATTTAAATTGCTAGTATGAGAACTCTCCAATTTCTTTATGAAGGCACTTAGTGCTATGAACTTTCCTCTTATCACTGATTTCATTGTGTCACATAAGTTGGGTGTATTGTGCCTTCATTTTCATGGAATTTTAGAAAGTCTTCAATTTCTATCTTTATTTCTTCCATGATTCTGTGATCATTGAGTAGAGAGTTGGTCAATTTCAATGAGTATGTAGGATTTCCAGTGTTTCTGTTGTTGAAGTCCAGCTTTAGTCCATAGTGGTATTATAGGATACAAGTAATTATTTTAATTTTCTTGTATTTGTTGAGGCTTGCTTGATTGGTGACTGAGTATATGGTCAATTTTGGAGTAGGTTCTATGAGGTGCTGAGAAGAAGTTATATTCTTTTGTGTTTGGATAAAATGTTCTGTAGATATCTCTTAGGTCCATTTGACTCATAATGCCAGTTAGATTTATTTCTCTGCTTAGTATCTGTTTTGATGACCTGTTCACTGGTGAGAGTGGGATGTTGAAGTCTCCCACTATTAATGTGTGGGTTTTGTTGTGTGATTTAAACTTTAGTAATGTTTCTTTTATGAATGTTAGTGCCCTTTCATTTGGTGCATAGATGTTTAAAATTGAGACATCATCTTGGTAGATATTTCTTTTGATAAGTATGAAGTGTCTTTCCCCATCTCTTTTGAATAATTTTGGGTGAAAGTCTATTTTATTAGATTTTAGAATGGCTTCCCCAGCTTGTTTCTTTGGGTCTGTTTGCTTGGAAAATCTTTCTCATAATATCTATATTTTAATTTGTTTTTTTTTTTGCTGAGGTGTGTTTCTTTTATGCAGCAGAATGGTGAATTCTGCTATCGGTTACACTCTGTTAGCCTGTGTCTTTTTATTAGGAAATCGAGTCAATTGATGTTGAAAGATATTAATGATCAATGATTGTTAATTTCTGACATTTTGATGTCAGTGGTAGTACTGTGTTTGGGTAGTACTGTGAGTACTGTGTGTGTGTGTTTCTTTCCATTTAATTTTGCTGGTATGGAAGTACTTATTTCTTGTGTTTTTTTGGATTTATATACCTTCCTTTTGTTGGAATTTTCCTTCTATTATCATCTGTAGAGATGGATTAGTGGGAAAGACACTGTTTAAATTTGGTTTTGTTGTGGAATATTTTGTTTTCTCTATCTATGGTGATTGAAAGTTTTGCTAGGTATGATAGTTTGGATTTGCATCTGTGATCTCTTAAAGACTACATGACATCTGCCCAGGCCCTTCTGGCTTTTAAAATCTTTGTTGAGAAATCTGGTGTAATTCTAATAGGTATGCCTTTATATATTACTCGTCTTTTATCCCTTGCAGCTTTTAATATTCTTTCTTTGTTCTGTGCATTTTGTGTTTTGATTAATATGTGGTTGAAGGATTTTCTTTTTTGGTCCAAACTGTTTAGTATTCTGTAACCTTTTTGTACATTTATAGGCACTTCTTTCTTTAGTTGAGGGAAATTTTCTTCTATGACTTTGTTGAAGATATTTCCTGGGCCTTCAATCTGGAAGAATTCGCCTTCTTCTATTCCTCTTATTCTTATGTTTGGTCTTTTCAGAGTGTTCCAAATTTCCTGGGTGTTTTGTATCATGAACTTTTTAGATTTTGCATGTTTTTGACCAATGTATTTTTTCTTCTATCACATTTTTTAAGCCTGAGAATCTCTCTTCCATCTCTTACATTCTGTTAATGATGCTTGTCTCTGTAGGTCAGACTCTCTTTCTAGGTTTTTCATCTCCAGGATTGCTTCCATTTGTGTTTTCATTATTGCTTCTGTTTCCATTTTCAGGTCTTATACATTTTTATTGATTTCCTTCACCTGTTTAATTGTATTTTCCTGTATTTCTTTATATTTATTAGTTTCCTTTTTAAGGGCCTTGTACTGGCTGGTTTTGTATGTCAACTTGACACAGGCTGGCGTTATCACAGAGAAGGGAGTTTCAGTTGGGGAAGTGCCTCCATGAGATCTAGCTGTGGGGCATTTTCTCAATTGCCCCTTGTGGGTGGTGCCATCCCTGGGCTGGAAGTCTTGGGTTCTATAAGAGAGCAGGCTAAGCAAGCCAGCAAGGAACATCTCTCCATGGCCTCTGCATCAGCTCCTGCTTCCTGACCTGCCTGAGTTCCAGTCCTGACTTCTTCTGGTGGTCAACAGACATGTGGAAGTGTAAGCTCAATAAACCCTTTCCTCCCCAACTTGCTTCTTGGTCATGATGTTTGTGCAGGAATAGAAACCCTGACTAATACAGGCCTCTACCTGTTTGTATTTTCTTTTATTTCTTTAAGGGATTTATTCATTTCCTCTTCAAAGGCCTCTATCATCTTCACAAGATTAGATTTAAAGCCATTTTCTTGTGCTTCAGTTGTGTTAGAGTATCCAGGACTTGCTGTAATAGGATAGATGGGTTCTGTTGGTGCCTTATTGCCCAGGCTTATGTTGATTGTGTTCTTATGCTAGCCTTTAGTCATATGGTTGTCCCTGGTGTGGACAGTCCTGGTAGTTCCTGATGGCAGCAGGCCTCTGGAGTTGCAGGTAGGTCTGGTAGTCCCTTATGTTAGCAGGCCTCTGTGACTTCAGGTAAAACTGGTTGTCCCTGATGGCAGTAGGCTTTCAGAAATGCAAACAGAGCTGATGGTTCCTGATAGCTGCAAGGCTTTGGAATTGCAGGTAGAGGTATAGACTGGAAGATGGAACATGGTGCAGGGGGGACAGAGAAGACTTCCACAGCTGCTGGGCTTGTTGGGGGACCCAAAGTGCAGAAGCTTGGGGCGTGGGGCTCTCATATGCTTGTTCTGGGTGGCTGCAGGTCTCCAGAGTAGAGATTTATTTTAAATTATGTATATTTGCGTGTTGTGTACCACATACGCAGGTGTTCATGGAGGCTGGAGGAGGGGATCAGATACCCTAGAAATGAAGTTGTAGGCAGTTGTGAGCCACCTAATGTAGATATTGGGAATCAAACTGAGGTTCTCTAGAAGGGCAGCATGCGCTATGAACCACTGAACTATTTTTTTCTAGCCTATGAGTTTTATCTTCATACAAAGGTTGAAAAGGTAGAAAACATATTCACTGGTTCTACTGATATGAAAAATAAGTTGATGAATGATAGAAGAAGCTAGGCATTCTATGCAAGAGGTAGGATATTAATATAGGACTAAGTGTAGCTGGGCAGTGGGGGCGCACACCTTTAATCCCAGCACTTGGGAGGCAGAGGCAGGTGGATTTCTGAGGCCAGCCTGGTCTACAGAGTGAGTTCCAGGACAGCCAGGGCTACACAGAGAAACCCTGTCTCAAAAAAGTATTAAGTGACATCACAAATTATTTAGTTCATTGTCATCCTGATATAAAACAGCCAAGTCACACCCC
This sequence comes from Mastomys coucha, assembly GCF_008632895.1. NCBI lineage: Eukaryota > Metazoa > Chordata > Mammalia > Rodentia > Muridae > Mastomys > Mastomys coucha. Next base: position 158,273,550 of record NC_045030.1, read on the forward strand.
CTTCAAAGCTACAGTTTACAAGTGTACATTGAAAGTTTGGAAGTTGTAGCCAAGAATTTAGGTTACACAATATGGTCTTACACAAATTGCAAGTTTGGAAGGAGTAGGGGATATTCTCTGTGGTTCAACAGAATTCTGTGAAGGCTCGATTAATTCACCCAAAGCTTCTGTAATCACAGTTATGGCTTATTTCAATGAAAGGATACTTATTAAAATCAGCTGAGAGGAGACATACACATGACCAGAGAAAGTAGCCAATGCAGAAAATCCAGTCCCTTCTGTGAAGTCCAGACATCCCTTTGCTGGAGTCAATGTGTGACATTGGCATAAATACTGCCAATGAGAGAAGCTCACCTGAGCTTTAGTATCCAGAGTGGTGTTGTCTTTTGAAATGAGACAGGGCCTTACTTTTTAGCTTTGGCTTGCCTTGAAATTTGTTATGTAGATGAGGCTAGCTTCAAAATCACAGAGATATACCTACCTCTTCCTCTCAAGTACTGGAGGCTGTGATTAAACATCTGCACCACCATGCCCATTTGGTAGCCAGTTTTTACTGAGGCTCAATCAGGTACTTTTCACATGAGTAATCTTATTTTGATCCCTTCCAGATATGCCTGTTAATACACTACCCCAAACATATAATAAATCATATTAAAATGTTGTTTATGATAGCATATTATAATTGTATTTTACTATGTGCGTATAAGTTTGTGAGCACACATGCCAATGTCCAGCCTGAGCATGAGGAGGGTCTGAAAAAAGGGAGTAAAGAGAGCTGCACTGATTCAATAAGGACTTGGAGTCAGTAGTGGATGCAAGCTGTCAGTTCCAGTGCTCTCGCTTTTCCTGAGGAGTCTCATCATTTTTCCTTCTTCTCCTTTCTGACCAGAAAGCCTGAACCCAGTCTTTTAAATTAAAATTACACCATAAAGGCTTTGATCATTGTTAATGATTCTTTAGAAATTCTTACTTTTACATAAGTTTTAAGCCCTAGATCAGTAGTTCCAATCCCTGCTTCTTTAAAACAGAAACTAAACACAAACAAAAAGCACATTTCCTTATAGTTTTTGCACAGCCTGTTCTTCATGGGTTGCTGGGCACAGCTCTTGTGGTTTCCTGGTACAGCAGACAGGAGTCTTTAAGAACTATTTTCATGTAAGAACAGAAAGGTACAGACTACTAGGGCTAAAATGATTTCTTACAAAGTTTTAAAATATATGCAAATAAAGCAGCAGCTAGCTCTCTCTAATATCCTTCTAGGCCTTATCATCTCCAATTCTTCAAGTAGCCAGGAGAAATAAAGTACGTAGTTTTTAAATGCTTGTAAATCATCTTTTAATTCTCTAATTTTTGTTTCTTCATCCTAGCAATTCCATAGCCTCATGTGCTCTCCTCCTAACACTATTTCTAGAATATATACAAGCCTTTCTGCTATAAGATAAACCCATCTATCTTTTACTTGTTTTCTACAAATTCCTTCTTTTTTGTTTGTATTTTATAGATTTCTTTTCCTATCCATGCCTTTTCTGTTTGTGACCGATTTAGCTCTCTATCCTTAATGTTCCCAAGTTCACTCTGGCTAATTAATGCAGTAGCCATTGAACCAGAGTGTACATGTGTCTCCTCATAATTCCAAATTCAAGGCTGAGTCTGGCAAAGAACTATTTCTATAAAGGACCATATAGGCTATTATGGCTCTTGTGGTTATGTTGTCTAGATCCTTTCATATGACCCTAAAGGCCAAATGGAAGGTCTGGTCCTCATCCTCCACCTCATGACCACCTCCGTTCGTCATTCTTGAGAACCCTATTTGTTTTGTTATGGTGTAATTAGCTCTGAGTAATGGAGGAAGTATATTTCCTGGAAAGATAGAGTGAAAGTAAAATAGTAGAGACAGTAGACTGTTGTCAGGCCAACAGCAGTCATCAGCACATGTGGGGATCAATGGCCTGGAAATGCTCCAAGAGCAGCAACTGTGTCACATTTCCCCTTATACAGACATGCCAGACCTGGCACCCACATACTTGTATGTATGTGCATATGTGTGTGCAAGGGCATGTGTACATGTGTGTAAAGGTCCTAGGAAAACTGAGGGTGTCATTTTCAGGAATGCTGTTCCCCTTTGTTAAGTCAAGGACTCTTGTTGATCTGGAGCTCATCTACTTGGCAGGAACAGCTGGCCAGATAGTCCTAGAGATCCATCTGTCATGCCTCCCTAGTGTTGGTATTACCAACACATCCAGTGCTTGGTTGTAGATGGTTTCTTGGAATGAAATGTAGACTCTCCTGGTTGTGAGGTAAGCACTTCACACACTGCATTATCATCTCTCCAGCCTACATATACCAAATTCCTATCAAGTATGATGCCTAGACTGAAGGCTTTCATATGTATTTTATTACTCAGTCTTGGGTCATATCATTGAATCCTGTGTGGCAACCACTGTATTTTTCTGAATAGTACATGATGTAATGAGAGCTTGAGTAATTTGGCAAGGACTCATAGACGTTAATAGAGTCAAATTCCAGTCTTTGTGGGACAACCTCCAAATTTTTTCCTTATAAACATAGGATTTATCTTCTAGGTAGTAAAGTTTGGATGAAATAATCCAGACCAAAACATTGCAATAAGAAAATATATTTGAGAGACTGAGGGAATGACTTAGTAGGTGAGAGTGCTTGCTATGTAAGTTCAAATCCCCAGCCCTCACATAAACGTCTGAGTCCATCACCATGTGCCCGTAATCTTGGCTCTGATAAGGGAGGGATAAGAGGCTTGCTAGGGTCTGTTGGTTGACAACTTTGCTTCAGGTTCATTAACAGATTCTGTCTCAAGGGAATAAAGTTGGGTGTGATAGAAGAGGATATACTTCTCTGACCTCTGTGCATATGCATAGGCACATATCCACACATCCATCCACACATATATGGATACACTACACACATACTCACAAAAATTCATATATATATATAAACATGTATAGAGTTGGAAGTTATAATTATATATTGGAGCCAGGCAGTGGTGGCACACACCTTTAATCCCAGCACTTGGGAGGCAAAGGCAGGTGGATTTCTGAGTTCGAGGCCAGCCTGGTCTACAGAGTGAGTTCCAGGACAGCTAGGACTATACAGAGAAACCTTGTTTCAAAAAAAACAACATATATACATATATAAATATGAATATATATATGAATATATATATGAATATATATATAGGGATGATTAAAATGGCTTATTAATTCTATTAGCACTCAAGTGGAAAAGATGGTTGGTTACCAATGACTTTTGCCTGAGACAACACAGTAAAATATTAAACATTAAACTAGCAGGCTTATTGGCTGGGTGAGGAAAACATGAAAACAAGGGACTTCATTTTTCCCATGCTGTTAGCACTAGGTCTTAAGTATTACAGAGAAATTGAAATCTAATCCATCTTGTATAGGGAACATAGTAAACATTTGTCTGCCTCCAATTTGAAATTTTCAATATTGTAACTTTCACCTACCAAACCTCTGCAGGGAGATTATCAGAATTAGCAGTGTGATTTGAAAGAGCTTCTAGCTACTGCTCATGAAAATTGAGGCATAAGAATGAAATGTTCTTAGAGTAACAAGTAAATATGCATGCTACTCTAAAGTAAATTTGCTCCACTAACGTGTGGGTTGGTGAAATGATTTTGCTGAAGTGTCCCTTTGGATGTCATCTGAATAATACATGATTTGGGTTCTTTTATTTTCTGCAAAGTGTCCTCCACCACTGGGAATCTGAGAGTTTTAAGGACTGCTATGCTTTTTATTTCTCAAATGAAGTAGTGTGAAGGGGAGGCTGGTGAGTTGAGTATCTGCAAGAGATCAGAAGTGTAGAAGATTCATATTTTATTTAAGTGATACTTCAGGGCATGATAGAAATGCTATTAGATGATAATATTGACTCCTCATATGAGGGCGTTCTTTTTCCCCTAAAGGAAACATCAACTACAGTGTACACTGACCTTCTATTTCCAAAGTCTAAATGACAGACTGTTCTTGGAATATGTTAGCATCATTCTAATGAATATGACTGTCATTGTGAAATAATGTGATTCTAGGTTTTGCTATGATTTGAAGCTGGTTTTAAAATTAACTATACTCAAGTATCAAGTATTTGTTCATAAAGCATCCTATCAATAAAATCTCAAAAATAAATGGAATGTACATATAAAAACAAAATTCCAGTCTGCTTAGACTATTAATTTTACATTTCTTAACTAGTCCTGCTTTCTTCAGCAATTTCACTTCTGTGTGTCTATAGCCTATACATACTAGCAAAATATGAGAAGACACATAAATTTGCACAAAAATTCACTGAAGCTATAATTATAATATGAAAAGATTCTCCTGGAGCTGAAGAAATGACTCAGTAGGTAAAATTGCCTAACTGAGTTAAGTTCCCAGTACCCATGTCTGGAGGCTCATAACCCCTTATAATGCCAGCTCCTGAGGATGGAGTCCTTCCTCTGGACAACTCTCTTTCTGTCTCTCTGTCTCTCTGTCTCTCTGTCTCTCTGTCTCTGTCTCTCTCTCCCTATTTCTCTCTTAAAAAGTAATTATAAATCTTAAAAATGATAGCAAAAGACTAGAAATAACTACATGTGCCTCATTAGAAGATTGTGTGAATAAACTACAGCACACCCACACCACCAGAACAGTGTAACTGTGAAAAATGTAAAGCTGTTCTGAATATAGCTTTGGAATTATTTCTTAGGATGAATTATTAAGTGAAAAAAATCAAGGTGTGAGAAAATTATGTGTGCTATTCTACCAGTTAATTTAGAAAATATGAGATTACCTGTATATATCTGTTTGTAATAAGAAAATGGAGACTAGGCAAAGCTTAAAAGAAAGGGCATGAGAGGGATGGCTCATTGGGTAAAGTACTTGACATACAAGTATGATGATCTGAGTTCATATTCTACATATCCATGTGAAATCTGGGCATGGCTACTGCCTTAGTTAGGGTTTTACTGCTGTGAACAGACACCATGACCAGGACAACTCTTATAAGGACAACATTTAATTGGGGCTGGCTTTCAGGTTCAGAGGTTCAGTCCATTATCATCAAGGCAGGAACATGGCAGCATCCAGGCAGGCATGGTGCAGGAGGAGCTGAGAGGTCTACATCTTTATCTGGAGGCTTCTAGGAGGATACTGACTACCAGGCAGCTAAGATGACGCACCTACTCCAACAAGGCCACACCTCTTAATAGTGCCACTCCGTACTGGCTGGCTTTATGTGTCAAGTTGACACAAGCTGGAGTTGTCACAGAGAAAGGAACCTCCCTTGAGGAAATGCCTCCATGAGATCCAGCTGTAAGGCATTTTCTCAACTAGTGATAATGGGGGAGGTCCCAGCTCATTATGGGTGGTACATTCCCTGGGCTGGTGGTCCTGAGTTCTATAAGAAAGGAGGCTGAGCAAGCCAGGGGAAGCAATCCAGTAAGCTGCACCCCTCCATGGCCTCTGCATCAGCTCCTGCCTCCAAATTCCTGCCCTATGTGAGTTTCTGTCCTGACTTCCTTTGGTAATGAGGAGCAATGTGGAAGTGTAAGCTGAGTAAATCCTTTCCTTTCCAAATTGCTTCTTGGTCATGATGTTGGTGCAGGAATACAAACCCTGACTAAGACATACTCCCTGGGCCAAGCATATAAAACCCATCGCAGTGACATAAGTCCATAGCCCCAGTGCTAGGTCTGGAAATGTGCAGCACCCCTAAGCATTCTAATCATCCAGCCTGGCTGACACAGTGATTCCCCAGAATCAGTGAAAGACATTGAATCAATATAGAAGCAACAATAATGTAAATAAGACAAAGAAGCAATTGAGAAAGAGATTCTGGCATCAACTTTTGGTATTTACATAGACCAAAGCACACAGCTCTGAGATGGGAAGGTATCCCAATAAAAGGGCATTCTTAGCAACTGGGAGGGTTAGGGCAGGAACCACACAGCTCTGAGTTAGGAGAGTGTCCCAGTGGAAGGACATCTTGAGACAAGAGATCTCAGGAAACACATAGCTCTGAGAGAAAGCCTCCTCAGCAGAGGCATTGCAATTCCCAGGGGAGGAGTATCTCCAAAAGAGCTGAGGAACTTAGGAGTCTCAAGCCCTGCTCCTTCTTTTTGCTTCTCTTCTTTTCATTGCTTCTTCACTTCTCCCAATGAAAGTCATCTCAGGCAGAAAGTCTCATAAAAGAGATTAGGAGGGTTCAGGGTATGGAGGGAGGGGACCCAGGAGTGGCTGTCTGGGGATTGAACAAACACAGCTTTTATGTATGTTTTCTTTTTGGGTGGGAGGGGGTGGGGTGCAGTTTTCTAGGGCAGAGGTTTCCAGGCTGAGGTTTGATGAGATTTCAAGACCTAAACTTGGGGGAGCTCAGGGATTGGTGAGGCTTCCTGTTCAGAGATTAGTAGATTCTTATGGGAAGTTCAGAGTTCCTCTTCAGAGTTTAGTGGGTTTTGTTCAGACCTTTCACCTACAATTAGCATAATCTGGGGAAGGGCCTATTGAAGGGCTGGAGATAAGTTTGTGACTGTTACAAAGGCTGGAAACACTCAAGTGCCTCAGTTATGCCAGTTAGTGGGGGGGGGGGCGGGGGTTGGCTGCTGAAGCTCCACAGGCAGGGGTCTGGCCACTTTCCTGCCCTAAGGGCTTAAAAAGTTTACAAAGTTTACAAAATTTACAAAAGGCTTTCAGTGGCCTGACTAGCCAACAATGAGGATGTTCTGAAATTAGCTGACGTGAAGTCAGCTTCACTGGGATAAATTCAAGCAGGCTCACATTTCCTCTGAAAGCTCTTTAATAGAATCCTGTTCTTGCTTTTTGTCATTTCCAGAGCTGTGTATCTTATTTCCTACCCTCCTTACATCTTTAAAGCCAGCAGTACATTACACACACACACACACACACACA
>NC_045030.1:158280500-158286929 GCF_008632895.1 Mastomys coucha
CCTGGGACTTTCAGGGAAAATACATTTTGTTGCAGACCATTTTACTGAGCTTTTCACCCCTTAACCAGCTCTTTCTGATTAGAGCTTGGCTAACTGGGCCCAGTGCATATGCAAACACAAGCGAAACTCCACAGAAGGCAGAAATGGTGTTTAGGATCCTGTCTTCCCTTTCTCAAACACTTGTGTGCTGAGCTGTGGCTCCATTCTTTGCATGGAGTGCTACTCAAATAATGCTATACAGATGTTACTGGAGGCTTGCTCTAGGCATGATTTTTAGGATAGAGAAGGAGAGTATGAAGTAAGATGTACATCATTTCCAAATACACCAGCCAAATTAAATCTGTGTGGTCTCTTTATATTTAATGGGTAAAATGAATACACTGCTAGGTGAATAAACTATTTCCGCCTCATCAAGCTTTGAAGGTTTATGTAAGGCATTTTCTAGGTTCCTTATCACAATAGTTTCCTGTTAAGCATACTCAATATCTTTCACTGGGAGTCCAGCAATGTAAGACAGAGTCGTATCACTAGGTTAACCTTAGCGTCACAGGCAAAGATTTTTACCCCTAAGTCTACAAAGGGCATTTCTTGCTCTATCTACTTAATAACACCTTTGAGGTTAAAGTAAAAATGCTATAGAGCATTTCTCCCTTCCTTTCTTCCTTCCTTCCTTTTCTTACTTAACAAGATTAAAAAACTGCATCAAACTATTCTTGGGATAGGTATAAATATGGTATAGGGATAAAATAAAAATGACTACTAGAGACATTCTAGGTATCTGTATACCTTAGCCTTGAATTTTTCTACAAGCAGAACTTGAGGGGGAAAGTTTGACATACAGAGTTACATGTGGTCTATCTTTTCCTATATGTGTTGATATAAGACAATTTCATAAACTGGAAAGCTTCTAACCTACACAAATTTATCCTTCCCAGTTCTATGGTTTAGGAATCTGTGGGTATAATCATGTTCCACAGAGGAGCTTCTTTGGTGTCACAAATGTCGACTTTTTATTGTATCTTCACATGGAAGAAGGGTGGTGTTTCTGGAGCCCTTTCTCTGAATCCACTAATCTGTTTCATGAGACCTCGGTTCTCATAACCCAGTCACCTTCAAAAGGACCCACCTTGAAATATTATCATCCTGAGGGCTAGGGATTTCATTTAGGAATTTGGTAAGGATGAAATTATTGAGACTATTGCAAGAACTAATTCAAAGTCAAAAAAAAAACTGGTGGCAGTATTAAATCAGGGAAGAACTAAAGGCCATTTTGAAGATGTGTTATTGAGTCAGTGTGATGATTTGTATATGCTTGGCCCAGGAAGTGGCAGGATTAGAAGGTGTGGCCTTGTTGGAGTAGGTTTGTCACTGTGGGCATGGCCTTAAGACCCTCACCCTAGCTACTTGAAATCCAGTCTTCCACTAGCAGCCTTCAGATGAAGGTGTAGAACTTTCAGCTTCTCCTGTACCATGCCTGCCTGGATGCTGCCCTGCTTCTACCTTGATGATGCTGAACTGAATCTCAGAACATATAAGTCAGCTCCAAGTAAATGTTGTTTATATAAGAGTAGCTTTGGTCATGGTGTTGGTTCACAACAGTAAAATCCTAACTAAAACAGTCAGCCTTTCCTATTGTATTTGTATTTCCACTTGTATTTAATTATGCAGGACCATCTTAGGAGACTTAGAAGACATATTTCAGAACTGTCTGCTGGGAACACAAAGGTGATGGCTTCTTCTTTTACCTATCAATTCCATTGGATCTATAGACACACTTCCTACTTGAATGTACATAAAGGTTCATCTAACTGGTCCAAGCTATGATGTAACTGAAGCTTCATAATTGATATGACAAATGATAGGGCCCTATTGGGTTGCATCTATATGAAGTTGCTACCCACTACTCACAGAAGAACAAAACATGTGATAGCATTCCTTGGATCTTTCATTAAATATGTAAGCACAGTTCTTCCCAAGGTGAAATCTATACCTACTTTGCCAAACAGTTTCTGTTGGTTAACTCATAAAGAAGATTTCATTAGAAACTGACCTCTTGGAATATTGAATATAAATGTATAAGATTATTTGTCCCCATGCCTGTACGGCGATAGTCTGTGCAAGCAACCTGGTCCCACTATAGCACGAGGTCTGGAACCCAGTGAACCCGATGGGTGGTAATTTCCATCTGCATGAGACAGAAGGTGTTTGGCCATGCCTCCTGGGCCCCTGGTTCCTATTTTAGCCACACAGCCTACAACCCCCTGCAGGAGAGGTGTATGATATTGGTCACTTATTAGCAGTACCAAGCCTTACATGCAAATAAAGATTCCCCAAGCTCTCAGCCCAAACCAGTGAGAAGTACTGGCTGTCCAACATTGAATCACCCCCAAAACTGTATATAAATCCTATCCAGGGAATTAAAGTTGTGCGAGAACTACTCCATCATCTGAGCCTTTTGTTCTAAGAGCTGTAACACTTGGGAAAAGGTCTACTCTCCTGAAACACTGCCTGAAGCTGCACCACATGGCTAGTTGGCCTCTCGTTGGCCCAGCCTGACCCAACTCAGTGCAGGGCAGCACAGAACAACTGAGTGACCTGAAAAGCACAGCAGAGACGGAGGTGAAGCCCACTGAGGCAGCAGAGGCAGAAGTGATTTCTCCTCCCTGCCTGTGCTCGCTCCTCTTTGCTGGAACTCTCAACTGGGCTGGGCCAGAGATCTCCATGAAAGCCTCTGGCATACAGGCCCACACATGCCCAACAGTACTATACATAAACTCTATAAAACAACATCTTGACATGTCAATTGTTGATTAACTCTTTGGCACCTTGTATTTGTCAGGATCTTTGTAAAATACCAATGGGAGAGACAATTCAATTGAGGCAATGATAAGAAAATGTAAACTTTGGTAATTTGTGTAATATTTGAAGTGAAACTCATGTTCAGCTACATCCAGCATCTGTAGTAATGACACTGGCTCTCCTTCTCCATTTCTTCTCTGCTTCTTTTCCCATCTTTTACAGTCATGTCTTGTGATATTCTATAGATATTCACTCCATTCTTGGTTGGAGACATAGAATGATCAAAATCCACTATGGTAGCCTAAATCTTCCAGTCTTGCAGCTAGTGTTTAAAAGTCTCATATAAATATCTGATCTATCTATAGCCAAATCATTATGGGCAGGAGTTATGTACCATGATTACAACTTTCTTAGTCCCTTTGGGTTGTTATTATAAAACACCTTCAGTTAACAGCTTATAAAAACAGAAACTAATTCCCTTGATCTGAAGGCTGGAAGATGCTGGTTGATTCAGTGTTTCATGATAGCCCACTCCTTGATGATCATCTTCTTTGAAACTATCCTAGTACCCTATTAAAATAATTCAAAATAGACTTATTTAGCATGAAACAAGATTGATAATTGCCTAGTAGTCATCATGTGGATATAATGCAAGCTTTGTAATCATTTACCTAATCACAGATACTCACATTGTTTTCAGGATCCCCCTTCCCATTATTTCCTAGATTTGGGTAGTCCCTGAAACAAAGTCCATGAGAAGTATGCAAGTATAAAATTTATTTTGAAAGTGAGAAGAAAATGAGTAGAGGAGTGAAAAGGTAAACGAGAAGGGAAGAACACAATAGATGCATTGTTCAAACTACTATTACTGTAGACATTTAGAAGTCGATCTGTTGGGAAGCTCTCAGAGAAAGCAGGATTTTCCTTTCCAAGGGGGAAAAAGAAAGAATTTTCATTCTATTTCCTACCAGTTATTGGCTGTGGGCTAACCATAGGGGGCATTTGTTGTTCAGTACTTTGCCAACCTACCAAAGCAGTCTTCAGCAACAATCCCAGGCAGAGAAATTCAGTAACTGATACCAGGGATGGTGGTTGATGCCTATAGTCTTAGTACTAGTAGGGTAGAGGCAGAAGATTGCATAGTTTTGGGGCCAGCTTGGGATACATAGCAAGACCCTGTGTAAATAAACAAGGTGTAGGGTGAGTAAAAGAAAACAGAAGGAAAAAGAAGAAATTGGAAGGATGGTTTAGTGATTAGGATCATATTCTTGCAAAGGACACCATTGTTCAGAACCCCATGTCCAGAAGCTCACAGGGTTCTTGGGGATCCAAGTGTATCACCTGTCTTCAGTGAGCACCTGCACTCACATGCATATACCCACACAGAGATACACATACATCCACATAATTTTAAAATGATAATAAAAATAAATCATTTTTAAAAGGAAGAAATAAAAAGAAATACATGCATTGCTTGTCAGGAGGTAAATTAGTAGACATTGATCCAGTAAGTCAAGAACATAGAGGCTAGATTCTGCTGAAATAAAACATAATCCTTTATCTTCATGTTTATGTATGACCTGCTTAATTCTACAAGGGAATCTTTTAATAAATTTTTAGAAATATTAACAATGGAAACAGAGCTAACAGCATATTGATTCATTATAAAAGTGTATCTCATATGATGACAGAAGCTGGGACATTCCAATATCTGCCATATTTAAGCTGTCGATCTAGAAAAGCAAATGGCATAGTTGCAATTTATGTTCAAAGGTCTTTAAGCCAGGATAGCAAATGTTTTAGTCTTGTCTGAGAGTCGAGGAAAGATGATATTCTAGCACAAAGAGTCAAGATGTGAGAATGAATTATCTTTGTGATATTTTTTTCTAGTCAGGTGTTGTGTGATTTTTTTCCTGAACAAATTTCTATTTACCTCAGACAAGGCACCAATGACAGAAACAGAAGTGGTTCATCCAAATACAGCTTGATGAACCAATGAGTTTATTTTGGGTTACTTGCATGAATATCAACAAATTGTGAGTGGTTATACTATTGACCAGAAATGTCTCAGCAACTGTTAACTGTTTGTAAATCCTGGAGAAAGGCCCTAATGTGCCCACCCCTCTACAAACCATTAACTGTCTATAAACACTCACAAAAGCCCCTCCTATCTGGCATGAGGGAAGGCTAATGGACCCAGCCATGCATACGACTCCTGTGTATAATCATTGATGCTGAAAGTTCCTGAGGGCAATGGTCATGAACTACCTGGAACGCAGTTTTCTACAGCACAGTCCTTTAAGGGACTGGATAAGGTCCATGGATATGGGACAAGGGCATCCAATTAGCTCAGGCCTTGACTTAAATGCTAACCTCATCTGCACTCTCTAAGGCTAGATATCTGAGCATTCCTTATGACTATGGGAAGGTAACATCTAAACTTGAACATTACACTGGGTTTTAACATGTGTATATTAATTTCAACAAATGTTATGTGCTTGCTTTTGAAAATAACAGCCATAGTTCACATTTTCACAAGCCCATTTTAAAGTGCTCTTTACCTCTATTTTTATGTGAACAATGAGCTAGAACCTTTGTCTGTGTGGTATTGCATGATATCATGTTATATCCAAAGTTTGTCCTAGTAGTTTTCTTTGTTGACCAAATGAATTAACTCTTTTGCAAATAAACAACACTTCCAATTCTTCGACTGTGCCTTTTGTTAATTGTTTTTGTTCATTATGATAATATTTTGTGTATTAATTATATTGACTCAATGTCTATTCTTTTGTGGTGCAAATAGGTTTTTTCCACACTCAAAAATTTACTAAAATATTTTTGTGATGTAGAAGTTATTTGTGAATCATTGACTGAATATACTATATTTTGTGACTCCAGGTTCTACTATGTACTGATAAAAATGGAAAAAAATAATACTGCCTATTAAGCTTTCTTATGGCCTCATATATTAGTTTATGCTTCTAGAAGAAGCCTTGGTTATTAAAATTGATGGTATAATTGTATGGTACATTGAAACATATTAGGTTTTGTTAGCATTGCCTGCTTGATTCTCTTAGTTTTTCTTCTGCTAAATTATATATAGCTACAAGCTTAGAATCAGCCTCAGAGTCCACAGGAAGTTTTTGACAGCTTGATATCAGACTCTTTAATAATACCAAGGCATGAAGTGGTCACAGCGGCCTTTCATATCTTAGAAATGACATCTTTTTCAAGAAATTTCACGGTTTCTCTAGTCTCTGTTGCTGAGCTTAATATAGAGACTCAATATTTTACCATGTGTCTCAAGCACAAAAAGTAACACAGAGTCATCTGCTTTTGAGCATCTTTCTTTCTGGAACCATAAGGAACTCAGTTTGTTTTGAGAAGGGCAGAATTACTCTGTAGTCCTGTAGTAGTGGTGACTATGTGTCTTTCTTATAACAACCATGTGCTTATGTCATTTCACAAGCTCAATAAATGTTTGCTGAATTGATTACAGAATGATTTCTGTGTGACATTTTATTTATTAAAGCTTCTATTATTCATAGAAACTTTTAAAAATAATATTTCATTAATTTTTTAGAATTTCATTTTTCTCTTTTTAAAAATTAGATATTTTAAGTATTTACA
>NC_045030.1:158287194-158288514 GCF_008632895.1 Mastomys coucha
TGCCTTCCCACCCTCGCATTCAACTACACTGGGGCATCGTGCCTTCACAAGACCAAGGACCTCTTCTCCCATTGATGCCCAACATGAACATCCTCTCCTACATATACAACTGGAGCCATGGGTCCCTCCATGTGTACTCATTGGTTTGTGGTTTAGATCCTAGGAGCTCTGGTTGGTTGATATAGTTGTTCTTCCTATGGGGTTGCAAACCCCTTCAGCTCCTTCAGTCCTTCCCCAAACTCCTCCTTTGGGGACCCTGTGATCAGTCAATAGTTGGCTGCAAGCATTTGTCTCTGTATATGTCAAGCTCTGGCAGAGTCTCTCAGGAGACAGCCATATCAGGCTCCTTTCAGCAAGCACTTCCTGGCATCCACAATAGTGTCTGTTTTTTGTGACTGTATATGGGATGGATCCCCAGGTAGGGCAGTCTTTGGATGGACTTTCCTTCAGTCTCTGCTACACACTTTGTTTCTGTATTTGCTCCTGTAAGTATTTTGTTCTCCTTCTAAGAAGGACTGAAACACTCACACATTTGTCTTCCTTCTTCTGGAGCTTCATATGGTCTGTGAATTGTATCTTGGGTATTCTGAGCTTTTGTAGAATGTGCTTTGATCATATTCACCCCATTGACCTTTTCAAGTATTTCCAGATCTACCCCTACCTCCCTTCCCACCCAACCCCATCTTCTGTCTTTTAAAAAAATAAACCATGGAGTCTAATTTGTATTGCCTAACTACCCTAGGTATAGAGCCAATCTTGGAATGTGGTTGACTTATCAATAATCACATCATTAAAGAAAATGGACTCTCCATCTCACAGAAGCTATAAAATGCCAATAGTTCCTCACACAGGGATGGATGGAACTTCGTGCCAACTTCCTTATTTTCATACCAAGATTCCTTCTAGAATGAGGTTGAACAGGTCTTGTGCATGCTATCACAATTGCTATAAATTCATTTGTGCAATTACTCTGTAGTGTCCCTAGACCACGGATGTCTTGGTCTTCTACTATTTCTTGCTCTTACCATCTTTCCTCCTATACTTCCATTATACTGAGTATGATACAGATGTCCATTTTAAGGCTGAATATTCTTATATCTCATTCTTTGGACATTGACCAGTTGTGGCTCTCTGTATTAATTGCCATCTACTGATAAAGGCTGAAAATGCACAGATCTATGGTATGCCAATAGGTCATTAGGAGATGCTTTACTACAATATCAATTTATCAGAGTAATAGCAGTGGGTTCTCTATTAGGTCTTATGACTTACCTAGCCTCAAGTGAATAATACCTGGCCCTGATGACAATGGTAGTTTTG
>NC_045030.1:158289632-158290643 GCF_008632895.1 Mastomys coucha
TTTCAAAATAATATTTCTTTGTATGGGGATTCTGTATCTTGTTTGTATTTTCATAAATTTTAGGTATTTGAGTCAATTGCCCTGTTTATTATTATAAACAATTACATATGGGCTTTTCTGCAGATGTGTTTTTGTTTCTCTTGGATATATATGTATAGGAAGAGACTTGCATAATGGTACACTAAATCTTCATTAAGCCTCTTAAGAAAATGACATTGCCTTCAAGTGTTCAAAGTGCTAAAGTAGCAGATAAAGTAAGAAGACAAGATTGGTGTGTTTAGGAGGCTATGTAAGTCACTATGAAAAAGTATGTTGAATGAACACATGGATCTTTAAATAACTCCATCACACTCAAGTGTTGATGTAGGTTCCAGGGTTACTGCAAGAGAGGATAAATGAAAGAATGAATAAATAAACAAACCACTTCAAATAGTGAAAAGAACCAAGTAGAAAACAAAACAGGATGATGTATACGATAAGAGATGGTAAAGGGAAGACAACATTAGGTAGGAAGGTCATGGGAGGACCTCCTAAGAAAACACCTTCTAGTCCTTAAACCTGAAATGTCACAACATGTGTCCATAAAAAATATTCAAACTATCATCATAACAAACCATCTTCATTTAAGAACTTAGGAAAGTCTCTGGGAGCTTTGAGGAGTCTGGTTGGTAGATATTTTTTATCTTCTTATGGGGTTGCAAGAGTCTACACGGTGGGACACATGGTCCCAGCTAGATATGTAGCAGAATATTGCCTTATCTGGTATCACTGGGATGGGAGCTCCTTGGTCTTGTAGAGGCTCAATGACCTATGGTAAGAGAATGCTAGGACATTGAGGCAGGAGTGAGAGGCCTGCGAGCTAAGTACCCTCATAGAAGCAGGGGGAGGGGAAGAGGATAGGGATTTGTGGAGGGGAAACTGGGAAGGGGATAACATTTAAAATGTCGACGACTCCCAGGGAAGCCGCAGGGCAGCAGGGACACGATCCTCTCAGCTTCCGAGTGACAGAGG
>NC_045030.1:158290654-158292512 GCF_008632895.1 Mastomys coucha
GGAGAAATTCGCATGTAAATAAAGAAAATATCTAAAATAAAAAAAAAAATGTCAATAAATAAAATAACCAATAAAAAATTTTAAAAATTTAGGAAAGAATAAGATGACAGGTAATATTCTATGCCATTAACTGCTGTTAACTGAGTGAACATGGATTATATTTTTCAAGACTTTGCAGAATGTGGAATAAAGTGTCTTTTATGTTTGTTTCTTTAATTCTTTTTATTCCCTAAACATTGAAATTTTTACACACAATGGGTGCAAATTATTACTCCTTTCTCTTAGAAAGAAAGAAAGAAAACATATTTTCCATGTTTTTAGCACCAAACTTGCCCAGGATGTTTTGGCTAAAGCTATATTCTTTCACTCCCCTGAAGTGTGACACTGAATTTATATATAGAATTACCTGAAGGTTAAGATAATAAACTAAAAACTAAACTGTGATTCTGTCTCTATCAGTCTCACACTTTGCTAGTTCCTATTCTCCACTCCTTGTCAATAACTCCTCTCTTCGAGGAATCTGTCCTTACAAGAAACATTGGAGGAAGCTTTTGGTGGAGAACATCATCCCTTCAATAATTTGACAGGTATCTGTTGAGTGTTCTTGGAAAAACTGTCTTCCTATACATTGCTAACATTAGGAATGGTAGAGGAAGAAATATATATATATATATATATTTATGGTATTATATATATATATGGTATTTTAAATATATATATATGGTATTTTATGCATGGTATATATATATATATATATATATATATATGTATATATATATATATATATATATACCATAAAATGTATCAAAATCATCACAAGTCAAGAAATCAATGGACTAGAAAGGAAAATGCTGGAGAAGTGGGTTAAAACTAAATTGGCCTTGGAAGCCACTCCACCTCCTTATTTGCTTAAAGAATCCTATTTTCCCTTCAAAATCAAGTTGTTGTATAACTCAGTGAAGAGCAGGGCCATCTTTGCTCCAGGAAGTATATCTTGATTAATGTGAGCCAGCTAACATGGTCTGTCACTTTTTCCAGTTATAGGTTTAGAGCTAAGACAAGACAGTCTCGACTAAGGAAAAACAAATGAGATAGTTGATCTTCAGTCTTTCCACACTCCCACTGCTTCTTAATCTGTGGGTCTGACCCTTTTAGGAGGAGTTGAAAGACCCTTTCAGAGGGATTACAAACAGATATTCCCATTACAATATATAAGAGTAGAAACTTGCAGTTATGAAGTAGCAACAAAAATAATTTCATGGTTGGGGGTGGAGTCACCACAGCATAAAGAACTGTATTAAAGGCTCTCAGCCTTCCCAAGGCTGAGAGTTGTTCTTTGAGAAGTGTTGTTTGGAGCTGTCAGAGGGGTTGGTTCTTAAAACCATGAGGTGGATGATGAAAATGAGAAAACAAAAAGTTGGAAAGAATCTGGGTCAAAGAAACCCTGGAGCCATGCTATCTCCAGGCTTCTTAATGTGTACTCCCCCCACCCCTTATTACTTAAAGCAGTTGAATTATTTTGACTCTATAAACTAATCTTGTCCTTTGAGCTACAGTCAAAAGCAGGCTCCCTAAGACAATAAGTGAGCACAGATGTGAAAGATGGGAAGGTAAGTCAGTAGGAAGCCATCTGGCCTTGATCTGCCAGTTTCTCATAGTGTGTTCATCTTACAGGAGACTCACCACAGCAAAGCATAGGCATACAATTTGGATAGAGGTTCCTAGGCATCAAGGCAAAGAGTTGTTTATATTTCTTACATGGGGGAATTCCAGGGTCTGGAAGGCTTGAAACAGAGGCACTGAGTGCAACTTTAAACCCAAAAAGGACCCAAGGAGCTGAAGGGTTTGCAGCCCCTTA
>NC_045030.1:158292648-158297431 GCF_008632895.1 Mastomys coucha
TTTCTTTTGGAGGGGAACCTGGGAAAGGAGATATTGTAAATAAAGAAAACATCTAATAAAAAAAAACCCAAAGGTCCCTAGGTTAGTGGTTAATGTTTCTGTGTTCCTAGATTCCATCTAGTTACATGATAATGGTGAAGAAAAGTAACTTGTGTCTTGTTTGAGGAAAGGCTCAGACCAACATCAACTTCTGCACAATCAAAAAGTGTTCTGAGAAATCAGTCATTGTCTATTAGCTGTGAGATTGGCTTCTCTATGTTGCTTCTATATTTAAACCATTTTGGAGCCCTTTACAAGCAAAAGGGTTGGAACTATATTATACTGCTGACAATACATTTGTGAAGAAGTTAAAACTGTTCTTTACTTTCATTTGTCTAAACAAATGCCTCTTTCAAAGCCATCAGGTTTGTGTCAGAGACAACAGGTAGTCTTATCTTTCCATCTTGCAAGCTGATACTCTGAAGACATTTGATTCTGTCCCTCTCATTATAGGAGGGAGAGAACTTCTGGGATAATTTTAATGTGACTCCTCAAAGAAACAGCAACAGAAGTATATAGCACCTTAGATGGTAGTAGGCACTACCCATTCTTCATCTTAACATTTTGAATTGTTTATAAACTCTGAAGTAGTTCTCACTTCTATGGGAAGAAGTTACTTTGCAAAGCAGGGAACAGCCTGTGGTAAGAGTTTGAGGTTCAAGTTGAGTCATCTGTAATTACTTGAAGGTCACTGTTTATCACTTTGAGGTTTTGGGGGACTGGGTTTCTCTATATATCCCTGGCTTGTCTGACACTAGCTATGTAAACCAGACTGACCTCCAAGTCAAAGAGAGCCACCTGCCTGTGCCTCCTAAATGCTAGGATTAAGGGTATGTACCACCAAACCTGACAACACTGTGTTTTAAAGAAATGTGTAAGTGATTTGGCAAACAGATAGATTTATTTTTCAAGAGATGACTTTCATGTAAAATAAAATACATAATATTCATATGACCTTCTGTAACTGCAATAGTCACTATATGTTTCAGTTTGCTGTTGTGTTGCTTTGAGAAACCACTGACCAAAAAGCAAGTAGAGAAGGGAAGGGTTTATTTCATTTTAAGGGTGCAGTGAATCATGGAGGAGGTTAAGGCAAGAACTCAAGGCAGATGCTTTAAATAGGTGGTTCTCATCCTGTGGGTCACAACCCCTTTGGGGTTGAAATCCCCTTTTGCAGGGGTCATATATCAAATATCATGTATATCAGATATTTACATTATAATTCACAAAAGTAGCAAAATTATAGTTATGAAGTAGCAATGGAAATAATTTTATGGTTGAGGGTCACTACAACATCAGGCCCTGTATCAAAAGGTCACAGTGATGTGGAAATTTCTAGTTCTTTTGGAAAGTTAGTCATGTCAAATGATGTTTTGCTGGGGCACATAGGTGAAAGGATGTTTGGATATAGCAGACACATGAAAGGAATCTTGAAGAAGGAGTGTAAATATGACCCCACAGACAGTGGGAGATGGGCATTGAGCTTTGGTTTGGTTTGCTCTGCTTCACTATCCTTTGCTAATGACATGTATGTATTGGTTTACCTTACATAGTGTTGTGGACCTCAATTTGTGATGACTCTGGCATTCAGAGAAACTCACCCAAGAACTGCTTGTGAAGTTCCTACAGAAGCTTGCTGCTTCTGCAGCCTTGCCTCAGGCCAGATAGTGAGCCTGGTGTGTTCTTCTTGAACTACAGGTACCTGCTGTCTGTTTGCTGAAAAGACTGGACTGTAGCTGCTGGTTAGTGCCTGTTGTTGGCCTGCTTGGAGGACTGGTCTGCAGCTGCTAAGTCATGTTTGGTGTTGGCTATGGGATTGAACTGCTCAGAAAGATTGACCTCACTCCAAAGAACTATTGATAAACAGGTCCAGTTCCTCCATATCCTAATAACTTTTCTCTTCCACTACCTCTGTTGGGTGGTGGGTTAGAGGAGATGTTGAACTCTTATTAAAAGTTGGTTGTGAAACTTTTGTGCCTCTATCATAGCGTTAGGAAGGTTAAGAACCACTGCTTTAAACTATGGAAAAATGCCAATCACTGACTTTCTCTCTGGCTTGTTCACTGGCTTTTGCTGATCTAACTGCTTTATATAGCCTAGGCCCACAGTTGCCTAGACCCTCTCACATAAATTGTCAGTGGGAAAATCCCTCACAGTTATGCTCACAGGCCAATCTGATCAAAACAATTTTTATTAGATATTTTCTTTATTTACATATTAAATGATATCCCCTTTCCAGGCTACCCCTCTGAAAAAAACCCTATTGCCTCCCTGCTCTCACTGCTCACCAAACCACCCTCTCCAGCTTCTTGACCCTGGGGCATAGAACCTTCACAGGACCAAGGGCCTCTCCTCCCATTGATGACTGACTAGGCCATCCTCTGCTATACATATGTAACTGGAGCCATGAGTCCCACCATGTGTACTCTTTGGTTGATGGTTTAGTCCCTGGGAGCTCTGAGGTTACTAGTTAGTTCATATTGCTGTTCCTCCTATGGGGCTACAAACCCTTTCGGCTCCTTGGGTCCTTTCTCTACCTACTTCACTGGGGACCCAGTACTCAGGCCAATGGATGGCTGTGAGCATCCACTTCTGTATTAGTCAGGCACTGGCAGAGCCTCTCAGGAGACGGTTATATCAGGCTACTGTCAGACAGCATTTGCTGGCATCCACAATAGAGTCTGGGTTTAGTGACTGAATATGGGAAGGATTCCCAGGTGGAGCAGTCTCTGGATTGTCCTTATTTAGTCTCTGCTCCATACTTTGTCTCTGCAATTCCTTCCATGGGTATTTTGATCCCTCTTCTAAGAAGGATCCAAGAATCCACACTTTGGCCTTTCTTCTTATCAAGTTTCCTGTGGTTTTTGGATTGTATCTGGGGTATTCCATGCTTCTGGACTAATATCCACTTATCAATGAGTGTATACCATATGTGTTCTGTTGCAATTGGGTTAC
The DNA here is from genome assembly GCF_008632895.1 of Mastomys coucha. NCBI lineage: Eukaryota > Metazoa > Chordata > Mammalia > Rodentia > Muridae > Mastomys > Mastomys coucha. The sequence goes on from NC_045030.1 coordinate 158,295,643, forward strand.
CTCACTCAGGATGATATTCTCAAGGTCCAACCATTTCCCTAAGAATTTAATAAATTCATTGTTTTTAATAGCTGAATAGTACTCCATTGTATAAATGTACCACATTTTCTGTACCAATTCCTCTGTTGAGAGACATCTGGGTTGTTTCCAGCTTCTGACTCTTATAAATAAGGCTGCTATGAACATATTGGAACATATGTCCTTATTGCATGTTGGAGCATCTTCTGGGTATATGCCCAGGTGTGACATAGGTGGGTCCTCAGGTACTATGTCCAATTTCCAGAGGAACTGCCAAACTGGTTTCCAGAGTGATTGTACCAGCTTACAATCCCAACAACAATAAAGGAGTGTTCCTCTTTCTCCACAATCTCATGCCAGCATCTACCATCACCTGAGTTTTTGATCTTAGCCATTATGACTGGTGTGAGGTGGAATCTCAGGGTTGTTTTGATTTGCATTTCCCTGATGATTAAGGATGTTGAACATTTCTTTAGATGCTTCTCAGCCATTCGGTGTTCATCAGTTGAGAATTCTTTGTTTAGCTATGTACCACATTTTTTAATTGGGTTATTTGGTTCTCTGGAGTCTAACTTCTTAAGTTCTTTGTACATATTGGATATTAGCCTTCTATCAGATATAGGATTGATAAAGATCTTTTCCCAATCTGTTGGTTGCTATTTTGTTCTATTGACAGTGTCCTTTGCTTTACAGAAGCTTTGCAATTTTATGAAGTCCCATTTGTCAATTCTTGATCTTAGAGCATAAGCTATTGGTGTTCTGTTCAGGAAGTTTTCCCCTGTGCCCATGTGCTCAAGGTTCTTCCCCACATTCTTTTCTATTAGTTTCAATGTGTCTAGTTTTATCTGGAGGTCCTTGATCCACTTGGATTTGAGCTTTGTACAAGGAGATAGGAACATATCAATTTGCATTATTGTACATATAAACAGCCAGCTGAGCCAACACCATTGTTGAAAATGCTGTCTTTTTTCCACTTTACAGTTTTAGCTCCTTTGTCAAAGATCAAGTGACCATAGTTGTGTGCATTCATTTCTGGGTCTTCAATTCTATTCCATTGATCAACCTGCCTGTCACTGTACCAATACTATACAGTTTTTTTCTCACAATTGCTCTGTAGTACAGCTTAAGGTCAGGGATGGTAATTCCACCAGAAGTTCTTTTATTGTTGAGAATAGTTTTCACTATCCTAGGTTTTTGGTATTCCAAATAATTTTGAAAATTGCTCTTTCCAACTCTGTGAAGAATTGAGTTAGAATTTTGATGGGGATTGCATTGAATCTAAACATTGCTTTTGGCAAGATGGCCATTTTTTACTATATTAATCTTACCAATCCATGAGCCTGGGAGATCTTTCCACCTTCTGAGATCTTCTTCGATTTGTTTCTTCAGAGTGTATGTGGGCATTCTATTGTCTATGTTGTTATTGAGGAGCAGCCTTAGTCCATGGTGATCTGATAGGATACAAGGAATTATTTCAATCTTCTTGTATCTGTTGAGGCCTGATTTGTGACCAATTATATGGTCAATTTTGGAGAAGGTACCATGAGGTGCTGAGAAGAAGGTATATGCTTTTTGTTTTTGGATAAGATGTTCTAAAGATATCTGTTAAATCCATCTGTTTCATAACTTCTGTTAGTTTCCATGATCTGTCCATTGCAGAGAGTGGGGTGTTGAAGTCTCTCACTATTATTGTATTAGGTGCAATGTGTGCATTGAGCTTTAGTAAAGTTTCTTTTTCTTTTCTTCTTCTTCTTCTTCTTCTTCTTCTTCT
>NC_045030.1:158297602-158303639 GCF_008632895.1 Mastomys coucha
TTTTGACCACTTTAGGTTGAATGTTGATTTTATTTGATATTAGAGTGGCTACTCCAACTTTTTTCTTGGGACCGTTGGCTTGGAAAATTGTTTACCAACCTTTTATTCTGAGGTAGTGTCTGTCTTTGTCACTGAGGTGGGTTTCCTGTATGCAACAAAATGTTGGGTCATGTTTATGTAGCCAATCTGACAGTCTATGTCTTTTATGGAGGGAATTGATTCCATTGATATTAATAGAAATTAAGGAAAATTAATTGTTGCTTCCTGTTATTTTTGTTGTTAGAGTTGGTATTCTGTTCATGTTGCTATCTTCTTTTAGTTTTGTTGAAAGCTTACTTTTTTGCTTTTTCAGGGATGTAGTTCCCCTCCTTGTGTTTGAGTTTTTCATTTATTATCCTTTGAAGGGCTGGATTTGTGGCAAGATATTGTGTAAATTTGGTTTTGTCATGAAATACCTTGGTTTTTCAATCTATGGTAATTGAGAGTTTTGCTGGGCATAGTAGCCTGGGCTGGCGTGTGTGTTCTCTTAGGGTCTGTATGACATCAGCCCAGGATCTTCTGTCTTTCATAGTCTCTGACGAGAAATCTGGTGTAATTATGATAGTTCTACCTTTATATGTTACTTGACCTTTTTCCCTCACTGCTTTTAATATTCTTTCTTAGTTTTGCACATTTGGTGTTTTGACTATTATGTGGTGAGAGGAATTTCTTTTCTGGTCCAAACTATTTGGAGTTCTGTGGGCTTCTTATACGTTCATGGGCATCTTTTTCTTTAGGTTAGGGAAGTTTTCTTCTATAATTTTGTTGAAGATATTTACTGGCCCTTTAAGGTGGAGGTCCTCACTCTCTTCAATACCTATTATCCTTAGGTTTGGTCTTCTCATTGTGTCCTGGATTTCCTGGATGTTTTGTGTTAGGATCTTTTTGCATTTTGCGTTTTCCTTGACTGTTGTGTCAATGTTTTCTATGGTATCTTCTGCATCTGAGATTCTCTCTTCTGTCTCTTATATTCTGTTGGTGATGTTTGCATCTATGGTTCCTGTCTTCTTTCCTAGGATTTCTATCTCCAGAGTTGTCTCTCTCTGTAATTTCCTAACTGTTTCTACTTCTATTTTTATGTCCTGGATGGTTTTGTTCAGTTCCTTCACCTGTTTGCTTGTGCTGTTCTGTAATTCTTTAAGGAATTTTTGTGTTTCCTCTTTAAGGGCTTGTACCTGTTTACCTGTGTTCTCCTGTATTTCTTTAAGGGAGTTATTTATATCCTTCTTAAATTCCTCTATCACCATAATGAGATATGATTTTGGATCCACTTTGTAGGGGAATCCAGGACTTGCTGTGGTGGGAGTATTGAGTTCTGATGATGCCAAGTAATCTTGGTTTCTATTGGTAAGATTCTTGCGTTTGCCTTTCATCACCTGGTAATCTCTCATGTTAGATATTCTTGCTGTCTCTGGCTGGAGCTTGGTCCTTCTTTGGGTCTGTAAGCCTGTGTGAGCACTCCTGGGAGATCAGCTATTTCCTGCCAAGACCCATGCTCAGAGGGGTATGGATCAGCCTTCCCTCCTGGGTGCAGATGCATGCAGAAAGGACCCCTGTTCCAGCTGCTCTGTCACTTCTGTGGCCTGTGCCTCCTGGCTTGTCCCACCTTAGAAAGTCACCAGAGAGAAAATTTGATCAAAGCAATTTTTACTTGGCATTTCATCTTGCTTAGTGACTTTGGGTTGGTTTGAGTCGACAATACCAAGTTAGTGATGAGTGAGTTAATGAGTAGAAACCTAGAATGGGCAACTATATAGTTCAGTCTCCTGGGACACCTACTAATATACTTCAAGTAATAAACACTAAATGTCTTTGCATTACTTGTATTCTCTATAATATGAATCGTGTAATAAAGACTACAAATAAAGTTGATGACTAAATGCTGAGCTACACTTACATAAACATTATGGCTTAATTTATTGTATTTATTGCATTTTATTTTCTATCTATTATATTTTAAGAATATGCAATATCAACTGACATTCAACCATTACTTATAAAATATTGAATAAATTAATGATGAATTGTGGTGAGACTATAGAAAGCAAAATCCTTTACTGGACATACTTTAACAATTGTTCCTTAAAATGACATATTACAGATGTTGAAAACTCAGTAAGTATTCAGATATGTTGCATATTGACAAACACGTGTTTAATTTTGGCTGGACTATATGCTAAATTTAAAAAATGGAATGCAAATAAAGATAGACTAAAAGCCTTTTCTGGCTGGGTCATGAGGTACTTTGGCAGAGACCAAGCTTAATAGTGGGATTAGAAAAGAATTCCGTGTAAATTGAAAAGACTGATCTAAAAACTTCAACTTACATCATCTTTTAAAGTATCTCAATCACTCAGAAAACTGTATATACAGCATTGTGAGGGTGACTATGTTGATCTATTACTGCCATTTGAAAATGAAATTCTCCCATATCAGAGCCACTTAAATAACCCCCAGTGCACTCAAGCATGCTTCATTCTTTAGTCCTTCCTGTTTAGCTTCTTAGTTTTAGATTTAAAACTATATAGGAAACCATATAACACATGTAATGATTTTTATCTTGTTTACTGAAAAATTGCAGTGAATGCACTTGAGGATATATTAAACTGCAGATGGTATAGAATGAAGGAAGCATGGAGCACTAAGCTGGCACATCTATATTAATGTTAAATGTCAGTAGTCAGCTTTGACTGGTCACCTGCCATTTTGGCTTATATGTGTGGCTTGCACATTCACAAATTTCCTTCTGGTGAACTTTGTACCTAAAAAGCAATGTATTCTCCTAAACTTTATCTCACATCAATCAACTCCACATCTCTTTGCTTCCTATCATCTCTAAGTTTTTTCAGTTAAGCTGGGGGCAGATGCACCCAACTCCTTTCAGCACACAGCTTCCATTATCAGCCAGTAGCATTCTACTTTATGAATCCAGAAGTGAGGGTATTCTATTCAGTCTTTGTGGGGCATTCTAGAAGGGTTGGAGAATCCAAGCCCTTTGAGATTCTCTCAGCCAGTGATGCGTGATGGCTGAAGAAGGACTTGCATGGCCTAGTTCCATCTGTGAGGATGAGCATAATTCTGAGTTGTGCTTTGTTATTTCCCAGATATCCCTAGGGGAGGATGACAAGGTCAACAAATAATTTCCTCAGGACAACCTCTTTGCTCCTTCAATCTTTCTTTTTGCCTCCTATCTCTTCCCTTCTCATTTCCTCTTCTCCTCTTTCCTCTCCTTTCCTAAGATTGCTTCCTAAACATTAACAACAACAACACCAACAACAAAAACCCTCAAACCATAGTTCCAGGAGCTACTCCTGTAGGAGCTCAGCTTGATATCTTCCCACTTCTGTTTCTTTACCCATTGTCAGTATCCACACTTTCTGACTTGAATTCTGTCCTATCACATCAGAGAAGACTTCCATGCCAGTGGATACCATACATTTTAATTTTCCATCTCTCTGTATCATAGCATAAATGAACTGTGTTACCTTCATAGAACATGTTCATGCCACTTGACATAATCTACCTCTGGTTGTCCTTTTACCTCCCTGCATATTCCAACCTGGTCTCATTTACAGGTTCATCTGTGGCCATCTGATTTGTCAGTGTTGTAACTCTCCTGACATATATTTTTTAAAGTCTCTTCTTAGTCTATCTTTTCACTCTGGCTGATTTTGATCACATCTTTTACCTAATTCATACTGATGTAACTCAGCCATTTGTGTGTTCAATCTAAATGTTTGGTTTGCACTCCATATTTATTTAATTGTATACTTTATGTCTCTTTGATATCATTTATTTACTTTTTAAAATATACAGACAAATACCTAAAATGTGGGATTCTCTTGACTCTTCCTCTGATTTTAGTTGGTGTTTGGTTGGTTGGTTTTGTTTTGTTTTGGTTATGGTATCTTATAAAAGCATCCCAGATACAATAAGATCCAAGAAAAACAGGGAGGGAAGGAGGGAGAGAGGAATCAAGAGAGGGATGGAGGAAGGAGAGAGGGAGAGATAGAGGCAGAGATAGAGGGAGAGAATGAGAATTAATGTGTGTAGTCAGTTCTCTACTTCCATCTTTACATGGGCTCTGGGGACTGAACTCCTGATCAGGTTTGAAAGTTAAGTGCTTTAACCACTGAGCCATTTCCCTGGCCTGGAAAAATAGATTTTTTTCTTTAATACCCTGTACTATCCTATTGATGTCTCTTAAGAGAATGTCAATAATGCCCATGCAGGTTTCATATTGTAAAATGTAATTTAATAATCATTAACTTTCATTATCTTTCTTTAAAATTCTTTACTCACATGTTTAAGCCATCCCTTGTTTATATATTTAATGTCACTGTGGAAATATTTTTAACCTATTGAATTCAGTCTCTTCATCCCCCGAACATCTACAGATACCACTTAAGTTGCTTGGTCACATCACTATCTATTACCTACTTTCAAAGTGGTATGGTTGCTTCCAACCTTATCTCCTCCTCTGATTTAAAACACTTTAATGATAGCCCACTATTCATCAAATAGACACAAAATACTTTATCTAGCTTATGACATCCTGCTTATCTGCTCCCTGATTAGTCTCTAGTCTCTCTTGTCACAGACATCCCCTTACTCCCATCCCCTAGTCAGATTATAATGACCTTATTTTTTTCCATACATATTCCTGGACAAGGAATCCTTGTATATACTCTCATTGTCTCTTCTTCCCTCCTTCTTCCTCCTCTTCCTTCTTCCTTTGCTTTTCTACTTCTTGAGGGAGTGGTTATTTGTTTACTTATTTGTTTGGGGGGATCAGATCTCATTCAACCCAGGCTGGTCCAAACCTCATTATGTAATATACGTAGGCTTGCTTCATTCTTATGACAATCCTCCTTCCAAGCACTGAAATTAAAACTATGAGCCACTATGCCAAGTTATGTTTCCCCTTCTTAAAATATTCCTTCTCCCTCAATTTGTTCCATATTCACTGATTTTTAAAACATCGACTAAACTTTTACTTCCTTATTGATGCTTTATTTACTTCTCTGAGTAGGCCAAATCCTAATATATAAGCTTTGATCATCCTACATATGAATTACAAGTATTAGAGTGGAGTCATAACTATTTGCTCAATGAATGAATAGCTGCATATAATTAGTGAATGAAGAAAAAGCTACATTCCTAAAGACAGGATAATCTTTTGCTGTAGGTTCTATTGCCCCTGCACTGTGTGTTGAAACCTCTACCCCCCGTATATCAAATCGTACCATACTTGTATAATTATTCCCTGTATAAAAGTAACCAAGTTAAGGTGGATTTATTATGTCATAGTTTGATGTGACTGGTATTCTTTACATTTATTTATTTTATGTATACTTGTATTTTCCCTACATGTATGCATATGTTCCATGTGCATGCCTGGTACCTACAGAGATTAGAAGACAGTTTCTGGATACCCTGGAACTGGAGTTACAGTTGTGTGTCATCATGTGGGTGCTATAAGCTAAACTTAAGTCTGCAGCAAGACCAAACAGCAAGTACTCTTAATCACTAAGCCACCTCTTCAGCCTTCATAACGTGTCAGTCTTAAAGGAAGAACATATTAAGACAGAGACAGAAGAGGAAGAGATAGGGATGATCTACAGACACAGTCATGGTCCAAAGATAGTCAGCTAGAAGTCAAGAAAAGAAAGAATAAAGCAATGCTGCCAATGTGGAGCCGTGTCTCTCTGCTGAGGCTTGGGACTCTGCTGATGATGGCTGGGCTTTCTGATGCTATCTGGAGCTGTCTGCTGCTGATGCCTGTGACTCTGCTCCTGGGGCCTGGGCTGCATGGCACATTAGTTAGTTAAAAGGAGGCAATGCATGAATGAGATATTTTATTATAAGAAAGAGAAAATAGGTCAGTCATGTAAAGAGAAAGAAAGGAGAGGAAGGAGAGGAGAAAGGAAGGAGAGAGAGAGAGAGAAAGGAAAGAAAGGAAACAAGAGATCAAGAAAGGAGAGCAATAGAGCCGGGC
>NC_045030.1:158303761-158315523 GCF_008632895.1 Mastomys coucha
AGGAGAGCAATAAAGAGAACAAAGAGCAAGAGAGAGAGGAGGGGGGCGAACAGCCCCTATATTGTGTGAGGCGTGGCTATCTGTGGGGTGGGCCATGTCTGGCTGTGGTCAGATGACTGGGGGTAGGGGTCCAGCTAGAATGCTGGGAGCTTGGGGCATTGTCTGCCTGACAGAGCACACATCTGTAGGGGCAGCTGTGAGAGGTTGTGACTAAAACAGGAGTGAAGGAACCAGGAGTTATAGCTGAACATTTTCCACCCCTTGCAGGCAAAGATATTGCCCATTGGGGCTCCAGGGTTCTAGGCCTATTTATCGACTGAGCCTGAATAGACCACTGCCCTACATACCAACATGGTAGTTCTTGGACCTCCAGCATCCAGAGCTGTGAGAAAACCAGTGTCTGTTATCTTCACCACTCAATTTGCTCCACTTTGTTAAGGAAGCTCTGGAAAACTAATATATTTCCATTATTTCAATGGGTCAGTGTACACTATGTTGGAATTCGAGCAGCACTATCTCATTCTTCAAGAACTGCCCTCACCTACTCTGCCAAATACAGTTTCTGATTCTGCCAGGATGTTCCCATCTGCTCTAAATGAAGCAGCATTCATCACTGTCTTGTATGTTCACTGTGAAAGCCAATCTTTATAAACTGGGGGATAAAGTGACCTTGGTGCTCTGTGTAGTACCCTCACTACATGGGTAGCAATCAATAGTTATATGAAAGACAAAGTCACTTCAGGTTATTCACACCAGCTTTGTTGTTGAAATGCATAGTCTTTCTCTATTTTTAAAGGAGCACACAGCAGTATTTCCTATAAGTTTTGTGATCAAGAATTTTAATGTTTCTATCCATTTTTCTCATTTTGCTTAGTGCAGCTGTGACAACGGGTAGTCTCATGGTGAAAATGAGAAGATTCTTTACATGAGAGATGGCATTGGTCAGTAGCCAAAAATTATAGTGTTTTCTATTAAATTTTAGAGAATGTTTTAGAACATGTAGCTTCTTAGTTTGTTAATATTTTATACGATAATATTAATAGTAGGACAAGCATTCCACTTGAATAGGTTGCATCATTTTTGTAAGTGGGTAATAGCCTAGCCCTAAAGCTAGTTGTGTTTTCAAATAAGATTAATATTTCTCTGTCTTTTTCTTAATGCTCCATTAACTAGTGCAAAGTAAGTGGTCCTGCTGCCAAAAGTCCTTTCCATTAAATGGAAAATGCATTTATTCACTTTGCAAGTTAATTAAAGCCATATGGAATTCAGGACAGAAGATTGTGGCTTACACATTTTTGTTGTGGAGAGATTTAGAAAGTATAGAGCCATTTGTGCCCAACGGGACTCCCATATGCTTTTTATATCTGAAAATAAAAGTGTTTAAACTTTTCCCTCAACTATGACAATTTTCATATGCATGATTACAGCAAGATTCCAAAGTATATGTGATTCATAGCAATGACTGGTACCAAATGACTGGCACCTTTGGACAGATATGTAGTTTTTGGTCAATTTCCCCTTTCTTTCACCCAAAGTACCCTTTGGGTGTAAAAATAGAGGGTTGGCTACATGGGTAGCTTAGATGATGCTTAGCTGTATCTCTAGTCTGAAAGAAAGTTGATGCCCACTAATTTTGCCAATATTGGCCAAGGCACAATGTTTCCTCTGAAAAGCCAAAGCCTAGTATTATTTACTGTGTGGGAGTCTGTGGGCCCTCAAGGTACAGTGTATCTGTGGAGGTCAGAGGATAACTTTCTAGAGTGCTTTCTTGCTTTCCACTGTGCTGTGACAGGATCTCTCATCATGTCTGTTGCTCAGCATACTCCAATCTAGCTAGCCCATGGACTCCTAGGTAATTCTCCTTTCTCTACCTCCCATCTTACTATAGATGATCAGGGATAACAGATATGGGTCACTACATTTGAGTTTTTATATGGGTTCCTGGAATCAAACCCAGGTTGTCAGATTTGTGTTGTAAGTATTCTAACATAGTTAACCATCTCTCTGATCCTCCTAATATTAAGTCTTTACTCACCAGAAAGGCACACAGGAGCAGAGGAGAGAGGCCCATACATAAGAGACATCTTTTTCCTGGATTTACATTGAGTAGAGATTCTGATGTATTAAATGATTTTAAACTTGGAGGACCTTTATCATCGTCATATCTTTCTTTGCTGTTGAGAATGGACATTACTTATTGAACACTTACTATAGGCCAAGCACATACATCCACAGTAACTATGTAGAACTCATACATTATGACCATGATGAGATAGCTACTCCTTGCTCTGTGTGAAGCCAGATCAAGAGACATCTTTGAAGGAAATTACTTGTAATCTATTGATAAAGGCACCAGTCTTTATCTCCTATGAAAAATTTTAAGATCCCTATTGTCTCCTTTTCAAAACCTAGGCTATCAGTTCTGAAATTTGACTGCTTGTCCAGATGATTTGTTTAAACACAGATCCCTATGCTTCAGCTCCAGAATTTCCAGGTTACTAAGTCTGAGGTAGAACCTAGGAACTTATAACAGGTTCTCAAGAAAGTACTATGTTGATCTGACAATCACACTCTTAGAATCTCTGGTTCGGGACACAGCCAGCACTTTCAAGGTAGGCTCTCTCAACTCTTTCATGATAAAAGCATCTCTCAACATCCACCACCTACAATGCCCAATGTACCAGGAAAAGAAAGTTGTCTACCATGACTTCAACACTGTTGGCCATTGCACCTCCATCAATAATGAGCAATTTATTTTACCTGCACTATATGTTAAACTCTGTAACAGGATTCTGCATACAATAATAGTAGTTAACAAACACTGAGTTCTTATCTGTGTCATAAACATTAGTCATAGTAATTTAATTAAAAAATCTCACTGGGCCCTCACTACAACTCATTTTGTTAGCCTGAAAACTGAAACATGTAGAGACCAATAATTTGTTTGGGGACATATGGCATATAGGCAATAAATAATGAAGATAAAATATAAAATGAAAAGGTGAGTTCTTAACGCTTAAGACACAGTTCAATACAACATCTCTAAGAAAACAAGGACCTGTCTATATCTTTTATATCTATCTGTTAATTATCTATCTATTATATATTTATCATCTGCTTGTCTGTCATTGTATTTAAATTTCCTTTAATATTCACAAGAACCTTAAGAAATAAACAGTCTCATAATCACATGAAAGAAATGAAGTTTTAATGCATTAAGAATGTATTTATGGAAAAAGGGATGGGTGGGAACATAGACTTGCTGAGTGGTGAGTACCCACTTCTGACATGTAGAAATTAATATTTGTCTTGGCAACTAGGGATAGCCACTTTTGTACCAATTTATATGGTATGCATGTGATAAAGGTGTTAAAAGATTAGAAATATTCACCAGAGTGATAGTTGACTTTTCATTTTAATTTCTTCAAATATCAAAATGTGGTGGTAGAAGTTGGGATAAGGTATTGGATTCCAACCACAAAGACTACTCTGTGAAAGAATGACTAAACTCTGATCTATGCCTATTACTGTGCAGTAGTTGTGAGTGCCTGGATTATAACTTACAGATAAATCAGCCACCTCTCAGTACTCTCTCCATTAGAATTGAAGTATTTATTTTCTTAACTGCTAAAACAGTTGGCAAATGACATATAGCTGAGTTCCCGTACAGAACTCTTAGCTGAAGAGAAACACCTCATCCAAGCTTATACTTCTTTGGACAGTAGATAAAAATTCCTCTAACAACACAATAGATACAAGATCTATAGAAGACAATAGGAGTTCCAGAGGTTCTGGGGTTAGCAACTATCTTGGTTTGCCTTGGTTTGAGGGATTTCCCAAGGCCTGGGAGAATAAATACAAAAACCTGGGACAATTTCTAGTAAAGAGGAAGGTATCAATTATCCTAAGGTATCCCTTTTGTGATTGCTTGATACTCAGCTTTTTATCTACCAAGGCTGCTTCCTCTTTTCCCTCACAGGTTTTGATGCTGAGACCTTATACTAACCTAATACATTTCCTGCAAGTCAATTTCCTTCTTAGGCCTCCTTTGCGTCCTTTTCCTAAATCTTTACAGAATTCCACAAACACCCGTGAAAGCCAGGTTTGACCAGAAAATGCTAGAGCTATAATTGTCCTCTAACTTTCCTCTTTCCTTCGGAGGCTTAATGACCTATAGAAAGGCTCTAGAGACATGATACCAAAACTTTTGGTGATAATGAAGCTGACTGGAATAGCAGCCAGCCCACTGAATATAGCTAACAGCTCCAATAGTTTCAATCCATTTGTCAGACAGACACCCATCATGTCTGAAATAGGCTTGAATAAAGCCAGATTGAGCCCATAATGAACATTTTACTTTTAATTTATGGGAAAATATATTCAAGTTGAAAGATATTCTAAAATCTCTAGTTATTGTTCTTTAATTCTTCCATCCTATTTCTCCCTCACTCTTCCCTTCCCTCCCTCATTCTATCTGCCATTCCCCCTTTCTTTCTCACCTACTTGCTTATTGCCTTACTCTCTCTATTTTCTCAGGGCTTATGTCTCTCCAGGAGCTTTTAGATAATCAAAATGTGTTTGCCAAGCTCTGACTCCCTTAAGTCGGATGCAACATTATTGAATTCTAAATTTTGTATAGCATGGGCTATCATCAAGGTGGGGATCCTTACTGCAAAATAATTAGCTTTGGGGATAGAAAGTGCAACAGAAGCATAATAATTAAATTGGCTCCCTGGTTTTCTTTTATTGAGAACACTAAGCTATATTGATCTTCTTTCAAACCAGATGCTGATTCATATAGTCCCCTGCATATCTTTTCTGAAGTGCTAATAGTCAAAGAATAAAGTGGAGAATTCTACCTCAGTGCACCAACACTTTGGAAACCCTCAACATTTCTGACTCAAAAACATGCTTGCCTTGGGGTTCTGAATTCCTCCAAGTAGGATGACTGAAGTGTGAGATGATAGTTATTTAAATGTCCAATTATGTTTTTCTAACACAGAAGGGGAAAATCTAAGAAGAGAATAAGATTATTCAATGTCATTTTAACGAGATGACAAAGCCTTCAAGGTCTGCTTTTTGACAATATATAAATAGGTTGAATACTATTCAACTCTACACTTAAAGTAATTAAATTGATACATTTTATATTGTGTGGTTTCCAGTTTCAAATAAAACATTAAAATTTATAAACAATAGAAATTTACTGCTTACATATCTGGGTGCTGGAGAGTCTATGGATAGAGTATCAGAAGGTTTGGTGTCTAGTAAAGGCACACCTGCTGCTCCAAAGATGGCTGCCTAAGCTGAGTTTTTATACATGATAGAAGGTATATATAATTTCAGGGGAGACCTTTCTTTCAGAAAGCCCCTGTATCTGCACATTCAAGAAGCTAGTTACACTCTGGTTGCTCCACAGCCCAACTTGGATCTTTGCTATCCTGTCATAATTGTTTATTTCCATTTTATTTGCTTATATTTCCATGCCTTTAGCCAATTCCAGCCTTAACTGTGACTGACATATGGCTGACTAGAAAGTTACTTTATTTTTGCTACTATATAGAATAGGTTGCCGATTTTTAATTGCCACTTTTTTTGAAACTCAATGGAAATGAGTTGTTGATTCTGACAATTAATTTGGTTTGAGAAAGGACGGCTTTATTACTGAACACTAATCCATTTTAGGACACAGTTATGATTTTTCATGTTATGAAAGTATGAAAGTTATAAAAACAATTTCTATAATGTGATTTTACTTATTTCTCTCAAGAGAGAAAACTGCAGAATTCTATAATATCATCTATAATGGGACATCTGTCTTTAAAAAAAATAAAATTCTTGCTGTCACTTTTGTTAAGCAAGTACTCTACCCCTGAGTTACAATGACAACCTTATTCCTTATAATTGATTACACATAAGATATATGACATGTTTTTGTTGTTGTTGTTGTTGTTGTTGTTTTGTTTTTGAGGCAAGATTTTATGTAGCATAGGCTGGCTTCAAACTTGTTGTGGCCAAAAATAACAACGAACTTCTGGTCCTCCTGTGTCTACTGTCATAATACTGTGATTATGTTTGGTTTGTTCAGTGCTAAAGATCTAATCCAGGGCATGAAGGACTCTGTCAACTGGTCTCCAACCCTAGCTCCAAATTTACACCTCAAAGAAAAAATACTTTTGCTCAGGACTACTTTTAGCTGATCTTAACAGTAAAGCTATTTGTTCCATAGAGATTTCAGACTTAAGAGTTTCAGATATAGGATTGGTAAAGATCTTTTCCCAATTTGTTGGTTGCTGTTTTGTCCTATTGACAGTGTCTTCTGCCTTACAGAAGCTTTGTAATTTTATGAGGTCCCATTTGTCAATTCTTGATCTTAGAGCAGAAGCTATTGGTGTTCTCTTCAGGAAATTTTCCCCTGTGCCTATGTGCTCGAGGTTCTTCCCCACTTTCTCTTCTATTAGTTTAAGTGTATCTGGTTTGATGTGGAGGTCCTTGATCCACTTGGACTTGAGCTTTGTACAAGGAGATAGGAATGGATCAATTTGCATTCTTCTACATGCTTAGGACGAACAACAATATGAACTAACTACTACTCTCAGAGCTCCCAGGGACTCAACCACCAACCAAGGACTATACATGGTGGGACTGATTGTTCTGGCAGCATGTGTATAGTAGAGGATTGCAAAGTGGATCATCAATAGGAGGAGAGGCCCTTGGCCCCATAAAGGTTCTGTGCCCCAGTGTAGGGGAATACCAGGACCAATAAGTGGGAGAGGGTGGGATGGCAGGTATGGGGAGGGGGGTCACAGGGGTTTGTTCTTGTTGTTTTTGTTTGTTTGTTTGTTTTGGGGGGGAAACTAGGAAAGGAGAAATCATATGACATGAAAATAAAGAAAATATCTAATTAAAAAAAGAATTTCTATGCCTGGTACTTATGCAACTACACATGGCTGGAGAGGCCATGGAAAGTGAAAGAAAGCTTTCTACTATCACATTCCTAAACCAGTATAATTTCAAAATTCATTTTAATACTTACCTTTATGTGTAAACATAAGTGTAGCTCTGATCCTTCATCAAAGTTTTGTCTTTCATTAATTAAAAATTTTCATGCTTTAAATTTTGATTATATTTTTTCTCTCCCCAAACTCCTCCCAGATCCTCCTAACCTCCCTAACCCACGCAAACCTTATATTCTCTCTCTCCCCCCTCCCCCTCCTCTCTGTCTGTCTGTCTGTCCCTAAGAGGCTTCTTTTTGCAGCAGAGCCCATTACAGAAGCCACAACTGGTCAACATACAAAGAGCAGTTGATCATGGGATAGCCAGCTCCAACTGATACATCTATAATAAAACTCCAACAGCTAAAGTTTGAAAAACATCATTGAAGAAGGGACAGAAAGACTGAAAGAGCCAGAAGACCGAAAGGTCTGCTGTGAGACCATGCTTCATATAAATCCCAGCTACACTCATGATTCCTCTACAATATAGCTGTTTAGATAAAACCTGAACAATGACAATGGAAGTTGGTATGCTAGCTTGGATGGAGGAAATCTCACAAAGATCTACCCTTAGATGAAGAATGAAAGGTAACAGATGACTGCTGAGGAAGGCAAAAATTAGTTTTCTCCAGGGATGAGACTCCTAATTGATTATACAGTACCAAGTACTTAGCCCTTAAAACATAAAATCATATATACACTAGCATCACTAGATGAACTCATCAGGTTGTATTTATAGATTTTTATGTGTATATAGTGTAGCAGTAATAATTATGGAAATATAAAAAAGAGAGAGTAGGGAGTTGAAGATGGATCTGGGAGGAGTTACGGAAAGGAGTGGAGTAGAGGGTGAATATGATCAAAATACTTGGTATGAAATTCTCAAAGGACTAATAAAATACTGCATTAATTTGTTTAGAAAGAATTTCTACAAATGCAGAAGGAATAGGATTTGGTTTCTATTATTTTTATCAGTTTTATTTCTATATATAGTTATAAGATATGTATAATGCACATGTTTATTTATAAGTTTATATAAAACTACATCATACAACTCTGACCTTTCCTATCTTCCAGAGAAAATTGCCTTCTCTTTAAGTAATTGATTTACTTATTTTTATTTAACTATCTCATATCTCCAAATAGCACATTTCACTCAGTGTAGGGAATGCCAGGGCCAGAAAGTGGGAGAGGGCGGGGTGGCAGGCATGGGGAGGGGGGAGGCAACAGGGGTTTGTTTTTGTTTGTTTTTTTGTTTTTTGGAGGGTAAACTGGGAAAGGAGAAATTCGCATGTAAATAAAGAAAATATCTAAAATAAAAAAAAAAAACAAAAAAAAAACCAAAAAAAACCATTTCACTCAATAATGCTATTTCTTTACATTTGGTTTCAGAAATTAGAGACTGACTTCTCATTGTAGAAAATGAGCAGTTAATATACTCTCCTTTCTCAATACTCATATTTTAATTTCATTTAGACCAAAACTATTTATATTATTATGGTTATTCATGAGTCATCCTTGTAGTAAAATATGATTTGTTTTCCTTTTATATATTTCCTATTCTTTCTTGTAGATGTTTGTCTTCTTTTTGCACAGCATGCTAGCTTTCCCTGTATTCCACATTATATTAAGTACACACTTTTGTCAATTGCTTGACTTTCTTCTCTGGATACCCAGTCATATCAGTTGCTTCTCAGTGTTTACTTTTCTCTTATAAACATCTACCAATATTTGTTTTGGTGTTTTGTTTTGTTCTGTGGACTAGGGACAGGGCTTGGGACATTATTAATATTAGACAAGTCCCCTTCCATAGAGCCACTGCCTCAGTCATCTGTCTTGGTGTCTTCAGATTGATGCTGCTCTACTCTGGATGAGTTGCTTCCATGCGTACTAGACTGCTGCCACAGAGAAAAATAGCTTCCCCCTTCTCCAAGGCTAGTGCTCCTGAGTGTTATACTGACAAATTCCTTCACTAGTAAAGTATAGCCCACAGTGGCTTCCTCATAGAGTCAGAAAAGTTATGTAATGCTTTCCCAATGTGCTGACAATTTGCTTGGGTGTGTAATCAGGATAGAACTCATATTAAAACACTGTTTCACTCTCTTGTAACTTCTGATTTTGTTACTGAGATGCCAGTACTCACTCAAATTCCTGATTATTAGTATGTGGTCTCATCACCATCATCCCCTTGTATGGAAAGGGAAATGGTTTTCTCAATCATCCAAGGAACACACTGATTCTCTAGACCTAGGGAAATACCTAAGTTTTGTTTAGGTGATGCATGGTTTTTTTCATACGTATAATGCAGATATCTATAATACATATGCACTTTTGGACATAAGATATCAAAGTAGAAGTGGGTAATGTGGAGATAAGACAATTTAGCCTTTCTGAAAAGAGTTATTAAAATCTTTCAACACACGTGTTGGTGTTTGCTTTGTAATTGCTAAAAGTCCTTTCTATACTTATAGTGTCCTCTTTTATGATACTAATGATATATTTTTAGGTTTTCTTTAGTTTGTAACCCCCTTCTTTCCTTTTCTGTATGATGATGTTATTTCACTCAATACTGTATTTCAAGACTTTCCTTGTACCTGGTAATGTTTGGTACATTTTCATACATCTAAGAATATAGGGTTAAATATCTATTTGGAATAACAGATGTACCATATCATCACACATCTCTACGACTGAGTTAACTTTTTGGTGATATATTAACACATGATGAGTTTTCAAGAGATGAAGAGACAAAGTAGGAGTGTTGTTTTATGATGCAGTCCTGGCATACTATCTTGAGATCCTAAGTTTCACTAAGTACTGCAGACAGACAGAAAGTAGATTGTGTCAGTTGAGACCACTAATCTTATCTCTTACATTCTTTAATTTCTTCACAACATAAACTTCTGTAGCTTGGATTTTCACTTTTTTTTTTTTTAATTTTAGGACTTCCAGCTGTAAGATGTTTTTCTGTGTGAGAGACAGCCATGACACATTTTACCAACTTTCTCTGCCTGCTTGAAAATAATAGTGATGTCTATGCTGCCTACAAGAGCAACCTGTATCCGACAATGAGAATATGTGATGTGGGAACAGGACACAGAAATAATGTGTGCAAGTAATGGGGATGCTGAAGTCACATTTTCTCTAAGGGCCATTGCTTTTCCCTCAGATATCTCATTCAGTTCTGGGCTACTTTGATGGCAGGAAATGGTGCCAGAGGTAGTCTGCAATTTCTTCCTTTTCAGTCTTACTGAGTTTTCTCCAGATGGAGCATTCATTAATGCCCCGCCCCCTCAGAGTTTCTCTGCACTTACTTTGTTTGTGATAACGTGAATGAACATAATATCCTTGTTTCTCAGATACCTTTTACATAAGCATTTTAAAAATCATATTTGTTACACAGTTTCCATTTTCTCCTTTATTAGGTGGGAAATACCTTCTGTACTTGAGAGGTACTATTATCCTGCAATTTCTTGTTAGCTCTCACTGGAAAAAAAATGATAAGTTAAAATACCATTATACTTTTTTTCTTGAAACATAGCCAAATATGAAATACTCTAGCTCTCCATTACCTCTAAAGATGTTTTTCTCTCAAAATTAGGGTGATTTGGAAAGTCGGCTTCTCATAATGCTGAATTCATTGGGTGGGGGGGTGGGGGGGTCTAATGTATTTTCTATATACAAAAATGGAGGCTGGGAGAATAATGTCTAATTTGACTTGGAAACACTTATGCCTGCCAATTTGTATAATCAGTGTCTCTGATTTTTTAAGACATTGAAAATGCTGTGTATCACATTTATTAGTCATTTCCATGACACATGGGCCTCTAGGTATACTTACAAGCACGATTCACTGAGTTCCATACTCTAAAGTAACAGTCTTAAAAGCCTGAAAGTGTTACTTAATCTCCAGTCCAACAGCTATTTGTAGGATAAAACTACTAAATAGTAAATTGGGTACCACCAAAAAGAGACAGAGTTTGGTGGCCTCAGAGAAAGACACAGTATCTCTTAGCTATTGGCTGATAATAAGGACCCTAGTCCTACTGAGGACTCATCAGTCCATAATTGTATCCACCTTCTAATTCTTCTTATTAAATGAAATCCATAGTCTTATCTCTCCTCCTATTTTCTTTCTTTTACTTTAAAAATGGTTTTACCACTTTTCTCATTTTGTAGGCTTCTGTTACTCCTGTTTTCTTCCAAAACACAGCACCATGGCTAAGCCCTCACTTTGTCTTTGAGTCTTCCTTTTCATTTTTGCTTTTTCCTGAGTCTTGTTTGACTTTAAAATGTATGTTAGCTTTTAGTGCACGTGTGTGTGTGTTTGTACATGTATAATCATCAGAAGCATGGATATATAGAAGGTAGAATTCAGCTTCAAGTATGTTCCTCTATCACTCTCTAACTTGTTTTAATTTTTGAGACATTTCTATTTTATTTGTTGGCATGTAAGTTTGTGTACCACATGAATACTTGTGCCTTTAGAGGAGAGGAAGTTGCTGGATCCCCTAAACTGGAGTTCTAATGGTTGTGAGCTGCCACATGGAAATTGGGAACCGGACTCTGATCCTCTGCAAGAACAATTAGTGCTGTGAGCCATTGAGCTATCTCTCCAGCTGCTCCACCTTATTTTTTTGAGACAGAATTTCACACTAAAACTGAAGCTTATCATTTCAGCCAGAGTGGCCTCTATGATCTGCCTTTATCCACACTTCTCCCTCTCTACAGGCCCACAGTGCCATGTCCAGCTTTAATTTTAATATG
>NC_045030.1:158316083-158334360 GCF_008632895.1 Mastomys coucha
GCCCTGGCTGTCCTGGAACTCACTCTGTAGACCAGGCTGGCCTCGAACTCAGAAATCTGCCTACTTCTAATAAGGCATTTCTTAACACCCCTTCCTCTCTTCTTCCTTCCACTCTTGAAAAGATTTTTACAAAGTGTGATATATAAAGCCATGTAAATTTTCTTATCTTTAAGAAATGAACTGTCCATGCAGTCTGGCTACATACATGAAGATTCATCTACACCAACGCCATTGCCCTCATCTTTTCTCATGGCCCAAGGTCCATGATCATAAGGCTGCAACTCTAAGAATATGTTTTCTGTGAAGTGACACTGTGGTGGATAATGAACATGATAGTCTGGGCATCAGGAGGATACACTTCTGGATTTGTAAAATATATAGAACTAGATGAGCTCATTCTGAGGTCCATTGCTACTGTAACAGTTTGTGTTGTATACTAATGGGACTATACCATGTGGCAGCATTTTCTCACTTTTTTCTTTTCATTGTTGAAGAAAAGAAGCCTTAGAGATTGTGGTAAGACCTCTACGAAACACTTACTTTTTAGTGGTTGATGGATACTTCAGTCCTCTTCAATCCTTACATTGTATCTCTCTCCTAGGGATAGTGAGTTAGTTACATCAACTAAACCCTATAATTCGAAGTTCTCTAGGCTTAATCTTCTTACCTAGGGTTAGGAACTCTGAACAGCTACATAGTCTCCTCTCGTCATTCCAAGGAGATTTTATTCTTGACCTCTAAGAGCTGAAAATAACTCAACAATAAAATATGGAGGACGTTGTGGCTACTGTCTAACCGAGTCTCTATAGCAAAGAGCCTTCCTTAGCTTGTGGATTTTTTCAGAGGAAGATGCAGTGTAATGAAAGTCCCATCATCACAGACAAGCATTGGGACTTATAATCTGTGATGGCAGATTGTGAGAGAACAGCTGCATTTATGCTTTAATATCAATAGCTAACCCTCAGACAGACATTTATTTATTAAAATGACTTCAAAACAAGTGCCTAAATTGCATTCATCTCTGAATTCACTCCAATAGCCAGTTTACAGGGAGGGAGGGAGAGAGAGAGACAGACAAAAAGACAGAGAGAGACAGACAGAGAGAGAGAGAGAGAGAGAGAGAGAGAGAGAGAGAGAGAGAGAGAGAGAGAGAGAGAGAGCTATAAATATGATGGGGTTTATTATTGCTTTTTCCTGTAAGATCTTCTCCCCTGGAACAGTGCCTTGCTTAATAGATATTTTGGATGACTCTCATGGACAAAGTTAAATTTTCAACTTCAGGCTTTATTTATAGGGTAACTGCTACAAAGACAAATTTAATGTGGGACAATTCTTTCTGCTGGTGAAGAAGAACTTGATGGGTTCTGAGGTATTACTTACTGTCATTAGACTTGCAGAAGTAATGAGAGAGTAGTAGAGAACAAGCACAGAGGAAGAGAAAAGGAATACCTCTTTCCCTAAAGTGGTTGTTGTAGTCTTCTGGCTATCACAGAGCCCCTAACATGGGATGCGGATTTCTATACAGAAGACCTCCAGGGGGAGCCACATGCTGAATAGCTGGTGGAACTGGAGTTTGAGATTATGAATCTTTGGAGATGAAGACCTCAAAAGGACCTCACTGATCTCCTAAGATTAGTCCCTTCCAATTTCTGCTGTTTCTATACTTGTTGGTTTTGGAGTTACCTGAGTAGACAGGCAGCCATCTTAGGTGGTCTATTAGCACAATATTCAAATCCCCTAGGTGTCTTAGTATTAATACTGAAATCAGAAGTCTTGGATAAAAAATGTCAGTCAATGGGTAAGGATGTGAGACATGAAAGGGAAGATAAACAGGGATGAGTGCATTAAAAAAAATGAGATATCTTGTGGGCAAGCAGGAAATCAACTTACCAGGAAACTCGCAAATCATTCTAGAATGTGTTTTCATTATCTTCCCCAAGGAGTAAAGGAACTTAATATTATACACTAATCATGTCAGTCATTAGTTGAGCATTACTCTTAAGGATGTCAGTTTCTTGGACTTAGTAGCTTGTATTAGATTTGGCTCATTGAATTCTAGTAGTCACAGAGACTCTCAATACAGATTCTTGAAGTTGCAAGTCCTCTTCAAGGAGCCACCTCCAATTGCACACTCAAAATTTATAGTGTAAAAGACACTATTTATAAATCAGGTCATAGAAGTACAAGATGACTAGGGTGGGTCCGTAACATGCCTTAGTTTCCAAACCATGATTGCATGTGCAAAGTCTTTTCACACCAAAAATTAAAGACTCTCAGTGGTCTAGGAGAGGACAAGTGAGAGTTCTTAGCATCTTAATACAGAGTTTACCCCTTGTCATTTTTATCTGTTTTTTATTGGCCAAGGTTATCAATAAAATGATGCATAGAAAATTTTTTATCCTGTAGAAATAAGGTGAGAGATTATTGTTGTTGTTGTTGTTAAAAGTGTTATCTATCATGTTTCTGTGCTTGAAGTCTCAAAATACTTATTAATAAATACCTACAGAGAACAAAGGAATGGCTGCTGTTATTGTTGACTAAAGTTGCCTACTGATTATCTTCAAGGATATGTTTTCAGCAGAAGAGAGGAGACTTTAATGAAACCATTAGAAAAAAAGATTAATAAATAACAAATATGCATCTATACCACAATTAGTAACTTAGTAGTTGTAATGCAAAATTTAAAGAGAATAACCAACATAACCCATACATGGCAAGTCTCTCAGGAACTTGGTAGAGAGGAAAATTAGAAGAATGGACAAAAGCTAGATTCAGGGAGAAAAATCTCAGAGAAGATGGGATCCTTTTCTAGAAGTCAAGAAAAACACCTTGAACTCAAGCGGAGAAGGGCTGAGTGCAGAAGTGAACTTGTGAAGGAGGTGGGTGGGTTCATTCTGGCAGAGGCTTCCGAAAGCAGAGCTGCCAAACGTGGTGAGCAACATCACAACAATACATTTGGGGTGAATTTTTGCCAAGATTCCAAAGTAGTTATTCATTAAGATAACAATGAAAACCCCTTGTAGTAATTTTGTCATGCAGTTTTATGTCTGGTGGGGTTTATTCTCTTTATTTTTAGTGCCATCTTCTCTCCTAAACTGATAATTTGGAAAATCAAACTCTGGGCTAATAATATTCTTATTAATTTTGTGTGACAGGCTACACAATAACTTGCAAAGTTGTTTAGAGCTGAATGTCTGGATCCTGTGAACACTTTACCTTACTCAAAAAACACAAGTTTGAAGACGATCTTAAACTGAGGAGATAGCCTTATTCATCCAGGAGGATGTCTATGTCATCAGAAGAAGCTGGTAAGACAGTCATGGGGAGCAAAATAGGAGGGGGAAAAAGAAATTTGGAGAATTAAACCAAAATGGGATCTATGATACAAGGAAGCAAGCCATGCAAGAAGCCTCTAAAAGGTAGGAACGGTGGAAATCATATTCTCTGTAGCCTCTAGAAGATTCCTCATCTGCTAACACCTTGGTTTTATCCCTATAAGACCGACTTCAGACCTCTGATGTCTAGAAATGTAAGATTACATTCATGTTGCTTGAACACACTAGCCTTATGGTGAGTTGTTGCAACAGAGACATAAAATGAGAGCATTAAGTGGGGTTTATCTACTTATTCTTACATTACAATGAGGAACACTGTCCCTAGTAAACAGGACAGAGTTCTGTCTATGCTCAGGAAGTCAAAACTTAAATTCAGTTTTCACTCCAGGTTGTTCTCTTCATGTTATGAGTCAAAAACCTGTTTTTCATTTAAAAGCATAAGTGACTCTCAAAGAAATAACCAATTCTACAGTGGGATCCAGAAAGACCCAGTGGGTCAAAATGAGGTTAGAATAGCTTTGTAGTGCCGAAAAACAAAATAACCAAGAATTAAAGTATAGGGTGTGCCAAACTGATAGGCAAGCCAACCTTAATATGTTCCCCACTAGTCAAAACTGAACAACAAAAATACAGTATCTGATCATAATATTTCTTTGTTACCTTTGCATTACTGTGAAGAGATTTATGACAGAAACATTTTAAAGGGCACATTGCTTATTATAGATCATAGTATCAAGAGGCTCAATGCATGGCCACTTGATTCCCTGCTTCTGGGTCCATGGTGAAGCAGAAAATCACATGAGTGGGAACATGTACCAGAGGTTATCCTCACAGTAAACAAGAAATACAGAGCTACACCAAAAGGGGCTGGAGCAAGAAAATAGCCCCTCAGAATGTACAACAGGAGCCTACTCTTTTCAAGAGGTACCCCCTCACCTCCAAAAGTTTCTACCACTTCTGGATAGTGCCACCAAATGGATTAGTGCCACACCTGGACAAAACATGTGTGAAGGCAGAGGATGAGCCAGTCATGTCCCCCAAATTCAACCATCTGTCAACCAAATACATAAACTTGTGAGGGGTTTTCAGATTTAAACCAAATCACAACCCAAAGTATAAGACATAGAGCCGTGTATTGATCTTTATATAATATTTAGATTACCTCCTTCTCCAAAACTTGGAGCTTAATCTTCTCATCTAGCATGGACTAAGTTTATTGACTTGCTATAATGAACAAAGTATGGTAAGATAAAACTGGTAACTTTTGCATGGATAAACCTGCCAAACAGCACCTTTTTCTAATTATCATGTGGATATCAGATGTCTCCTGGTGTGATGTGATTAATGCATTTCACTTCATAGTGATTTTATTCCTCCAAAACCTTCAAGTCTAAGAAAAAACAATGAGAAAGCATAGGACAAAAGCAAATTAGGGGGCATTCTATATAATACATGACCACTTGTCCTCAAAATATTTAAGATCAAGGAAAGTCTAAAAAAGTGTTAGAGATCACAGAGTCCAGGAGACACAGTGACTAATGGAGCAAGGTATACTGGACTGGAAAATGGCATTATTGGAAAAACTGGTAGCAGGGTGCTGTTGACTTGGGGCTTCATGACAACAGTGACGACTTAATGGTGTTTTTTCCATTTTTCTCCCAAACCACTTTCACACATCAGAATATCCCAAGTGGTAAAGGTCACACTCATTTTATTCTCCTCATTATATACTGGGCATAGACCCATATAAATTGGATATAATGTCACATAGCTCAAATAATCATCATAGCAACTCAGTCTAGTAATTACTTTTATGTCTACTTTCCGAGGGAGAACACCAAATCACAAGGTACTGTAACAGTTAACGAAGGAGCTTTGACTCTGAGCACAAGTAGTTGGATCTAGTGCTTGACTAGAACTAAGTTACAATGCCTTAGAGGCTATGTGATTGGCTTAAAGTCACAGAGTTGGTTGTTCAGACTAGTACTGAAGTTTCCTGCTTCCCAGTTGGGGGTTTTCCCTCTCTTTTCTGACATTCCTACCACCACCACATGACACCCCCAACCTGTTGCCTTTTTGTTGTTGTTGTTGTTGTTTTTATTTTTCCAAAGCACAGTGACATTTCTTCAATTTCAGTAATCAGTCTGAATCACTCATAATGGTCAAAATAAGGCAATTATAGTAACAAAATAAATAAAATAGGATTAAATTACAGCCCCAAATATTAGTAAATAGGCATAACCCATGCTGCTGAAACTAAGTGATTAAATAACCAAACAGAAAAGAAGGCATCCCTGTGATTCCAGCTCCTGACCTGCCTTAACAACCTTGAAATGGTTAAGAAATCTCCATGACATATGCTCTATTTCCAGGTTGAAAGATGAGCAGATTTTTTTTTCTTTGAAACTATCGCTGGTCTAGTCTTCTGACAAGATTCTGAGCCTAATAGATTGTCTCAGGGACTGAGGACAATTCAAAACTTATTCTGCTTTATGGTTATTGTCTTGACAGTTCCTGGCCTTTTTTAATCGTTGAGGATTAGCTTTGTTTATAGTTGCTTTATATTTAATATCTTTTGGCACCCTTCGGAGTTTGACTTTTCTTTATATGTTCTCTGCAGTTAGATAGTAGTGTTACCATGACTTATTGTCCTTCTCCAAAATACTTACCTCTCAAAGAGAAGAATAACACAAGATTTTTTTTTAATAACACAGGATTTTTAGGATTGGTGAATGTGTTGATGATTTTTTGAAGTCTTCAATCTCCTTTTTTTAAAAAGAGTATTAAATTGATCATATTTTTTTAAAAATCATATGTCAATAGCTCAGTGCTTGGTGGGATTTTATGGAAAGTGGATTGGGAACTCTTGAGCAAAAGCTTCCTCATTCAGATTTATGATTCAGTTGTGTGTAGTTCAAAAACAAAACAAAACAAAACAAAATGGAGGGAAGCATTTCCAAATTTAGTCACAACTGCAATAGCACACATTGGTAAAGGACATTTCTGCTAACAGTGACTCTTGGCCTGTTTTGTTTCCCCCAAATTCTCATGAAACCTAGTGAAGTTGGAACTATTATCTCTTTATAAGCAGGAGTTATAAGTTAGACCAAAGTTTGCTAGGTTAATTGTGGAGCATTGTCATTTCATGTTGCCTTGACATCTTAAGGAGAAATGATTATAATAAGACAAATTGTGCTACTATACTCACCTGATAAGATTAGCATATTAATTCTTAGATATGCTACCTCTGTAAAAATTACATCAAGACACATTTACTAGTTCATTAGGTATGATAGGTAGTAGACCAGGCAAAATAAGGCTAACAGTAGCCATTCTGATTTCCACCTATATTTCACAAGAAAGAAAAAAGTCTCTGTGCCCTCTGATATAGCTGCCTCCTGAGAGGCTCTGCCAGTGCCTGGCAAATACAGAAGTAGATGCTCACAGCTATCTATTGGACTGAGAACGGGATCCCCAATGGAGGACTTAGAGAGAGGACCAAAGGAGTTGAAGGGCTTGCAGCCCCATAGGAGGAACAATAATATGAATCAACCAGACCTCCAGAGCTCTCAGGGAATAAACTACCAACCAAAGAATACATGGAGGGACCCATGGCTCCATGTAGCAGAGGATGGCCTTGTGGGGTGTCAATGAAAGGAGAGGCTCTTGGTCCTATGAAGGCTCGATTCCCCAGTGAAGGGGAATTCCAGGACAGGGAAACAGGAGTGGGTGGGTTGGTGAGCATGGGGAGGAGGGATGGGATGGGGGTTTCGGAGGGGAAATGAGGAAAGAGGATAACATTTGAAATGTTAATAAAGAATATATCTAATAAAAATGTAAAAGATTTAAGAAATATTTCAAAGTTGAAAAAAAGAAAAAGGTCATGTGCAAATAAGGCATGGGAGGTAACATATTAACTTACTCTATGATAAACCTTTAAAAGGATGTCTCAGTGCCTTAAAAAGTAACAAAAATGTTAATTGGTAATTATTTTTAAAAGCAAGTAACAAGTGTTACAACAGGGAGAATTTTAGACTCAGGTTTGGGACTCTGCCACTTAGTTGGGTTGCTTAATAGAGATGATAAAATCTTTATGAAGCTGTTGTATTATAAGTGAAAAAATTTATGTCTTTTGCATAATGTACTTACATTCGAGGGTTATTATAGTTGCTGTTTATGGTTTCATTAAAGACTGTCCAGTTGCCTGCTTTAGAGACTCTTCAGATAAATGCCTTCTTGTCTCCAGACTAGAAAATGCCAGCCTTGAAATTTGTTCTTTCTTTGTACTCACTGCCATTGGATGCTTTAAAAATTAATGTACTGAAGAATTACTTGTTTAATGCTCATAAAACCACTTCTTAGGCTATTTACTTGAAAATGAATTTCATGGGGAGGAAAACATCAAGCAGTAGGGCAGGAGAATTTCTTCTAAGTATGATATCAAGGCAGTTTACCAGAGTTGAAGTAGCAGGTACTTCAGATGAAGAAGTACATGCCTTTCAAATAATGACGAAAGCCATTTGAAGCAGAACAGTGAAGACAAGTCCAATTTGTTAAATGCTCTTAAGATGTAGAGGTATGAGTAACACTTCAAACATGTTCAGCCTCTGCCTTCACACATGAAAGGAGTTTTATTTCAGTAACCATGGTTACCTTACGCTCTACTAAAATACTCGTTAAGTGGAAGAGAACAATGAAAAGTAAAGTTAAACCCTATTGAGATGTAAAATGCAAGCAATGGTCAAATAATAAAATTTCCTATTGCTTTAAAAATTTAGATTTGTTTGGACAGTGATGTACTTATTTTCTATAAATGTATTTTTCCCATGTTAGTGCATCACCTTGACTCAGTATGTAGTAATAGCTTATGATCTAAAATGGTAACTTCTCATATAAAAATATGCTGTCTGACGGGAATCATGAGAGTAATGACAGAGTAGGGATATAAGAGCAAAATGACCATTAGTTGTTTGTACCATATAAATCTTAAGAAGTAATAAAAACCACAGTGTCTATGAGGTTACAAGATTATAACTAGAGATAAAACTGTCAGAACAAGTACCACTTCTCAGAAAAAAAAGTATAATAAACAGTATCTAAGAGTTAACCCGAGTTTTTCTGTGGTTGATGAAACTCAATGTAAGGCTGTGCAACTAATTGTTAAGGGGTCCCAGGAGGCTGACTATGAGATCTAAATCCATACCCAGCTCTTCTATGGTTTAACATTACACAGTGGCATATGTCTGCTCTCATCAACCCCATAAAGAGAAGCTTGTCCTAGAGAGTTGCCATGTCAAAAAGGGCATGTCTGGGGAGAGGAGAAAACCTTGCCTGAGTGAAGTCCTGAGTGCATCTGGGTATTCAGGATATAGTCAGTATAGCCTCAGGCTCAGAGGGATGGCAATGTCTTCCTGGGGAGTGGGGAGTGAAAAGTTTGACAGTATGGGCCAAGAATGCCCACAATAACTTTCTCTGCCACGGTACTCATATCCTGAAGCCTGCTCCCCTACAGAGACTGCTCTTACTGAGATTAACTAAGCTTGTTTCCTTGCTTCAGCTGGATGCTCTAAATTCTGCATACTTTCTTATCTGTATGTAGTAATCATGCCTTCCTGTTCACCTGTGTATAATAAACACTCCATGCTTTCCAGAGTGCTGTGATTTCCCCACAAGGAACCCCAGTTCACCATATTCCAGCTTCTCTGTGTAGCTATCATTCTGTTGTTTCTTTGTTCCCTGGATAGCACTGTCAGGTCTGTCCTTGGAGCTGAGCTGGGTGTGGCATGTATATCTTTTCCTCCTGCTGTTCTAGAAGAGAATTTTAGGTGAAAAATCTCACTAATATTTGTCAGAGAATTAATTTTCATACTCTCTACGATACCTATTTTCATGTAAGAATTACCCTTTTAAAGATTTTTTTTTATTTGTAGTTATGTGTCTTGATGTATGTCTCTGTGCATGTATGCACATGAGTGAAAATGTCTAAGGCGACAAGAGGAGGGAGCAAGATAACCCTGGAGCTGGAGTTTCAGGCAGTGGTGAGCTCCTCAGTAGGAGTGCTGAGAAAAGAACACAGATCCTCTGCAAGTGGAGTTGTACCCTCACCCTCTCAGCCATTGCTTAAGGATTATTGAATGAAAGAGTTTACATTATAAGAAGTAAAAGAATACAAAGGGTTTATGAATAAGAATAATTCTTTGTGTCATATCTCATAACCATCCAGTGTTACTCTTTAGTTGAACACTTTATTTTAATGATGACATTTACCAGTATGTGTATGTACAGCCTTGAGTGTCTATGCCTATTTTGCCACCAACAGGAAAATATGTTTGAGAGGGATGCCCATTGTTGGAGAAGGGGTGTTGGTGACAGAATGACAAAGAAACAGAACTAGAGTCCTCCCTCAGTCACACCTAAGCACCCCCCCACACACACTACAAACTCGCCAGATCATTTCTTTTGTAATTTCAGAGAAGTTAAAATGTTTACAAGACAAATATTTAAAAGAAAATTTCTTCTCTTTTGAGCCCCAGGTTCTGAATATCAGGCTCCTTTCCACTAGTATTTAAACTTCCTTAAGGTCTATGTAACTGCTGTTCCTCCACTCATCTATGCTTTTCAATCAACTTGATGCCCAATTTTTCTTCTATCTTCACCCGGATTTTAAAAATGAACGCTCAATAATGTCTATTTTCTCACTTCTCATACTTCACAATATAGTTTGACTCCTTTCTTAGGATCAAAATTGTTTAGACCAAGAAGATCATAAGGTCATTTCTGTACTCTGAAGTCCAGGCAACAGTCTTAAGAATTCAGACATGTCACCAACTACTATATGTGTGTGTGTGTGTGTGTGTGTGTGTGTGTGTGTGTGTGACCAAAAAGTACATATATATATATATATACATATATAATTTATTTACTTATATTACTTATATTATATTATATTATTTATTTAGTGTGTGGGTGATGAAGGAGTACATATACCACAGTGCAATTGTAGTTGTCTGAGGATAACTTGAGGGATTCAGTTCTCTCCCTCTGTCGTATAAATGAATAAAGGTTCTTAAAACTTATTCTTCTACCTTTCAAATACTTTTTTGTGTCATGGTTATTTTAAACTACTTCTAGATACAATTAAGCTTACCATACTGAGTTATTAAATAGGATCTTCTTTCAGTATTTGTTAATTTAATAGTTGTCTTCCACAAACCCCTCAAATATTGAAGATGAAAATCTACGGAGTAATGTGATTAAGTTTCTCACCCACCTACCTTCTGTCAAGTCCTGTCATTGAAGAAAGGGGGTGAAAGACTCACTGCATATGTTGTAGACTGATACAAGGACTTCAGAATCCAAAATGTAAAGGTAGAAATGAGTCAAACATTGTCTCATAGACAATACAAATGGCACTGGATGCAAAGGGCACTGGAGTGAGAGAGTGAAGGCAACTAGGCCCTAACAGATGAAAACCTTCTACACATCTGTAGCAGGGAAAAGCCAAAGAACTTTATCTATGAATATTCAAACAATAGACATTTCTTCTTCTTAATCTTTATTCTGTGCAAAACTGAACATTGTCTTTAAATGATTTCCAGCATACAACCATATCTTAAGACAAAGAGTGACTTTTTATACCATTTGGTATCAAACTGAGTATCTCTTTTTTTCTATTAGGAACAAATGAGTATTTCTTTCTCACTTTGCATTTGATAGCCGAACTAATTTAAAGCTCTGGTTTCTTAACAACTGAGCTGATCCATGCATTTCATGGGGATAGTTGGAATGTATTTCTGAAACAATTTGAAGTTGCTATCTAAGCTCCAGAATATATTTTGAAAATGCACTTTAATATTATATATTATAATAGAATTTTATTTCAGTACTCACAGACTTAATGACAATAGAAATCTAGTCAACATTTCTGGATTACCCACTATTATCATCTGTAATAGCAAAAGTAAGGTTTGCTTGATTTAATTCAAGGATCTGCATTCTAATTTATCATTCTTTGTTTTTCCCCATAACATTTTAGTGAATTGTAATGTGTTTAATGCTATATTCCATTAGGCACTCTATTGGTTGATGTATAAACATGCCCTGTATAAGGGCCTACTCTCTTGTTCAGGATTCCAGTTCTAAATTCATTAACCCAAGTTAATGAATTTGCCAACAAATATCTTGTCACATACATGGTTATATATTTCAGTAGTAGAGAGCTGTCAAAGATGTCTCCGGTAAGTTGTTGTTGGTAGGAAATTTAGTTTGGGCCAAATGGTTTTGTTTTGTTTTCTTTTTTCATTTTGCCAGGTCAGGAATACAAATTCATGTAATTGCTTTCAACATACATCAGTGAGAGGAAGGTCAAAAGTTCTCAAGTTTGATTTTTGTGTTTACCCCGTAGGCTCCAACACTTAGTCAGAGGCTTTCAAAACGATTGCATTTGATTTCTTTATATTCTTCCAAATAACAAATGTTATAAGTGCTTGGTCAGTAGTTTAAGAAAATTAATCGAAACATCTTACAGGCAATGTAGGAAAAAGCATAAAGGATGAGAAATAAAAGTCAAGCAATTTTCGAACAGGCTTGGGGACATATTTCAAACCTGAGAAAGGAATTCATTAGCAAATACAGTTTCTCCAGATGTTAGAGGCTTTTGGGACCATATCTAGCCCTGGGCTGTCTTGAGTCACATACTTTTTTCCTTCATCTTGAGCTAGAGCATTTTCCAGTCACACTCCGTGTTGATAAATAACTGAATAAATGAGGTGTAACTCTGATAGTTGGTTGTCATTGTCATCATAATTGTTGGTATTGTTGTTGTTGCTCTCTTTTAGCTCACCTGGGCTAAATAATGGAACATCTGTAGCAGAGGCCCAGTATAATGGCTCATCTTCATAGCCAGTATGATAGGATTTAAAGTCACTTAGGAAAAACACCTCTAGGCGTGTCTGTGTAGGTGTTTCCAGAGAGGTTTAATTGGGGAGGAAAGACCCTACCCTGAATGTGTCTGGCACCATCCTATGGACTGGTGTCTCAGACTGAATCAAAAGCTACAGAACAGCTGAGCTCTAGCATTCATTTATGGGCACAATGCAACCAGCTGCCCCACTCTTCTCATCCGGACAACTTCCCTGCCGTGAGAGACTTATCCTTTAAATTATGAGTCAAAACAAACCCTTCATTCCTTATGTTGCTTTTAAGTTGTTTTGTTTTCATGGTTTCTTTCCCCCAAAGGAATGAGGGAAAGGAAGTAATATACTCAGGAATGCTGTGGGTGGCCATTTGTGCTATAAGTTCATATTTCTGAAACAGCACTACTAAGATCTAGTCTACTAATGTATCATCTTGTGATGAAACACACAGTCATACTGCATAACTATCTAACAGATTATGGGAAAACAGCATTGTGTCTTCCCTCTGTGTTGTGATGATAGAATGATGACTGGCCCCGAGAAGTCCTTCATCTGTGTCTTCCTGATTGTAATCCTAAACCACCCCCTGCCTAAACTGACTATTTTGATGTTCATGATGAATAACAACTACTTCATAGGGCCTGTATTTGAAATTTGTATCACTCAGATCATTTATTATATAGCCTAACTTGTTTGGCTCAGTCTTCTATTTGTATTTAGTATGTATCCATGTTATGTGGAGGCTGACTTCATCCATTCTCTAGGTGAATGGTATGCTATCATATCTCTCGCCATTTGTTTATCACTCTAACTGCTGAATTGTTCCTGTCCGGAAGGCTGTGTAACAGGGTTGTAGGAAATATGCTATGGTGTATTTCCTGGTTACAGGTAGGCACATATTTTTGTGGAATAAAGTCCCAGAGATGGAATTGCTGTCTTATAGGCTGTATGCATTTTCAGCTTTACTCCCAAATATTTTATGTATTCATCATTGCTCTCTTCAGACACACCAGAAGGCATCAGATCCCATTGCAGATGGTTGTGAGCCACCATGTGGTTGTGAGATGCCAAAACTTTTAAATTCAGACTCCATTTTAGAGAAGCTGACCTAAGTTTGAACTCAGGTAGACTGGCTGGTATCTAGCATTAGTTTCCAAGTTGCCCCCCAATAGAACCTGAGCTTAGCTCTAGTCTCTAGGCTAACTCCCAACAAGAGCAGTTTCCAGGTTACACCCCCAACAAGACCAGTGTCTCCAGGTTATTCCCCCAACAAACCTGCACTCCAGGTTACAAGCCCACACCCTGTCTAATGACCACCAATGCAGAGGGGAGCAGAAGTTAAGTTTATGGTATGACTCCCAGCACCAGCCAATTATGTTAAAGGCCACAGGAGCTTTCCAATTAGATGCTTGCACATATTCCCTGTTTGCTGCTTACTATAAAGCCTTGCCCCAGTTGACATTCGGAGCTCCTCTCTCCACCAAAACTGTCCTGTATGATAGAGGTGCTTTGAGGAGGACCCGAGCTAGCTCAAATAGAATAAAATCCCTGCTGTGAGTTGCATCAGATCAGCTCCTGTGTGTGTTTTTGGGGATCACCAACATTTCCCTGGCACAACAGTTGCTGGGAATTAAACTCAAGACCTCTGGAAGAGCAGTTGGTGCTCTTAACCACTGAGCCATCTCTCCAGCCCTTTAACTCTCAAATATTATCCAAATTGATCTTTTAATGTATACTCCCACTGATGATGCATGAGAATACTCATTGTTATACCTGATCATTAAAACCTGACAATTATATGTACATATATAATAAATTGCCACTCTGAAATACACATATATGTATATGTATATATATATATACATATATATATACACACATAGACACACACATACATTTTACTTTTCTGTGCTTATTCATTCATAGTGCTGGGATTAGAATCGATAGACTTGTACATACTAGGAAACTGCTTTACCACTGAGTCACATCTGCAGTCCAGATGTTTTATTTGAACATTGTAATCTATATGCACTGGCATCCCATTGTGCTCAGTAATTTGCAAAAGGCCTTTATATATGTACAGAGGAAATGCTGATATTTTTTCAACTAGTGTATCCTCACTAGCAGCAGGAGGCATGTATGGTTACATTTTATCTATATGTACCCCAAGGTCTCAATTTCCTTAGTGACTCATAGTGAATGGCTTACCCATAAAATTAAAAAATGATTAAAGCAATTCACTAGA
This sequence comes from Mastomys coucha, assembly GCF_008632895.1. NCBI lineage: Eukaryota > Metazoa > Chordata > Mammalia > Rodentia > Muridae > Mastomys > Mastomys coucha. The sequence goes on from NC_045030.1 coordinate 158,330,579, forward strand.
ATCTATTTAATTTTAGGCATACCTGTAATTTTAATTTCTATGATGGTCTCCTTTGAACATTTTCTTCCCTTTTTCATTACTTGTAATGAAATAACTTAGCAACCATTTATTACTTGGAAGTCTCTGTCAATCAGTCCATCTTATCTCTCCCAAGTACAAGGACAAGCTAAATTATATTTTTCTCTGAAACCACGTAGAACATTAAATTAAAAAAGACAGCACACTAAATTGAGTAACGCACTAGAATTGATTGATATTACTTATTAAACCTTTTAAAAAACTAGCATAATAGTACTTCTTGCATCTTATTTCCTATGTGTAGATAATCTATGTCTTATTATAGTGCAAAAACCAGAAATCTTCATTAAACAAAGTATTTTACTTTGTGTAAAATATTGAATAACTCTCTTCTCTTTAAAAATCTGGAAAAGAAAGGCAAAACATCATGATGTAGGGGCTGGAGAGTGTGAGTCCGCTAATAATTGGAGCAAGACCTGTCTCTGACTCTGTTGCCTGCCATTAGATCCCCTTCCATTACCTGGAGTGCCTGATTGGGCCTCAGTCAGGAGGAGGAGATGCTTAGTTCTGCTGCGACTTGATGTTCCAGGGTGAGGTGATACCCAAAGGGGGCTTCCCCTTCTCTGAGAAGGGGAGGGGTTAATGGGGGGAGGGACTTGTAAGGGTGGAACTTGGGAGCAGAGGAGAAAGATGGCTGCGATTAGGATGTAACATGAATAAAAAATAAATTATTTAAAAAAAAAAGTGATGTAGCCTTCTAGTAGAGCAAGGTCCCAGTTTCCATTTTTAACACTGGTAAAAAGTTTCCTCTGGGAGAAATACTTCCACAGTCTTTGATATTTGATGTATAAAAGGTCATTTTGATGCACTTTTCACTACCCTTTGTCTTTACAATCTTTTTTTTTTTTTTTAATTTCCATCTTGGGAATTCTATCAGAAGAGGGAGCATTTACCATTGAAAGGATAGAGGATAACATAAACCCCATTTGTCTCCATTTAAGGGCCAGGCTAGATTTCAAAAAGGCCACAAGGCATCAGCTCCAGGAACAGACCATAAAATCTAGAAACGTCATAAAATCACCTCCCAAAGAACAGCGTGGGGATAACCACAAAAATGGGGAAATATCTTATCACAGAATGGGCCATTTGTGATGGGTAGCCCTATCTCATCCTATGGTTAAACATTCATAACATAGGAATGCAGACCACTGACCACCTGTGACCCCTAACACCCACCAATGAAATTTCAGATTACCTAACCCTTTAAGAAAATTCCCCTAATCCCTTTAAGAAGGTCTGCATCGGGCTGGAGAGATGGCTCAGCCATTAAAGGCTAGGCTCACAACCAAAAATATAAGAAGGTCTGCATGCCTTTATCTGGGGTCACCATTTCAAAGAATGGTTTACTCCTGAATGCTGATTGTTTCTGCAGAGTAAACACTCTTTGTCTTTGCATACTATCTGAGTCTAGGGTCTTCCTTCAGCGATTTTGGGACCCTTACACCATCAGTCCTCTAGAGGACTTGCTCTAATATGGAGCCCTGTCTTCTGTGACCACATACCAACTTCAAAAACATGATCATATAAACGAAAACATAACTAAAATTTCAATAAGTTACATATCTTTCTGATCATTTGGTTGGGCTAAAACCTTTTGAAATGGAATTAAAATACTAATATTTAGCCAGAGAAAACTATTTCTAACAAGTATTTGCAGAGATAAAATATATGTAATAAGACTGTTTCTTCTGGTTCTTCCTGGAGGGTGTCTGTTTACTTTAGAAAACACTTAGAACTAGGCACCAAGGATTGCAGTTAGTGATATATCAATAACATCACTTAAAACTGCAATGGAGGCAACTTCTGGATTCAAGAACCGCCTTCTGTAGTAATGATGGTCTTCATTTCCCCTCTTAGCTATTTCACAAAATGTAAATGTTGGCTTTGATGTACATCATTAGTCTTACAGCAGTACAGGATCCTTTCATCACAAATAGTCTTTGAAACTCAAAGGTTCACCATGTTCAATGAAAATGCCTGTGAGACTCACATGTGAAGGGCTTCAGTCACTTTTTCTAACTTAACACTGTAGCTCAAAGGCATCAGAAATTTCAATTCTCATTCTTTTCAGTGGATAAACTTTGTAATGGATTGAAATGTTATGTCTTCATACAAATTTAGTATGACAAAAAGTATATAGAGACGTGTAGAGAAGTGTAGAATTTGGTGGAATCTATTCATCAACCATGCAGAATTGGATGCTAGAAGTAAAATCTATTATTTTTGCTTGGAGCAGGAATATATATCTAGGGAGGGAGAGGAGAGAAAGAAGGGAGAGGGAATTGGGGGGAGTGAGTACATATATGTGTTGAGCAAACATTTCCTAAGACACAGGCAATGTCATCATCAAAGAGCTTCCTCCTGTAGCAGATGGGAACAAATACAAAACCCACAGTTAGGCATTATACAGAGAGTGGGAGACCTTGGAGCCTTCAGCCTTAAATGAGCTATCTCCATCAAATACTTCCCCTCAGAGCTCAAGGAACTCCACAGGAGAGGAGGCAGAAAAAGTGTGAGAGCCAGAGCAGATGGAGGACACCAGAAGAAAAAGGCCCTCTAAATCAACATGAGCAAAGCTCACATGGACTCAGAGACCCGAAGCAGTATGGGGCCTGCACGGGTCTGCACCAGGTCCTCTGCTTATATATTATAGCTTCCAATTTAGTGTTTTTATGGAATTCCTGAGTGAGTGAAGGAGTGAGTTTCTTAGTCCTTCTCTTGGGCTCTTTTCCTTCTGTTTGTTTTGTACAACTATGATGTGTTAATTTTTGTTTTATCTTATTATATTATACTATAATCCCTTAGAGGCCTATTTGTTTCTTAATGAGAGACATGTAGGGAATGGATCTGGATGGAGGAGGAGGCAGGGAGGAACTGGGTGGAGGAGAGATGGGAAACTAATCAGAGTATATTACGTGAGAAAAAAATCTATTTTCAATAAAAGGGAGGAAAAGACAGAGACAATCTATTAAAAGTAACTTAATTAGAAGTGAGAAAAATAACTATGCTGAATTTACATTACTATTTTAAGTTTAGATATGGTAAGGTCTTTTTTTCATGAAAAGAAAATGCAATGACCCCAATACATTCTATCAATAGCATTAATGAAATAAGAAAATGAAGATGGTAATGGAATATCATAATATTACTAATTGAAGGCTCAGATTATAGCTGAGTTGAGTACTTGCCTAGCATGTAAAATGCCCTGGGTTCAAAGCCTACTATTAACTTAAATGGGACTGTTTTCTCTTTTAAAGGAAAAACACACAGCATTACATAATAATATATAGCATGTTAACTCACATGTATTTGACCATATAAAGGCACATATCTTCCACTAATGAGTTAAAATTTGCTGCTTGCAAATCCTGCCCAGAAGTGTGAATGTATCTTTTCACAAAAGGAGAGAGAATTTCAATGATGTAAAGCATACAAGTTATGACCCCTTAAAAGATAACCCAAGGCATGATAAAATGCTAAAGAATTTATGTGAACACACATACTCAGAGCTCTTAACCAGAAGTGGTCCAGGGACTGCAACAAGGGAACACAAGAGAGGGGCCTTAGAAGACAGGAACAAAGGAAAGGCATTGCAAAGTGGCCTACCTAGAAAATGCCAGAATTAGAAGGCCAAGTCAAAGAGAATTAGGAGAAGCACTCCAATCTCCTAAGGAAGAACATTCTCTCTCTCTCTCTCTCTCTCT
>NC_045030.1:158334370-158342068 GCF_008632895.1 Mastomys coucha
TCTCTCTCTCTCTCTCTCTCTCTCTCTCTCTCTCTTTCCTCTCTCTCTCTTTCCTCTCTCTCTCTTTCCTCTCTCTCTCTTTTCCTCTTTCATTTTTTGTTTCCCCTGATTTTATCCCATAATTATTTTGTCCCTGTACTTCTATGCTTTCCATTTCCTCATCATTTCCCTTATTTTTGATCATGTTTACTCTATTTACATTCTTTAGTTTAGTCTATGTATTACTTGGAGGTTTTGTTTAATTGGTTCTTTAATGGGAATTCTCCTGTTGTTGCCCACATTATCATGAAACTTTCTATGTAGGCCAAGTTGCTCTGAAATTCCCAACAATCTTCATCTTCACAAGTGCTAGGATTATAGGCATGAGTCACCATACTAAGACTCAATTTGTTATCCTTTATAGTTTTTGTTCCTTTCTTTTCTTTTAACATCATTATCATATCCATCATCATTATCTTCATCATCATCATTACTATGTAGGTTGTTTTAATTTTATTTACTATAGTTATACATTTAGTTTAGCTTTGTGTTATTGCTAATGCTGTAACATATTATGAAAGCATTAGTGAGGATAAGATGAAGGAAAAATGAAAGTAGAGGGGAAGGAAGAAAACGAGACAGAGAGACGGGATTTGGGAGTATCAGGATGAAGCAACAGAGAGGAGGGTTAAATGAAATAGGAGATCTAAAAAGCAGGTTTGCTGGCTTAGTTGGGTTCCATTGCTGTGCTAAACAGCATGACCAGAAGCAATTGGGATAATCTTTCACTTTTAAATACAGTCTATCACTGAGGGAAGTCAAGGCAGAAACCTGGAGACAGGAACTAAAGCAGAAACTATGAAGGGATGCTGTTTACTAGCTTGAAAAACAAAGTCCCCAGTGCCAGGTTTTGGATAACTCCTTATGAATTGTGCATCAGGGAGGTCACAGAGGTCTCTTTGTTGCTCACCATAACTAGATGATAAGACCCTATTGCTGAAGGAGCCACAGACTTCAGTTTTGAGAAATAAGGCAAGTTGGAACTAAGTCATAAATTTCCTCATTGATGAATAACATTCAAAGTGCTGGAAGATATGTGGAGGTATCTAAGGGGGAAAGGGCATTAATGGTCTTACCCAACTGGGTACCCTATGAACTACAAAATAAACCTGCCAGGCAAGATGCACCCATCCATACAATAGTGACACAATTGTTTTGGTGGAAACCAAAAACTCTCTAATGTGACTTGAGATCAACTTCACTATATTAAATCTATATCTGGTATAGTAAGCCTCATCAATAATTGATGTTTTGAGGGATCATAGATCCAAGGGGGAAACTTACTACTGATACTTTACTAGACTGACATATCAAACAACCTCCTAAATATCTAGGTTTATACCCATAAGCAAAGACTACTTTTAGTGTTATTAAAAAGTCTTGTTCGCTGTGAATGAAAGTAAATGCAGAGACTTGTGACTGTCTAAAGTACTGAGAAAAAGTGTCAAGGGCCCACACCCTGGGATATTTATTCCACCTTCTTTAAAGGAACACTGCAGAAAGGTGGGAGGGAAGAATGTTAAAAGGTGAGTATAGGAAGCAGACTGTGAAATCTGTCCTCTGGGCATGACACAACCATTGCAAAATCATGAACTCTCAGCAGCTGTGGCTATTTTCAATGGCCTTGCACAAGGCTTGTTCTGATAACAATCAGTTACAGACTAGGGAGGGGCTTAAGAGGCTCCATCCATCCCTGCTGAACTATAAGCTACTGACACTGACAGATTCTTGGCAAGGGACAGTCCATTGTCTTCAACGTACATGTACAGGTTAGCCCATCAGGCTCCAATGGATACTTTTTAAATCCACAACCACAGATAACTCTGGTTAAATTCAGTGGGTCACAAAACAAAATAAATAGGCATGTGAAAAAGATTTGTGGGAAGGCAGTATAGATAGAAGTGGGAAGAAATTAAGACAGTGGGCAATAAGCACTGTGTGTATCTGAAATTGTCAAAAAGAAATTTAATTATTTTTTAAAAGAGGAGAACCACAAACATTTAAAAAGAAAGAAAACATGAGTTTTTCCAAAATATCAAAGCAGATGAGATGCTGGTATAAGGTATACTGGATCAAATAGAATAATATCAGAAAAGAAAATTAAAGATAGAATATCAGGTATTGATGACAAAAATTGAGGAATTTTTACATTCAGAAAGCAATTTAAGAAAAGGAACTGATGAACACAACACTGAAGACCCCTGTGGTGTGACTGAAAGAACAAAGGTATGGATTTCGAATGTTGAAGAGGGTACCAAAATTCAGACTAATGCTATAGAAAACTGGTGAAAATACAACAGATTTTTCTCAAAATCTAGGGAATGATACAAATATCCCAGTATAGTATTTAGAACCACAAATAAACATGCATAAAAGAACCTCTCTGCACACACTAAATTAAAAGTATAAAGAATATGAAACAAACACAAACTATTGAAAGCTGTAAGAGAAATTTGTTGAAGTTATTTATGAAAGAAAATATACAGTGCAATTCCTAATGAAATCCTAAAGGTCAGGAGAATACAGAATGGTATACTTCAAGTGTTAAATGAAAATAACTCATAGCCTAGGACCATCTCTTAATAGAAACCTTTTCTTCTTTTAAGTTGATTACCTCACGCACTATGTTATAGTTCATTGTGAAACTGATTCACACATCCATACTTGTCAAAAGTTGCAACTTGGTCATCGTGAGCACTTGTGTAAAGAACTATTGTAGTATTTGCTTAATTGTATTCCTAACCATGTCATCTCATCATATCATACTCATCCTTAACTAAAAAAAAAATACTAGGGGTATTGTGTGGACCTTGCTCAGCTAAATAGCACCAGACCACTATATCATGCTGGAAGCTGGTTTTTCCATAAAAGTCTTGGTCTAATAACAATAACACTATGAGTGTTTCCCTGAAAACATGGCACCATCAAGAGATTGGCACAGGCTTGGCTAGAGTTAGGAGTTTCAAATGAGTTTACTTTTTAATCACTTCCCTTCTTAATTTTTATAAATAAACCCATATTTCAATGTTTAATTATGTATAGCAATATTTAAATTTGAGCATTCATTCTCTATCACAAAATTCCCTGACAATACTGTTACTTGAGATGGTCTTAAGGTGACCTATGATGAGATGTCCCAATTTTTCATGTCAAACACATGCTCTCAAGTTTAAGAAACACTAGTTTGTATCATCACAGGAGAAAAATGACCACAGTCTCTGTGACTTTGAGTCATGAGCATCCCTTGTCAGAAACAAATACATACATGTTTGTGTCTTTCCACAATATTGGAATTTATTAGATAATAGTAAGTTCACAAGGTACAGAGGTTTCCACAACATCATTTCCCAAATATCCCTACTTCCTTTCATATCCCTGGTCAAAGAAAACACAGATTATTTTATGGCAATCTTAATTACTGATACTTAGATCAAACATAATATGTATCAGTGATTAAGATTGTCATAAAAGAAAAGGTATATATATGTGTGCATATGTACATGATATATATGTATGATGTATAATATATATATGTATATATAAGCATTGGGTAAGTGTGTATGTATGTTTGTGTCTGTATGTTTGTGTATGTATGTGTGTACATTTGTGTGTGTGTGTGTGTGTGTGTGTGTGTGTAGGATACAGAGTTATTACAAAGGGATAAAGAGGCAAATTGTGTAAAGAAGTTGAAGTAGCAAAAGGTGGGAAATAAATAAGGATGTGAAAGTGGCTTTGTTGAGAAGATAATGAACTCCAAGTGAAGCTAGGATGAAGCTGCTGCTGTGGGTCACACATTTGAGAAAGGAGCTGAATGGTTGAGTGAAGCTGTAGAGGCAAAGGGAAAATGAATTCTAGATGAGGAAACAGACAGATGGATGAACAGCTAGTCCACGTGGGAGAACATGAGGACAGACAGACAGTCGTTGAGCAGACTATATCAACAACAAAATCAGATCTAACTAAAGCCCCAGAGTTAATAAGGGAGTTCACGGTCTATGAGCCCTTTACACACACACCAGATGGTTAGGTGGCCATTGCCAACACAGCTTTAGATATTGTCCTGTTTACCAGGTCCAAGTAAAAGAGTTACATCCTTCCCTGAATCTAGTACGCTCAGCAAGTTCTTGAACTTGTTTTCTCTGATGTGATTTTAATATACTCATGTGCTCTCGAAGTCCCAGTTTACCTTCAATAAATTTGTAGGCTAGCACCCCTTTTTACTCACAGGAACAAGTCTTTTATCAGTCTGTCCCACATGGTGTAATGCCAGACAGCTGGTGCTGTTTACTTGTCTATGCAGGCACACAGTCATTCTCTAGCTTCAAAATGCAATCAAGAGGGGCTAAAATGAAGTCTCTCAGGGTAGGAATCAGACTGAAAATAATTACTGTTTTTTTACAACGTGGAGTTTCTGAGAATAGGGTACTCCCTGGTTTGAACTGTAAGCATACACTACAGATTCTGTAGCTTATTCTTTGAAGAGCAAGCAATGTCAGCACTAAATATAATACTCTACTATCTTGATTCTTTAACACCAAAAGCCCTTGAAGATCAGAAGATTCTAGGAGAACCTTACTCTCATGACTCCTTTTAATCATAAGACTCCTAAAGAGTTATTAGCAATTGTTTTCCGTTCCTCCCCTGAAGGAAGGTAGAATGTATCTACACTTGAGTAGTCTTTGTCTCAAGGTAATGTCAGTCTCTCTAGGCTCTTCTAAATAAGAAAGGGAGTAATTTACAAGGTAATTTCTGTCTTCTGGGTTCATTCATCTCCCCCCAGATCATCTACTACACCTCAAAATTACATTCCTCCATATCCCTCTTCACTATAGAGAAGCATCAGAACTTTGCTGGGCTATTGAGTAATCATTCTCCTGTGATTTTTCCCTATGCATATTAAAGTTAAATACATCTGTGTGCCTTTTCTCCCTGTTGTTTCAGAAGACTCTATTACTGAGCCCTCAGAGAGAAAGTTTAAACATCCTTCAGTTTCTTGCACATCTCAGCTATCAGTGGAACAGTCTTGCATGCCGGAGATGCAAATGGGGGAATGGAAGTGGCAGTCAGGAAAAACAGGATTTCTAACTGGGATCAAAATAAGTGCTTGGTTGACTTTCTCCTCAGGGATCCAAGTATGCTGAGGAATGAGCAGGGAAAGCCACAAAGGACCTGACCACACAGGATGCAGGATGGTTCTGGAAGATAAGCTAGCTTCTGATTCTGGAAGTGGAAATGCCAAACCTAGGTCATCCCTACCCAACTGCAAGGCCAAAGAGCACTCCCTTCATCACATCAAAATTCTGGGTTCTTACCCACAAGATGGAAAGATGCACCAAGATAATTTCTAAGATGCTTCCTGCTAAAAATAACAACAGGGAAGGGAAAAAAATCCCTGGTCCCCATTATTCTCTGTCCTTTGGCTGGATTATAAGTGAAAAGTTACATAATAGAATAACAAGAAGAAAACATACTTATTACTTACATCTATTTTCATGGGAATGCAGTACAAATATGTGATTCATAAAAGGAAGCCAGGGGTATAGGCCAGGGGAGGATTCCATCCCTGACGTGTGTGAGGCCCTCAGCTCAATTCCCAGCCTCCTTCTCACCACACAGACTGACAGAGGGTTGATTCTCATATAGCATTTTGAGCTACAGAAAGATATGGGGCTTGAGGCTTCTAGAGATTGAAGATGACAAGTTCTAAAAGGCTGAGGAGAAATGTATGATGAATGTGTGGAAATATATGGCCATCTTCTCTATTAACCAGACATTGTAACACTGGGACAGAATCCCTGATATAATAATTGAACAGAGCAAAAGGTTACTTTAGCCCATGGTTTCAGGGAATCCAGTGCATGATTGCTTCCTCCATGTGCTTAGGCAAAACATCATGGGTTGGAAAATCATATGGTAGAGGAATTGTTTTTATTATCATTATCATCATTATTAATAATTTTTATTTTTTTGCCACAGGGCAAGTATGAAACAGAGAGATAGAATGGAAGAGCCAGAGATAAGATATCCCCAAGGACTCACCCCAAATGACTTACTTTATCTATCTAGCACCACCTCCTAAAGTTTTCCAAACTCCTCCAAATAGTGGGAAAACACATGACCCTATGGAGACATTACATCTTCAAGCCAAAACTTTACGATCCATGTGCCCAAAGGCTTATGGCTAGCTCATAATGAAAAATGCATTTAGTCCATCTCTGAGAGTCCCTTAAGTCAACATTTCTACCATTGTTGGAAACTTCAAGTTCAGGCCAAAGAGATGGCCTGTCGCGTAAAGGCCCTGCACTTACCACCTAGGCTGATAACCTTTGAAACCCATGTGGCAGAAGGGGAGAACAGATTCCTGTAAATTGTTCTCTGATATCCACAAGTGCGCTGTGGTACATACATGCTTTCTCCCATACAGACACACATTAAATATGCATAAATAAATGTAAGAAATAGAATCCAAGTTCAAAATCTCCTATGAAAATTGAACCAATTTCCCACTTTCTTTGATATCCCAGCCAAAGCAAACAGATTCTTTTATGCCAGTCTTAATCACTGATACTAACTCTCAAATCACGCATTATACATTACACAGTAAATACATCCTCTTCCTGCCTATCTCTGTCTCTCTGGTCTCTCTGTCTGTCTGTCTCACCATCTCATGTGTGTGTGTGTGTGTGTGTGTGTGTGTGTGTGTGTGAGAGAGAGAGAGAGAGAGACAGAGACAGAGACAGAGACAGAGACACAGAGATGTGTATATGTATATGTATATGCGATATAGTGACAAGGCCTCCAGGCAAAACTACTCCCTACTCCCAGACTCTAACTCCTGAAGTTTCCAGAACCTCCCAACTTAAAGCTGTCAGCTGGGGAACAGCCATAGGAGACATGTGCCTGTGGGAGGCAATTCATATTTAAACTATAATACTTTGTTATGCAGATGAGTATCTTTCAAGCAATGAAGGTGATCTATTTTCTGATTTTGAAACAAATATCATTATTAATGAAAATTTACTTAATAGATGGAAATTTATTTTTATTAGTACATGTTAATTGAACATATTAATGAGATAGAAATTCCTTTTAAAAAGAGCAGCTTTTTGCAGTTACACCTGTGTCATGCAAATTCTCAAAATCAATATGCTAAAGGAAAGTAAAGTCCCCCTAAGGGGGGACTAATATGTTTTATACCTCTATGTAACTAAGGAATCAAACATATTAAAAATCATGAAAATATATAGACATGTTTATAGATCAAGAATATCAAAATGCAATACAGGTATGGTATCACATGCCTATAATTCTAGTAGTGGGCAGGAAAATCACAAGTTCAAGGTGAGCCTTAGCTACATATGTTCACTCTGTGTACCCCTTCATTTGACTTGTAATGATCATAAGTCTAATGCTTTTATGACATTTGTGCCTCTGTGGTCATTCCAGTGCATTACAAAACCTGAGAAAGTAATGGAAAATTCCTGAAGCTGTATGTGAGTGAATGTAATAAGTTCATCTTTTCATGCATACAGAACCAATAACCACAGTCAGAGGATGAAAATAGTGAAGAGAGTTTTCTTTTTTTTCTTTTTTCTTTTTCTTTCTTTCTTTCTTTCTTTCTTTCTTTCTTTTTTTTTGTTTTTTTTTTGTTTTTGTTTT
>NC_045030.1:158342145-158345904 GCF_008632895.1 Mastomys coucha
CTCGAACTCAGAAATCCACCTGCCTCTGCCTCCCAAGTGATTTCTTACTTGCAATCATTAAGAACTACACTGAAGGTAATTCTCAAATCAGCAGTGTGTGTGTGTGTGTGTGTGTGTGTGTGTGCTTGTGCTCGCACACGTGCAAGTACACTCACAGTGTGGGGTGGGGCACATCATGCTCATTAAGGTCAGAGTGGTCCTCTGACCAAAGAAAGAAAGGAGTGTTTATTGAGAAATGTATTTATATTTGTATAGGAAACACAACATTACAGATAGCCTGGACACATTCCTGAGCATGCTCATACATCTGGGTAAATAATTTAATATATAATTTTTAAAGAATGAGTCAGTGCGATGTAGCAACGGTAGCCAGTTGTCTTTGCTAGTTTTCTGAAGTTCTTTAGCAAGAAAAGTAACCAATAACTTTGAAGTCATACTACCATTCTTTTAAAGAGACAGCAGCATTTCCTGTACACAGAGGAGCTGACCCTTAAATGTACCTGCCTATTACCAGAGTCTTAGTCCAGAGGCCTGACCTTAAAGGCCCCAATAAATCAGCTCCAATCACTCAACCAAATGAAAAATGAAAATACCAATGTATAAAAACAGGAAAGGGACTTCAGTTAGTAGAGTTATAATACTAGGAAAACAAGAGGACAGATGGCCTTCACCCTGAGTTTGGAGGCACTGACATCATAGAAATCATAGGGAGGAAACAGACATGGGACTGGGCAACAGTATGCATAGTTCATATTGGTCAAACTGGGATCTGTTGATCTCTATCTTTGTGACTGACAGTTGAATTCTTATCCCTTGCGATTAGCAAACCATTGCCGCCTGTGAGGTAGGTCCCACTCCTGTCATAAGATATTCTATTATCAGATCTGTTGTGCTTGACAGTAAAGGGAAATGACTCAGAGCAAAGGAGGCAAGTGCAAAATAGAGGCAGAAACTCCACCTTTTGATCTTAATTTTAGTTACCCATTAGACATTTGCATGGCCAAATGAAGACTCAGAGTTTCTAGCAAAAGTTATTGGCAAGTTCATGTTATATGCCTATAAATTAACAGTAGTAGCCCATCAGCATTGCATGTGTGCAGAAGAATGCCACATTTGTATGTGGCTTATGTAGTTAAGGCCAGTTTTGATGTGCAAGTGCCTTTAACCTGTGGAGTCTACATTAACTCAGATGGTTAGCATCAGAACTGTCTATGGTACTGTAGAAACAAAACAAACTATATCCTCAATGGGGTGAAGGGAGTGAATGAACCTCCAAAGAACACAATTTATGAATCTATCAACAAGGATTGTTTTGCTGGGAACAGGAGGGTTGCTCAGTGGTTGAGAGCACCCATTGCTCTTATAGGGGACCCAGTTTTGGTTCCCAGCTCCCATATGGTGGCTCACAAGCATCCCTAGTTCCAGTTCCAGGGATTTCAACTCACTCATCTGGCCTACAGAGGATGCACATACATTCGTGTGCATGAAAAACTCATCAACATAAAATAAAATAAATCTAAAAGAAAAACTTTCAAGAATGTTCTTGCTTATGCCCGTCAGCATTGAAAGTTGTGAAGTAGCTTTTATAGACTCCAAATGGTATAATAGGTCAGAATAAACTGTAGATAATTTCCCATGAAACTCCAATTTTTCTGGATATATTTGCTTTACATGAAGAAGAAATGTAACCTGAGAGGGCTTTAAATCCTTCCTCCAGAATCTACGGAGAATGCACCTGGAACCAATAATGGCTGGCCAGGAAATAACAGGAAAGTTCCAAACTTAAGTATTCAGAAAAGCTGAACTTCACCTCCACTGGCACATATCCTGCCATCACAAGCTTCCCAACTAGGAAATTCCTTCAGATGTACAACTCAGCACAACCTCACGCACCCTGTGGACATTAATAATCATGAAATTAGTAAATAAATAAACAAACCCTCCTGTTTTCTCAAGCCTGGCCTGTCTTCTTTCTGAAACATGAATAATATCATCCACAAACTAGAATTTTCCTATCTTCCCAGTCTCCCCATTGACCTGTTCTGCTTTCTGTATTTTGGGTTTGATATTTCCCTTACGATCCTAGTGTTCATTTAGATGCTGCTTTGTGTCTAAAGCCAAAAGCTCCTGTCACATGAGGTGCATAAGGACTATGCAAAGGCAGTGAGCAATGACTTCAAATCCCATACTAACTTAACATATTAGACATCCAAACATCTATGAAAAAAAAAAGTTAAATGGGAATAAGTTCCCAGGATTGTATGCAAATCTTTGTATAGATAAATATAAGGTACTCATAAATTAGCAGTATAATTTCTAAGGTATTCTCACAGCAGTGGCTCTCTGAGGGTGGTGATTCCCTGAACCATCAACTCCCACATCTCCTGGGAAGTTTTGGAGATCCAAATTCTCAAGCCCTTTCCCTCTACTCTAGACTTTTAGAATCAGACACAGTGGGGTGTGTATCTACAGACTGTTGTATAAATTTTTAATTTTCCTAGCATCCGAGACCCAAATGGTCAGCAGAAGCCAGTATGCATAATGAAATGCAAGTGCTTTCTCACTTCTGTCTCTAGTCATGACCTGGTTATTCAGCTTTGCAGGCAGAATCTCCAGAGATTTGAAGGCAAACCATCGTGCTGCTCCATGCTAGCGACTTATTTACCCCATGTCATCCTCTTCCTTATAGAGGAAAAGAAGTATACAGATCCAATGGGAAGTTTAGGAATGTTAACATTCATCCTAATCCACATTTATGTTCCAACTACACATCTTCATCTGCTTGTGGAGAAACTTTCCAATAGGTTCAGCTGTACAAACCCATCAGTGCATCTCCCAAATGTTTAAATGTTTGCTTCCACAATGCTTGGCACAAGAAAATCTGGGGCAACAAGCTTTCAACACACTTGTTTGCCTGAATTTTTAGCCAGAGTTCAGAGGACCTCTGTTACATGCCATTCTCTTGTTACATCCCACTCTCCTTGCTAGTATGACTCATATTTTGGCATCTTTTTTTTTTTTTTTTTTTTTTTTGGCAAGAGATGAGACATTTAGTCATAGTGCAATCCATTTTAACTTATTTTCTCTTCCAAATCTCCCTAAAGATTGCTGCCAAAGGTGCTGACTCCTCTCCAATGCTCATCTTCTTTCAGAGTCTTCTGAAAGGAGTTGGGGAGGATGTTTTCCTTTGGGAGGGTATCTTCCACATTATAGAATCTGGAAGGGAAGATAGACAACAGTCTTCAAAATGGGGCTGTAGAATTGGACTTACCACTTTGGAGGTGTGATCACAAACACCAGCCTCCTGCAGAAATGAGGTAAAGGCAGTTAGTGCTTAAATTGGTTTATCTTTAATTTGCATTTGATGTTGCCCCACCAGGTGGGAGCAAGTTGATGAGTTGAGAGTCTCTGTTTTACAGAAGAGCTGCTCTCCCTCAGCACATCTGGAGACTCTGTGCCTATGAACTCTGCTTAGCTCACACAAGAGATTCTGATGCACAAGAGACTCCTAATTGTAGGAGGCAATGCTTTGAATTTGGGATCTCGTGTCCCAAGTCATGATACTTCTATAAACATTGTCTTCTTCACTTGCAATTGCTTCACCATGTGTAGCAAGTCCCTCATTTGAATATTATGCATATTTATAGACTTATTTTTCTATTTATTGACTGTTTTGCTTGTTAAGATTTTCTTTCTTTTTTCTTTTAGATATTTTCTTTATTTACATGTAAATTTCTCCATTCCCAGTTTCCCCTCCAA
>NC_045030.1:158348466-158370238 GCF_008632895.1 Mastomys coucha
AGGGAGGGAGGGAGAAGTAGAGAGTATTTTGGTGCTGGGAAATGAGTCTATGGCCTCCTGTAAGGCAAGGGAGTGCTCTGCCAACGAGTTTCACCACCATCCATAGTGTCTTTTTAAACTGGAGAAAATGTATTCAGATAATTTTAGATTCTCATGCAGTAGCTTTGATGTATATTTCTCTACTGGATGATATCCAGCATCTTCTCACATACTTATTTGCTGGCCACAAATCCTCTTTGGTGAGCTATTTGTTTGAGTCTGTTTTGCCCATATTCTAATTAAATTCTTCATAGCTTTGCTGTTGAGCTTGAGGGTTCTGTAAATCTTCTTGATACTTTGTCAGATATTATGTTGGTTATTATTGTCACCTTGACAGCATCTAGAAACACTATGGAAACAAGCTTCTGAGCATGTGTGTGAAGGATTTTCTACATTAGATTAACTGAAGTGGACAGATCTGCCCTTGATGTAGGATCTACCATTCTGTGGGCTGAGATCCCAAGCTGTATACCATATAAAGGAAAAGAGTAGCTGACCACAGCGTTCATCTCTTTCTGAGCACAAACATTAGTCTCTGCATCCTGCCTATGGAAAAATGGGACCAGATGTCTCTGCCCTTCCCCACTGTGAGGGATGGGATGCTTGGCACTGTGGTCCTTAATAAAAAAGCCCCAAATAAATCTCACTTCTTTAAGCTGCTTCTTACTGGGTATTTTGTCATAGCAATGAGAAAAATAAGACAAATATTTTTTCCCACACTGTGGCTTGCCTTTTTACCCTTTGTACATGGGCTTCCACAGAACACCAGTTTTCACTCTCGCTGAAGGCCAGCTTACCAATTTTTCTTTTAATGGATAATGCTATTGGTACAAGGTCTAAGAAATCAGTCTGTAATCCTGAAGCTCCTCCCTTATGTTTCTCTTTCAGTAGGTGGCTCAATACCTGTATGCATGTACACAGGCAGTAGTCATTGGAGCCAGGAGGTTATAAAGAGAAAAACAATAAAAGGAGGAACTTGGTCAGGAGGCGTGGCGGTAGATGTGGTCAAAATTCATTCTATACATGTATGAAATTCTAAAAAAAAAAATTACAAGCTTTATAATTTACATTTTACTTTTTCTGATAAAATAATGTACATCTAGAATTAGTCAGCTGGACTCAGTACGGACAATATCAGTTATGTTGAGACCCAAAGCATGACAAGTACTAGCCAGCTGAACAGATGCCTTCTCACCAGCAGGCCACGGATCACAATATTGACCTTGACTACATCCATCACAGGGTTCCCCAGCCTGTTTGTTCTGGTGTCTGGTGGTAGTTGTTTTTGACATGCTTAGTGAACTAAGACTCAGGGATCATGGGGCACTGGATAATGGTATACTGGTCAAACCTATTTCTCCTGGAGTAGCTCTCTTCCTAAGGTATTTAAGTTGTGTCCAGACTTAGTAATGTTGACCAGAAGAAGATGAGAGACATTTGTTTCCTTGCTAGAAGTTAGGAGTGGAGAGTGTAGACTCATTTCAGTGTGCCATCTTCCTAGCAAGGTTACATTCACATTTAAGGATATATCTGTTTTGACTAAATTGTTTTATAAGTGTCAGAGTGTAGGTCTATTGCATTTATTTATTTATTTATTTTTCTGTAGATGTCCACAAATTGATATTTTTAAATTTATTTTTATTGTATGTGCATGAGTGTTTTATTTGCACGCATTCATGTATTCTATACTTGCCTGGAGCCCAAGGAGGTCAAAAGAGGAATCAGATTCCCTATGAATGAAGTTACAGATGATGGTAAACTATCATGTGGGTTCTGGGAACCAAAAAATAGGTCCTCTGGAATAGCAACAGATGGTATTAACCATTAAGCCATCTCTCCATCCTTGCATCAGTATTTTTAAAAAGCTCTCCAGATCTGGTGAGATGTCTCTAGATAAAGGCACATGCTATCAAACATGGCAACCATGAGTTCAATCCCTGTGACCTACACAGTAGAAAGAATCAACTCCTGTAAACTGTCCTCTGACGTATGAACATGTATGATGTTGCACTTTTGTATGCATTTGTGTGCACATATACACTCACATAAATAGATAGATAAACGTATGTTATTAATAAATAAAAGTTCTCCAACAGCATTTGTGTAGCCAAGGCTGAAGACCTGAGGTGCTGCATGTAGTTTTTCATGAGAAAGAGCATCACAGTGATCTTTTTAAAATGATAGAGAAACTGGAGACAAGGCTTGGGCCTGCGATCAGTTCCTAGCATCCACAACAGGAGGCTCACTACTAATTCCAGTTCCAGAGGGATCTAACAACCCATAGTTGCCTCCATGGGCATCTTGCACATACCCACACACATATCCACATAATTTAAAAGAATGCATGTTTTAAAAATAATGAGAAAAATTAAATCAACATTAATCAAGAGAAATGTAAATGAAGTAACATAAATTTTAACTATCTAGTAGGCTCATTAAGAAAAGATGAGGCTAGAGGGAAGACTCAGCAGATAAGAACACTCATACCCATAAAATAAAAGTAAACAAAAATTTAACAAAAGATATCAGGCATGGGGACTCTCAGGAGGCAGGAAGATGAGCTGGAGAATAACTTAGGCTGCATAGTAAAATCCTGTCTTATAAAAAATTACAGCATCACAGGTGAAATTAATTTTGACAATACAGTTTGTTTAATCTAATATATTTAGATTAAATTTCCATGAAGATTAAACTTCACATCCATGGCAAACAATGCAAAAATATTAAGGCATTTTATATCCTTTCTTATGAAGTGTTTAAAACTCCGTTTGAGGCCAGTGAAATGGCCCAGTAGGCTAAGGCACTGGTCACCAAGTCTGACAACTTGATTTCAATTCCTGGGGATCTTCATGGTGGAAGGAGGGACTGACTCCAGTAAGTTTTCTTCTGACCTCCACACAGGTATGTGCTTCTCCTCCAAATAAATAAAAATTAAAAAACCTGTGTGTATGTGACATTTATTTCATATCAGAATTTGCACTACCATATTTCAAATGTTCAATAAACACAAATGATCACCACCTAATGTTTCAGAAATCACAGTTTCAAGCAAGGAACGTCTTTTTCTTCATCCTTGTCTTTCTCATGTTAATCAACTGAATATGAAATTCTTGCACCGTTTCTACCTGAAACCAATGTAGGACCTACTCGCTTCAAAGAATAGTGGCTGTATTTAGAAAGCCTCGCTTCTGCTTGTACCAGCATGACACAACTTGTTCTAGACAAATGCATTCATGGTGGAATGTGCTGCCATAAATATTTATATCAGACTGACAGTGATGGGCCCCACAGCCTTTGAGCCATGATGTCCTCTCCACATGCTCAGATCTTATCTTATTCCCCTCAACTAAGGTTATGAAATTCACATGAGTTTGCACAGTGTTCTAAATGCACGAGAGCCTTGTTTATAGATGGAGTGGCGCAGCAGTGAAGGTAGGACAAGGTAAATCTCCCCTGTCATCACTTACACTGTCTAAGGAACAAAATGCTGAGCCGAACTGATTTCCATGCTACAAATGAATGCATTCTTCCCCACCCAGCATGGATTAGGAGGATTTCTCAACCTCAGTGTTGCCAACATTTGTGATTTTTAATTGAAACAAATTTTCCCTTGCTGCAAGAGGCTGCTCTGTGCACTGGTAGGACATGGAACATCATCTGTGATATCCATATCAAATATTATCTCCTGACATTGCTGAATGACCTCTAGAGATCACACTGAACCACTAAATGGAAACTCACCGCACCACATTGAAATGAATTTCAAAAGCATGCATAGTTTCCCCTCCTTTCCCACTTTCCCTTTTCTTACTTTCTCTCTCTCTCTCTCTTTAGACAGGATCTCATGTTATCTCAGGCCTTACACTTTTGATCCTCTTGCCTCCACCGTCCAGTGCTAGGGTTATAAACCTATGCACCATGCTGGCTTTATGTGTTGTGGGACATCAGACTTAGGGTTTCATTGCATGCTAGACAAGCCCTTAACTAACTGAGCAATCTTCCTTCCTTCCTTCTTTCTTTTATTTTTGAATTCTTTGCCAAATTTGAAGCTTTACATGGCTAATACAATTCCTTTAATATTATGGACTTTCTGATTTATTTTTGTCTATGGAGAGAAGTGGTGCCTTCTAAAAGTTCTTGTGAGAATTATTAGTCTTTGAGAAATTGTTATCTGGCTTCCAGGTTACAGTGCTATAGGCACATTAACATAGAGAAATGGGATAGATTTTTACACTGATGCAACATACAGCTCTTACCTCATCAGAAATGAGAACATTTATTCTGAACCAAGCACAAGTGACCATGACCTAGGAACATAGTTTCAGGTGGCTCTGAATTACACATTCCACTGTGGATCTTTTATAGTCATAGAACAAGAGAAAGTCATAAATTAAGGTATTTACCAACTTCACTGATGGATACAGTAGATAGGCATTTCATAACAATGTGGGGAACCTCTGTTGTGCATCTCAGATATTATCAGATGTCATTCTTAGCTTTCTGGTTGGTGGAAACTAGTAAATACATTCTAAATGTCTTATCTGACTCAAAAAAAAGCATGTTAGGTTAGAGACCTAATGATGAATGTCTATTAAGAAGACTTAAAGATAGCCCAAAAGCCCGGCATAATGGCTAACACCTGTTATCCTAGCATTCAGGAAGCAGAGACTGGAAGATTACCATAAGTTTGAGGCCAGTCTGGTCTACATAGCGGATTCCAGGTCAGTTTGAGCTACAGTGTGAAACCTTGTTTCAATAATAGCAACAACAGTAAAAATATATATATATACTAATAAAGATAGCTCTTAGTAATTTTGTTCTAGATCTACAATATTCCTACTACCCACCATCACAGAGTTCTTTGTGTGTTCATATGTGTATGATTATGTGTAGGTATGGATAAACTTATTTGGGTACATGTACAGTATTGTTACTCAGGAGTCATCGACATTATTTTGAGACAGGGTTTCTCATTGACCTGGAGCTTGTCAATTAGGGCTAAGCTGGCAGGCCAATGAGCCACAGGAGTCCACCTGGATCTGTGTCCTCATCACTGGGATTACATATGCAGGCAGTTGTCATGAGTGTCCTCTCAGGCAAGCAATTGCCATCTCAGGCACGCAGCTGTGTCACCCTGAAAAACAGTGTCCCAGTTGGGCTTGTTGACAGTTTGTAACCCCCACAGAGGGGTATGGAGGCTCAGAAGACCCTCACCTGAGTATCCAGCTGCTCCTTACTACCTATTATATGCAACTCTGCCTTAATTGTACATGACCCTCAAGGATGAGCCAGACTATATAGGCTTGGTGAAAATAGGGGAAGTGGGAGTTCTCTGTCTATGTGGCCTTCAGCCATGCTGGGTAAGGCTTTTCAGATGCTACAGCCTGTTGCAAAAGGAGCACCAACAACCTTTACCTATGCTTTGTAATGAAGTCCAATAAATTCATTGGTTCCTCAAAATAAACATTGGCAGAATCATGACCCAGTTTTCTTTTGTCAGGTTGCCATGAAAGTTTAGGAGAACAGGAAGACCAGAAGACGTTGCTTATGTCTTCCCCTGGGAAGGAGTCTAAGTAACTAGTCACCACACCTGATTTTCAAGTGTAGATTCTGAGGATTGAACTTAGGATTTTACCTATTGAGCCATCTCACCACCCAAGAGTTCTGAGCCATCTGTAGACTCTTCAACATAGGTCTTTGGGTTTTTTTCTTGCCAATTTCAACATTATTCACTGCCCAATTATTTTTATTCTCAACCTGGAAAACCAGCTTGAATTCCCATACATCTGGAAAGAGTTTGCCTGTCTCTCAAGGCAGGAAGATGACACTGGAATCAGAAGTCTTCCTCTTCTTTTGCCAGAGCTCCTCAGAGAGAATCTATTCATTATTTTGGTTGTTCCTGCACAGTACATGAATGAAGAAATACGGGATTACAAGTGGCATTATAGGGGGAAGTTGGGAGTTGAGGCAAAGGACTAAAGCAAGAAATGGGTTTACTGTCTACAAAGTCAATGGACAGAACAAAAAGGATCATTTCAAGACAGTGTGTTTAGAGCACAGCTCAAACTCATCAAAAACATTTAGTAATTAAGAAGAATCTACAGCAGCAATGCTTTTAGTATCCATCCCCATTTTTTTTTTGAAAGAGGGACCTGTGACTCCCTATCCTAGTGATGAACAGTAAGACAGATCCAGCTTAGGGGATTTAGTCTACCTTGAACTTTTACCCCACCCCACCCCTCCCACCAAGGAAATGAACTGTCCAAGGAAATAGAAATAGTAAAAAAAAAAAAAAATCCCATAGCACAGATGTATGACGTTGGCTTATGGGATGCTATCAGGAGTTACAGACAAATGACAAAACACAACAATTTAGTTTAACAATCATAATTGACTTTTTTCACAAAACTGGGCCATCTTTCATTCAGTGTGATAGGGTAAATGTTTGATGGGCCAAGAAGCAGTGAGTTAATAGCTGTGGCAGAACAGAAGAAAGCAGGATCAAGACAACCAATGTAGACTGGCCATTTCAAAGTTACTTTGCCTATAAGGTAGAAACAGTCAGTTACTGACTGTTTGAGTGGCAGCTCAGTGGTGTAGTGCCCTGAGATTGGTGCTCGGACCTTTAAGGAAACTAGAATAAATGTGATAAACTCATTTTGTTCTGGTCAGCAATTTTCTTTTAGGGGTGGTTGTAGGGAGAGCAGGGAATGAAACTCAGAGCCATGCGCATGCTAATTATGACCTCTGTAACTGAGTTGCATCCCCAGGCACTGTGTAATAGTAGCTTTTCTTGTTGTTCTGATGAAATAACTGCCTAAAGCAACTTGAAGGAGGACAGGTTTCTTTTGGCTCACAGTTTAAGGGAGTAGAGGCCATTATGGTAGGAAAAACATTGTAGCAAATGGCAAATCACAAGATGGAGCAAGGTAATTCAGGAGCATTTCCTTTTCCCATTTACATTCACTCGAGGAGAACAACCAATAGAATGGTGTCACACACCCTCAGGACAGAACTTCCCCTCTTAGCTAATCTGATTGGAAACATGTTCACAGAAACACCCAAAGTGTACCTCATTAAGGTTAGATCTTGTGGTTTTTTGTGTGTGTTTGGTATATGTGTGTGCACATGTGTACATTCATGTATGTGACTTTGGGAAACAGAGGTTGGTGTTGAGTGTCTTTCTCAGTCATCTTATTCCTTGAGACAGGGTCATTCACTGACCATGGAGATCAGTGATTGGCTAGGCTGCCTGAACAATAAGCTCTAGGGATTTGTTTGTCTCTGTCTCCTTTCAACACCAGCATCTATTATATACGTCCTAGGGATATATTTCAGGTTTTCAGGATTGCATAGCAAGCACTTTACTCACTGAACCAGGTGTTTCTTAATCCAACCCTGTTGACCATGAAAACTAACTATCCCATCCAACATATATTTTGTTTAGCAGATTTTCTTAGAGCCTGTTTTACATTTATCTGAAAACTTATTTTTCAAGAAGCTTGAATGCCAACCTCAAGATTAGCAAGGACAGAATTTTCATTCTATCCTGATGAAGATGGTTGCCAGAATACCTGGGACAGAAAAGTATTTGTAATGGGAATTCTTCAACATTGCTTCCAAAAGTGCTGACTTCCCTTCTATATATGAGCCTTGGAAACAAAAACAAAACCTTTAGATGACAGAGGATGTGGATAACAGAGGAAAACAACATAGAGTGGTGAAATCATCACCCTGGGCTTGCTTTTTGCTTCTCAATGAAGAAAGCAAGGGGGTCAGGAACAGAAAGTTCTTATCAAACCGAACCATGAAAGCATGTGAGCGTGTGGCTTTATGCGTGTGGTTCTAATGGGAAGAAGCAACTTATCAGCTGAAGATAATTCAGGCAGGGAGGGTAGTGTGGAGGGAGGGAGAGAAGGGTTGGAGAGAATAAGAGAACAGGAAGAGTTGGCTCCAAGCTAGTTTAAATTTCTGAGCTCAGATCAATCTTCCTCTGTCTTAGACTATCGACCTTTGAGAGTGGACAGTCTTTGTTTGAGGAGCTGCTCTGGTCACTGTGTGGTATCTCACAGTATCAGTGCCCTTTTCCAGACATGTGCTTCAGATCTTCCCAGTTAAGAAAATCAAAATGTCTCCAGCCATTGCCAAATGCCTACCAGGGACAAGCAACTCACTCTCAAAATACTAGCTGACCACCAATGCTTCAAATGATCTGGCCCAGATTAGAAGATTTAGAGCAAAACTTTGAAAATTATCAGTAGAGAAAACCAGCTTATGTGTACATATGTGTAGATGCTGTATGTTTGTGTATGTTTCTGTATTTGAGAATGGGTAGAATGTTCGGGTTGTCCTATGGAAGTCAGAGGACAAGCTTAAGGGTCAGTCCTTGCCTTTATCTTATTTGAGATGTGTCTCTTTGTTGTTGGCTACTAGCTGGGTGAAGCTTCTGAGGAGCCAATTGTCTCTGCCATCTCTTCATAAGAGCACTGGGTTTACAGACACTCCTGCTGTTCAGCACCCACATATCTGGAGATTCATGGTAGTCAAACAGTTTGCCCATCCACTGAGCCATCTCCTCAGTCCCCAAAATCAATTTTGTAAAGATTTCTTAATCTATTATGAACCTGAGTATGTTTAAAACATAATAAAATTGTATCAATGTGTAATAAAATCACCACATGGTAAACTTGTACCTTAAATATACATTGTTATTTAAAAATAGAGTAATTCAGGGACCCAGTTGCTGCTCTAGTTGGAATAAGGCTTTGCAAGCTTGTACCTAGTGAATAACATTTGCTCAGTTGATGGTCACGCATCTTCAATCAGAGTTTATATAAAATATAAGTGCATATTCCTTAAGTGTGTACAGCATAGGAACATCGATCTTTCTCATTAGATAGAGCACTAGAACTCACAGGAAAATGACAGTACAGTGGAACAGTTCAGGACAAAAATGGGTCATTATCAGGTTATATCAACTGAGGCTATTTTGACCCACAAAGATCTTTGGGTGGTGGTAGCACACACCTTTAATCCCAGCATTTGGGAGGCAGAGGCAGGTGGATCTCTCAGTTCCAGGCCAGCCTCATTAATATAATGAGTTTCAGGACAGCCAGGGCTACACAGAGAAACCCTGTCTCGAAACACCAAAAAAGAAAAAAAAAATCAAGCCAAAAAAAAGACCTTCGGATATGACCCTGACATTCATAGTGTTGGTGATGAACTAGCACTCACCAGTGCTTATGCTTATTTTTTTTTTATTATCACAGCATGTTTTTGTAACATGGCAATTGGGCTGAACACAATGGAAGAATGAGAGCAACTGACCTCCCCTTCTTCCTGGATGAGCAGGCTGATGATTCTGAAGTCAGAATCCTTAAACACATCCAAGTAAGCAATGTTGATGGCAACTTTTGCTCAAAACAATGTGCTTTGCAGCTTTGAAGTCCTATTTGGCATGCCCCCCTTTTTTTTTGTGGAGTGGTTGTCTTTCAAGCAGGACAGACTCACTAAAATACTATCTAGAGTGGGTCTTGCTAGCCCCCATTAGCTCATCTTTGTATGAAAGAGATGGTTGTGTTTTGTTGTTACTGTTTGTTTTGGATTTGGTTGTTGGTTGGCTGGTTGATTTTTGTTTTTTTCCAGGAAGGTTTTTCTTGTTTGTTTTTATATTAGCAATTTTCGTTCTGATATTCAAAGAGAGAGTGATGAAAAGCTCCTCCCATGAAAGGAAAGCCTGCTTAAGAAAGTGCATTTGTTTTAAAGAGCTGTGTTGTCACAAGAAACTCAAGAAGAAGGAAGACCAAAGTGTGGATACTTCATTCCTTCTTAAAAGGGGGAACAAAATACCCATGGAAGGAGTTGCAGAGACTAACTATGAAGCAGAGACTGAAGGAAGGACAATCTAGCCTGATATAGCTATCTCCTGAGAGGCTCTGACAGTACCTGACTAATACAGAAGTAGAGTATCACAGCCATACATTGAACTGAGTACAGGGTCCCCAATGAAGGAGCTAGAGAAAGGACCCAAGGAGCTGAAGGGTTTGCAGCCCCTTAGGACAAACAACAATATGAACTAACTAGTACCCTCAGAGCTCCCAGGGACTAAACCACCAACCAAAGAGTACACATGGTGAGACCCATGGCTCCAGCAGCATGTGTATAGCAGAGGATGGCCAAGTCAGTCATCAATGGGAGCAGAGGCCCTTGGCCCTGTGAAGGTTCTATGTCCCAGTGTAGGGGAATGCCAGGGCCAGTAAGCAGGAGGGGTGTGGTGGCAAGCAGGGGAGGTGGGAGGGGGGAGGGAAGAGGGGTTTGTTCTTGTTGTTGTTTTTTGTTTTTTGTTTTTGTTTTTGGGGGGAGGGGAAACTGGGAAATGATATATCATATGACATGTAAATAAAGAAAATATCTAATAAAAAAAATGGAAAAAATTGGAAAAAAAAGAGCTGTGTTGTACCATCCTTTAGGTCCTATGCTGGAAAAGTAAATTGAGTGTCAAATGATCCCTTTAAATTGTATTCTTTAGTATCATAAAGGTGAGGTAGCACCATGTCATAGGTCTGCACATTTTTGACCTATGTTATGACTTGTGGAAGTAACCAGTCTTAATCAGAGCTCATTTTTTGATAGTGTCTCATATAGCCCAGGCTAGCCCCAAACTCTCTATGTACATAATCCTGTAAGGTTGTGGATGGCATTAATGTGGTCAAAGGACAACTTTGAGGGAGTTTTTCTACCATGTGGGTCCTGAAGATCAAACTTGGGTCATCATGCTTGGAGGAAGGCGCCTTTTACCCATTGATACATCTCATTGGTCTTTAATGTATTCCTTAAGGGACTAAATTAGTTACATGGGAATGGGTTGCTCTAACTCAAGGCTGCCCTATATGTTTGACACCTTCTATTCTATGCCCACTTGTCTCCCACTTTCCATCATGTTACTACCTCTCAAGGGCCTTCATCAAATTCAGCTTCCTGATTTTGGATTTCCAGTTCTCAGAACCCATGAACAGAATCAACTTCCTTCCTTTATGAATTGCCCATTTGAGGTATCCTATTATAGTAACGAAAACATACTGGGGCGACCAGCATAGTCCAGCACCAGCTCTACCTGGGTGCTTTTTGAAAGTACTTAATCTTAAGCCTCACTTCAGACATACTGACTCATAATCTGCATTTTCACAAAAGCCCCAGGGAATTCATTGGTTTAGTAAGAGCTGAAAGC
The DNA here is from genome assembly GCF_008632895.1 of Mastomys coucha. NCBI lineage: Eukaryota > Metazoa > Chordata > Mammalia > Rodentia > Muridae > Mastomys > Mastomys coucha. The sequence continues at coordinate 158,359,733 of NC_045030.1, forward strand.
ATTACTCCTAAGACAATAGAGAGACAGAATTCCTTATTACTTTTCCAGAATGATATTGTGATAATGACATTCCCTGTTACTGTTATCAAATGTGCTGACAAAATCAAGGAACATGGAATTCATTTGGGCTCAAACTTCAAGGGTACAGTCTATGACGAAGGAGAAGTCATAATAGAAGGAGTTTAAAGTGGTTGATTGCATTTTACCCACAACCAGAAAGCACAGAAAGATGAATACGGGTGTTTAAACCACTTGCTCTTTCTTATTCAGTCTAGAACCTGAACCCATAGAATGGTACCATGCATATTTAGGGTAGAACCTATCACCTCAATTAAATCAGTGCATAGACTCCCTCATAGACACGTAAAGGCATGTTTCCATGGTAATTCTAAATCCACATTATGTTGACCATCAATCAATATAAACAATCACAGATATGGGTAACTGTTATAAGGTGTTCGGGCACTGAAAGTTGGCTAAACTGTGAATGTCTCTAGCTGCTCTCATATGCCTTTGACTTTATAGACTAGGTGGTATTGGATAAAATGGGAACAGTCCTAAATCTTTGAGGGGGTTAGAAAGGGTAAACTCCAGCAAGTTGTTTGCAGAGAGTGGGGGTGCATTGAAGACAGACACTAAGGCTGTAGACAGAGTAAGCATCACATGTCTAAAATCCTAAGCAATTTCTAGGTTAGTGTCGAACAAAGCAAGTTACCATGGGGCTGTTTTGGGGAGAACTAAAACTATAATTATTCATGGCCCAGAGAACTCTGGTTTTGAGATAGATCTTGGCTTTGAGGAACAAGCCTGGATATCTCCTTGAAAAGGGAAGAGAGCAGAGGCAGAGACATGGAATGTCTGACATGAAAGACACCCTGGGAGAAAAAAAGCTTTTTTCCTATTGCTCTCAGTGACAAGGATTCATAGTTTTGTTTTTGATATTGGTTTAAAACAATCTTGATGTACCAAAGGAAATTAGGTACCTGATATAAGCCACAATTCAATTTGTTTTTATAATTAAGTTTTAATGTCTTCCATCAACTTTTAATTATAAAAAGCAAAGGTATCATAAGCTCATTTAAAAAAAATAAGGAAAGGGAAAAACGGAGAAAAACATATTTTACCATGAAAACAATTGCTGTTAATAAGTATGTTTTCAGAATGTGGCATCTCTCTTCAAAAGTTTAAACAGTTTTTTTTTCAATTATATTTTGAGTAAGTATGGATATACACATACATGCACACACATATACACAATGTCTGCTTTCTTCAGATAAATTTTATCACAAACTATTTTGAGATGTTTTGAGATTTTGTTTTAGGGGCTATAGTGATGGATTAGCAGTTAAAATCACTTGCTGCTTTTGCAGAGGACTAGAGTTGGGGCCCAACACTTAAGGAAGCTCACAAACATCTGTAATACCAGTTTCAGGAGAGCCAGTGTCCTCTTCTGACTTCTTTGAGCACTGTATTCACAAGGTAGACTCATATGCATGTAGACAAATATTCACATAAAAATTTTAAAATGTAAAGATTTTTGTTTTTATTTTTATTTATTTCTCTCTGTGGTTATGAGCATACATATGTGAGTGCCCATGGAGGCCAGAAAGGGCATCAAAATCTGGGAACTGGAGTTCCATAGTGTTGGTGACTGGACTGATGTGGTGCTGGGCACTGGATGTGGGTCCTCTGGAAAAGCACACAGTGCTATTAACCACTAAGCAATCTCTCCAACCCGTATCCTAATAATTTTCATCATTTGATGATCTTTGCATCATTTGGATATAAAGTCATTCTAATGCTTTGTGAAAAGGGGGTTGAATTTGCAAATCTGTGAATTCCACAAGTCTCATATTTCATAATTGTTCAGGTAAATCCCTCCTAGAATGTTCTGAGGACACTACCACCTATTCAAAGATATGTTCAATCCAAGAGCCCTCTCTTAGAACAGCCCACCACTTATCTCATTTGGGAGCCCAAAAAATCTAATCTCTTTATTGGCAGCAAAGCCCAGAAGAGTTACTGATTTAATTCGGTGGCTATTTGTGGATGCAAACTTGCCCTTTTATTTTCACCTTAAGAGTGGCAGGCAAGATGTTGTGCCAAAGAAACAAACAAAAAAGTCCTCTGCTTTTCCGGTCTGCATTTCAGTGACATTTCTTTGGAAATGATCGTCATCTAGAAACATAGCCTTCTCTCCCATCCTGAAGATGTGTGGTCCCTAGCCTTAGAGGGGAGAATAAATTTCCCCATAAGATGAAAATAAATGGAGACAAGTTGGTAGATACATTATCTAGGGGAGTTAAGTAATCAACAAATGGATTGATTTCACAGACCCACTAAAGTAAAGTCCATTTAATGAGCATACAAATGAAATCTATTTGCTTAAAAATGGTGGTTTTCAGGAGAGATTTTTGGGAAGTGTTTCCTCTTCCCAAGGACCATCTTATGTGTAGGGATAGAAACCATACTGAAATATATAACAAGAAATTGTGCATAATACCTTTTCAGGCCTCTCTGTGTCTCTCTGTGTCTCTGTCTCTCTCTGACTCTGTCTCTGACTCTGTATCTCCCTCTCTCTGTCTCTCTCTGTCTCTCTGTCTCTCTCTGTCTCTGTCTCTGTCTCTGTCTCTGTCTCTCTCTCTCTCTCTCTCTCTCTCTCTCTCTCTCTCTCTTGCTCTGAAGAAATTTCCAATATGTATAATTGGTCCCTGGAATAATTTGTTTGGATCATGGGTTTAAAAGACTAAATGAGGCCGGGCGGTGGTGGCGCACGCCTTTAATCCCAGCACTGGGGGGGCAGAGGCAGGCAGATTTCTGAGTTCGAGGCCAGCCTGGTCTACAGAGCGAGTTCCAGGACAGCCAAGACTACACAGAGAAACCCTGTCTCAAAAAACAAAAAATAGAAAAATAAAATAAAATAAGACTAAATGATTCTATTGATTTGCATTAAACATCTAATTAATTTTTCAGAGCAGAATGTCAAAGTGTCATTTTCTACTAGTGATCATACAAACAGTTCTAACAGCTAGACCCCACCAAATACAGGTCACTGTATGCCCTCTTTTTCTTGTAATGCTAAGTTAATGTGCTTAGTGGTATGTCCTCCAAACCACAGAATGACACAACAGAGAGTGTATTATGCATCAGTCTTCCAAACAATAAGGATGAAGCCATTGACATTTTCATTTGTGATGTTAATTCTTTATTGTCAACTTGACAAGATTTAGAATCCCATTGTGGGGTGAACCCTGGGTATATCTCTGAAAGATTTTCTCCTTTAAGTCAATGCAGGTAAGAAAACACAGCTTAACTGTGGCTGCCACCATTCTATGGGTTGAGGTGTTTGACCGAATAAAAAAAGAAAAGGCTGGTTGAGTACCACCATTCATTCCTCTTTGCTTCCTAACAGGATGCTATATGACGTGCCACCTCCCTTTCCTACTTTCTATAAGATAGTTTCTATACCCTGGAACTATAAGCTGCAATAAACCCTTTCTTCCAGAGTTGCCTTTGCCAGAACAACTAGACAAGGAATGACTACATTATACAGTCCTCATCAACTGAGTTCCTTTATTATTTTGGATGCTTCATTTCCAGGACACATTTTTGAGACAAGGGTAAGCTATTTTCCACCCAAGCACCTTATCTTTTTTTCTACTCACTTCCCTTTTGAGGACCTACTTTTGAAACTGTGCATATCATCAGCTAGTTCCTCAGCAAGTAGAAAAGAAAGGTTGAAACCTGGTTTGTACTTTAGACTTTCCCTCCCTAGGAAAATCAGGAGAAATAGCTCTATCAACTCTTCTAGATTTGCTAATTGAGCTACCTGGTGGTATTTCCTCCAAAGGATTCCTTACCTACTAAATGCCCTTGTTATGATATACCAAATATGACCTCAGTTGATATTCTGTCCCCTCTCCACCCCCACAGTTACCTGGCAACAGCCATGTAGGCCTGGCCCACTATAAAGGGGCTGCTTGCTCCCTCCTCCCCCTCTTACTCTCTTATTCTTGCCTCCTTTCTCTTGCCTCTTGCCCTCTTCCTCCCCACCTCTCCGCATTCCCTTTTTTCCATGTGGTCATGGCTGACCTCTACACCTCTCTCTCTCTCTCTCTCTCTCTCTCTCTCTCTCTCTCTCTCTCCTCTCTCTGCCTTTCTCTGCCTCTACTACCCTCTTAACTCCCCTCCCCATGCTCTGATTCTATACTTAAAAAAAACCACCAATGTTGTGATTAAATGATAAAGAAGTATAAGAATATGCTCTATGGAGGTGTGGTGAGGTATGGGGTAAGGGGGGTGCCTCAGTAGGCCCATGCCAAGGCATCCCTTCCCCATGAGGGACCAGCCACATGATGGTATAGTGTAGAATAGTTTATTTAGGGCATGGGAGGGGAGTTAATAGAGTAGTAGAGGTAGAGAAAGGCAGAGAGAAAGAGAGAGTAGAGAAGTAGAGGCTGGCCATGACCACAAGAGAGGGGGAAGGGAATGGGGAGAGAGGGGGAGCAAGGGGTCAAGAGGCAAGGGAGAGAAGCAGGAGTAGGAGAGTGAGAGAGGACAGGGCAAGCAGCCCCTTTTATAGTGAGCCAGGCCTACCTGGCAGTTGCCAGGTAACTGTGGAGAGGAGCATACCTGGCTGTTGCCAGGTAACTGTGGGGTTGGAGTCCAGACAGAATACCACAACCTCTATTAGGTATGTTAATCCCACCAGGAATCTGTACATTTCTGGAGCATGTGCAGCTGGAAACTACTACACTTGAATTACCCAAATGTAAAATGAACAGGTTTCATGGCAAAAAAGATAGTTTGTTTCTTCTACATATCCAAACAATAATTTGGTATTTTATATGTTAAATCTGGATTGGAATCAATCACCCTACTTGAATTCTATGGTTTCCTGACAGTAGGGGTCATATCCCTGAGAGCAATTGATTTTTTTCCTTAAAAGAAAATCCCTCTCTCTCTCTCTCTCTCTCTCTCTCTCTCTCTCTCTCTCTCTCTCTCTCTCTCTCTCTCTCTCTCTCTCTCTCTCATGAGAGAACATGCCCATGTGTGTGAATGTAGGCATATGCCATAGTCTACTTGTGGAACTGAAAGGACTACCTCACGTGTCGGTCCTTATCATTCATCTTGTTTGAAACTGGACCTCTTGTTTATTGCTATGGATGCCAGAAATTCTCCTGGCATCTCTCCTATGGCCACAGGTGTCTTAGGATTACAACCCATACATTACACTGTTCAGTTTTGTGTGGGCTCGAGGGTTCAGACTTGGATCTTCATGCTTGTTCAGCAAGTCCTTTCTTTACTCATTGAGACACCTGCCCAGCTGGTGGTTAATCACTGGCTAATCTTTTCTAGCATCTCTGCAATCTTCTTCCTGAAAGGATAGCCTAGGTACTCTGACATCAGCATGCCTGGCACCTTAAAAATTCAGAATCTTCAGCCCAGTCTCAACTCTTCTTAGTCACACTCTGGCTCCTAGTTCAATGAGTCCTTCTAACATACTCCTGGAATAGGTCTAAGGATTCCTTATTGATCTGTCTTCAAGGTCATCAGACCCTTCCTAAGAAGTGATTTTTTTTGATGCTTCTATATCCCCATTATGATTGATTGGCTTTCCTGGGCTTATAGCTAAGAGAACACAAACCGGTTTTCTATCCCTCATAGTTTTCTGACCCTACAAAATGTCAAACTTTCAGTCCATTTGATTCAATTGCTGCTTGATTAGGGACGGCCTTGCAAACAATGTAATGCTATTATGCATGCTGTTTACTGTAGGGCAGGAAAATGCAATATTGAATAATGAGTCCCATGGGCAAGAAAAGAGATGTGGAAATTTCACCTATAATCGAGTTAAAGAACATTAGATTCAATAAGTAGCAGAAAGATGTGCCTGGGGTAAATAAAATACATTTATATATAGGAAGTTGACAGAACCTTTTCTTTTCCCTGAGCCTTTAATAAAAATGTATATTGATTTTAAGCCATAAAATAGAAGGGTTAATAGGAACAATTAACCAAAGATCAGTGTCAGAATCATTGAAATTTAAAATGTCAGTAGAATGTAGAGAAGAGCTCAGGGGAACATAAAATAGCAAGAAGACTCCTAAAGAAATGTCACAAACACATGAAGAAGCAAGGTGTCATGAAACTATGTGCAATTTTAATCTAGAGAACAGCACAAACTTGAAACAAGTGTTATGTGGGTACCTACATGCTCTATTTGTAATGAGGTCCCCTAAGATTAGGATTTGATAATTTCTCTGTGAGGTCTACCTGGTTCACCCTGAGTGAATATTTGCTGCTAATAACTGCCTAACAGGCAGGAGTTTGGATCCCAAGCTCTGTGTGGGTTGGCCAGAGCCCCAAAGGTAGTAAGTGGACAACAATAGGGGCATTCATGATGACCTTGGATCTCAGTGAGCCTCAGAAACCCTTTCTGCATTCAACCAATTCACAGAGAGATAATGAACAAAAAAAGTGATTGAGAAAGAGCAGAATAGGAAGGGAAAGACACACAGATGTTACTCTGGCCATGACTAAATTATAGACCGCTGTAGAGGAGTGGGAATGGAAAACAGAAAGGAAATCCACTGAAAGGTCATAGAGATTCCATGGAGTTTTTGTTGTTGCCCTTGTTGGTAAAACCCACATTTTGGCACAACTAATTAATTTTACCAATGACATTCAGAAAACAAGAAAAGATGAAATGTCTCTCCCCTTCTGTATTTACAAGTGCTATTGACCTAGAAGTCCGGGTGAATGGGGTTGACTTTACAGAGAAATGCTTGAAGAAAGAAGAAACAAAAGAAAAAGTTCCATGTGTTTTGTTTTTGTTTGAGACTGAGTCTTGATATGTTGCCAAGGCTAGCTTTCTCCAGCCTTACTGGCATGGCTACCTAGAGCAACAGGTGTATAGTAAGGCCAGGAGGAAAGGTCATTTTGAAGTTACTTTGCTGTTAAGGTGGGAAAGGGTGACAGAACAGCAGGAGGCAACTGGTCAGTTAACATCGAGCTATTTCAAGGTATTTATTTTTGTCTACAGTTCCAGGCAGAAGGAACATCATTTTTATATGAAAGTAGTCTTCTTGAGAATTTTTAGTGGTATATTTCTTTTCTTTTCATTTTACTTTATTTTTTTACTTATTCACTTTACATCCCTCTCACTGTTCCCTTCCCGGTCACCCCCTCCCACAATCCCTCCTCCATGGCCCCTTCATGATCCTCTGAACACTTGGGCCTCCCCTGGGTATCCCCCAACCCTGGCACTTCAAGTCTCTGTAAAGCTAGGTGCATCCTCTCCCACTGAGGCCAGACAAGGCAGCCCAGCTAGAAGATCATATCCCACACACAGGCAACAGCTTTTAGGATAGCCCCCATTCCAGTTGTTTGGGACCCACCTGAAGACCAAGCTGCACATATGTGAGGGAAGTCCTAGGTCCAACTTTGTGTGTTCTTTTGGTTGGTGATTCAGACTTTAAGAGCTATAAGGGTCCAGATTAGTTGACTTTGTTGATCTTTCTTCGGAGTCCCTATCCCCTTCTAGACTCACAATCCTTTCTCCTATACTTCCCTACGAATCCCCAAGCTCCATCCACTGGCTGTGGGTGTTTGTATCTGTTTGAGTCACACGCTGAGTGAAGCCTCTCAGGACAGCCATGCTAGATTCTTGTCTGCAAGCATAATAGAGTATCATTAATAGTGTTGGGAATTGATGCTTGCCCATAGGATGGGTTTCAAGTTGGGCCAATTACTGGTTAGCCACTCCCTCAGACTCTGCTCCATTCCCCCATGCCTGCATTTCTTGTAGACAGGATGAATTTTGGGTTGAAAGTTTTTGTAGCCAGACAGGAACTTCAATGCAGCAATAGAGACAGAGACATTTCTAATCCTGACTTCTCAGGTCAGAAAAAAAGCTTAGTGTCAGCTTGGTACAATGTTGTTTTAACACAAATGATCCATCTTGGTTTTTTAGATAGGTCTGTTGGGGTATAATGTAGGAAATTAGTTCAAAAGAGAACTTTACCTATAATTTGATAGTCAGTACATGTGTATAGACTCCAAACAGTGTATCTGGGCTACAAATACACAAGGAGCAGTGGTTTACCAATGCTGCTTGTTACCATGGTTATGGAGAAGTTCAGTTAAAGAGAGGGAGGAGAGTACCATTCTAACTTTAGCATCTTAAAGGCAATAGATAGGTACCATTACAGGAAAATAAAGGGTGATAATAGTAGAAGCAAAAGAGGAGTCTATTGTGTTAGAAATCTAGTGTATTGATATGGTCACATATTGAAACAAGAACTCACCTTAAGTCTGGGTCATAGTAAATCCATTGGATGAAGCAATAAGACAGTTATTGCTAATCTTTAACAAGTATTGTTTAGCTACAATGATCAGAATAGATTGTAGAATGAAGTGAGATGACCCTTTCCTCAAGGACTAAAAGAAGACTAATTGTCAGTCTGACTTTGGCCATAAGTATGTGAGCAACCTCACCTGGACTTGGCTCTTACCACTTAGAATGTAGAAAGTTGAGATGGTTGATTTTACTTGTCAACTTGCTACAACCTAGTATTACCTGGAAAGGGCATCTCAATGAGAAACTGTCTAGATTAGGTCAGCTTCAGGGTATTCCTGTGAGAGATTTTCTTAATTCAGTTAATTGGGGCAGAGACTTCTGAATGTGCTTAGCACCATTCCTTGGGCTGGCCCAATACTGATGAAAAGGAAAAATCTAGCAACATGTATCTGTTGCTCTCTTCTTCTGATTACAGTTGCAGAGTGAGCAGTTTTCTCCAGCTCTCTCAGCAGTGATTACTCTGGATTATGGACTCTAACCTGGAATTCTGAACTAAAATAACCCCTCTCCTTCTCTGCAGTTGCTTTTGTCAGTAACATGAAACAAAACTAAGACAAATGGCTAGTCCACCCCATCAATTCCTTTGTGACTCTTAAAGCAAGAAAATCTTTCCAATATCTAGTTTTGTTTATTTTTAAAAGAATTATTTATTTGTATTTCCATCTTACATTTTGCCTGCATGTATGTACATATATGTTCTAGTTAGATGCAGTGACCACAGAGGCCAGAAGAGGGGAGTCAGGTCACCAGGAACTGAAGTTACAGACAGTTGAGAGTTGTCATGTAGGTGCTGGGAATCCAACTTGGGTCCTCTGGAAGAGCAACCAGTGCTACTAACTGCTAAGCCATCTCTCTAAGGCTCTGGCATATTGTTTTAAAGATATACTAGTCTGGTAGAGGTGTCCTTATGGGTAGAGTGCTTGTGTAGCATTCATGAAGCTGTGGGTTTGAATCTTGGCACTGAATAAATAAGAAAGAAATATATATTTATTATGGCACATGACCTCTGCCTTTTCACTAAAACAGTAAAAATAAAACAAATGCTTTAATCTGCTATTATGGTGAAAGTTCGCACGCATCATGTTGGAGATTTCTATGCCTGTCTCTGTCATGATAATTTCCTTACTGTTTAAGGAAAAGTCAGATTATAATAGATTCTGCCTTAAGCAGTGACTTAAAAATGTCGCTTGTGTGAGATGGACCTCTGCCTTTAATGCCTATGGTCTTAAGTGTTTTCAGAAATCTCAGGGAAGTACTGGATTTGTAAAAAAAGATTTGTTCTTTATATATCCACTTCCTTCCAACTTTCTCTTTCAACTACCTATCAGGTCAGCCACATTAAAAAAAAAGTTACATTTTTCAGACTCCATCATACTATTTTTATGGCCTCCTAATAATAGCCTCCTGTAGTCTGCAGCACCAGTGAAAGGAAGGAGTTGGAGTCCAGGATTCGAATACTGAAAGTACTTTTGTTTTGACATTTAGTTGTCAGCTGTCAACAATCTTTGGATTTCTGACTCATGTTGCTCTATCTCATCTGCATGTTCCTGGCTGAGAGCATTTCAGTGCGAATTTAAGTGCAAGCAAGTTCTACTTAATGAATCCCTGTGGTAGTAGTATAAGAGAGCCTGGTCCATAAGTGATTCTGTTTTTATATTAATCACATCCAGTTCCCATCCCCTGCTGAACAGAATCACATATTCTTAATATAATATATCATACAAACCATTCCATGTCATAGTCTGATACTTCACACATTATGCTTCCATTGTCTGCATTGCTATTATATTAGGGAAAAACAACTTATTACATAGTTTGTTATAATCCCAGCTCCAGCTAGGGAAGGGAATGGCTAGGAAAGGGACACTATCACAGGTCTGGAGATGTTGTTATCACAGTCAGAAAGTTGCATACATACAAATTCTAGAGTTAGGAAATCAGTGTAATTTTCAACATGCACACACAGCTTGAGAACTACTTGAAAATGCACAGAGGATTTGTGTGTGTGTGTTTGGGGGAGCATTTAAGGCATTAGAATTTATTTCAAAAGAAATTGGACGGCTTCAACAAGGTCAGAAATTGCATGCGGGTCCTGGGGAAAAGGGTATGAGCTCTCCTTTTCTTCCTTTCCCCCTCTTATAGCT
>NC_045030.1:158370374-158404163 GCF_008632895.1 Mastomys coucha
GTTCGAGGTGGGGGCTGTGCTTTTTCTTAAGTTTTATAGTCACAGAAAATTCAGTTGTGTGGACTGAAGCTAGGCCAGAGACAGACTATCCCAGAGCCTGCCAGTGGATGCCTATCTGATGTTCTCTAATTGATGTTGTTTCAAGTGGGGAACATCTGTGACTTCAACTCCATCCATCCCAGAAGGCAAGGTCAAGCTCTGACGCTATTTCCTAGGATACAGAATTGGAAAAGTTTTAGGTCTCACCCTACACAGCCTTTTCTGAACTGTCTACTTGCCTGTGGGGGTGGGACTTGAGAATGTAATGTTACATCACTCTCCTAATTAAGTTAAGCTATATGGCAGAGTTTGCAGACTTAATTAAGGTTCCAAAGAATTTTTTTTTTTTTTGAGTTACTACCGAAGGTGATTGCCCTGGGTAGGCATGACCTAATGAGACAGTGAGACAGACCTTTAAAAGGGAACTGGGTCCTTTCGGAAAGAAGAGATTGCAAGAGAGGGCAGCTCCACTGTGAATGGTTTGTGTTGGACTACAGAACAAAGACCTGAGCATAGTTACTTCTAGGAGTTGACAGTAAAGCCATCTGCCACCAACAAATCAAACTAAAGCACCCTGGTACTCTCCCACACACAGGCGCTAATGAAGGGACTGCAGCCTCAAAAAAAATCTGATGTCTTTAAAATATCACTTGTTTGGATACCTCTTCCACTTTTGTGGATTTTTCTATGAGAAGAAATACCTCAAAAAGGAGCATCAGTCCATCATAATAGAAGAGGAAAAAGGGGATCCCTTTACTCCATGAGTATGCCACCTATTTAAAAATATTTATATGAACCCCTTTAAAATTCACACTGTACAACCCACTGGTCTGCTCCCAGCCCTGGGGCAGCTCACTGGAATCTCTCTTTGGAGTATTTGCTTTGCTTAGTTTTACTAAACATATGCTTAAATTGTCTATGGCTCTTGATTGAACTCAAAAAGGTAAGAATGGAGGGACCGTATAAAAGTCTGTCTGTAGCTTAGACAACTAAAAACCTAAAAAATCTCACTCTGTGTGGGTGTGGGAGGGGGCGGGGGTGGATATGCATGCACACTCATGCCTGGGGATGCCCCTTCCCAGAGTATGGTGTGTGTGTGTGTGTGTGTGTGTGTGTATGTGTGTGTGTGGTATATGTGCACATGTGCACCAAGCATGCTGGAAGATAGTGGGTGTCCTGCTCTGTTACTCTTGGCCTCATTCCTTTGAAATAGGGTTAACTAAGGGAATGTGGAGCTAGGCTGATGGCCATCAAGGCCCAGTGATTCTCCTACTGGTCCTCATACTTACTCAGCAAGTGCTCTTACCTACTGCAGTCATCTCTCCAGCCTCACACAACCAGTTTTTCAGCTATTCTATCACCTGCTTTTCTTCAATGAGCCTTGTGTTCATCCTCCTTTTCTTCTCACACTGTTTAGTGAAGGTAGCACTATGTTGGATCTACCCATTCTACATTTTAACCAGTTTCTCAGATGTGGCAGCCTTGGTTGTTTTTAACAGGAATTACAAGAGGGAAGGAGGCTCAAATTGGCTCTGAAGTTGCATAGCCATGTAATCTTGGGAGAAAGAATGACCTGTAAGATCTGCATTTTCCTTATCCATAATACCCATGATTTTATGATATACTGAGGCAGGCCATTAGGAGAAAGGGAGATGAAAAAACCTGTTGGGTTTCAAGGAGCAAATTGTTGCCCTAGAATGTGCATATACTTCGGTCAATTAAACTAATTATCTTGAAAGAGTTTGTGTATGAGATCCAGAGGACAATCTCACATGCTTTTGTTCAGGCACTAGCCACCATTTTTATTTTTTGAGCTTTGGGATTCTCTGCCTCCCTAGCACCTGAATTACAAGTGTGCAGCCATATATCCAGCACCTCCCACCCCTTTCTTTTGCCTTTCTTAATGTGTACTTTGGGGATGGATCAAATTCAGGTCCTCATGTTTAAAAGGCAAGCAAATTTTCAGACTGAGTTAAGTTCCAAGTCCTAGATCTCTTTAAGGGTTTTAATATGCACAGAAGATTATGACCTGAGTGGGGTCAGGAAGGTATGAGATTTTGGACATTTTAAAAGCCAATACTGCTTATTCAGAGGAAGGAAACCATCAGTATGCAAATGGCAAAGATATGATTTGGTGATTTTATTGGGGTGCCAGGGCAAAGACAGGATTACTGAATAGGGAAGTTCACAGGATTGACATTTGGTTTTCAGTGCGGTGCAATATTCAGGAAATTAAACTGAACCGTTCTATGAAGGTAAAAGGAGTCCAGCATAGGTAGATAGGTTAAATGTGTTACTTCTCACTCTCAAACCTATCAAGTATAAGGTGTCACCTGATAGAGAAAAGATATATGTGGACTACGTTTCCCCAGATAGGAAGAACAGAGAGGTGACAAGGACACAGGTAGTCTGCGTACCCTGTCTTACCTGGAATAGACAGAAAGAATTCCAGCCAGTTTCTTTGGGCTCTTGATGGAGGAAATATCCCTGTGTGTCTGGGATAGCCCATAGGACCTGTGATGTCAGGAACCCTCCAGTGGGTAGATGAAAACTGCAGGGAGAAAGGGCAGCTTTCGGTAACCAGCCCTTTCCTAACAGGAGATTTCCCCCAAGTAACTCGATGCCTATAAAAGCCTTCCTTTAGGAAAGATCACCCAGTCTTAGGTTGGCACTTTATTGTTTCTGTTAACGTTCTGCCATTATGAGTGTCTTTTTCCATTATGAGTGTATTAGACTTGTTTCCTACTTTATCTTGTATCTCTGTTTTTCAATGTAGGGGAACCAGTTATTCATTTTATTATTTATTTTTCTGAGGTGGGTGCTGCTTTGCGGGACAGTTATGTCTTCTAATAATGAAGGGACAAATGTTATCAGCGTCAAAGGCCTCTTCTGTCACCAGCGTGGTCTGCCTTTGTGCTCCTCCATCACCCATCTGCCTAAGGCTACACTTCACTGTGGAAACAATAAATATTGCACTGCTATCTTCAAAGCCCCTACATGTGCCAGTAAGGTGTATGGCTACAAAAACTCAAGGTACATGGGTACCATGTAATTCCAGGAAGGGCTGAAGAGCTTCAAGTCAAGGCAGTTTGTTTAATGCTAAGAACTGCATTAGTGTGCACCCTAAGCTAGACACAGGGATGAGGAGAAACAGTACACACTCAAGGACAGGGTCTCTTGACACAGGGATTCATCTTTGGAAGCCTGAAGTGCTGTCCTTATGAAAATACAAAACAGATCCAAACAAAATTACAGTGATCTTTAAAGGGCAGAGTTGGTCTGAACATTGATTTAAAAAAAATGCTTTATCAATTAGAGACAAGAGATTATTTTCCTGATGATATTTATTTCATAAATGTAATTATTTTCTAAAACATATTAAAATAGAAAACATGTTCTTTTGATCAATTTATACAAAGAAAATACCAATATAGTAATAAAAATACTGAAAATATATGAAAAGCACCAGAACATTAGAGAAATTACACTGGCAACAATTCTAGGAATATATTTTTTATAATTATACAATAAAGTGCTATTAAATCCAGTCAAAATTAGTGGCAAGATATAAAAGTTATGGATTTATGAAATTTGAGACTAGGTTAACCAGCATTTGTATTTTAGGCTACTTGCAGATCAAGCTAATGATCTTTTATTAATGTTTTCATGGAAAATGTATTAATTCCCATTCCCGAGTGAAAACAAAAATCGAAATGAAAATCCCTGGTAATTTGATCATGAGAAGGCAATGACATGATTAAAGAAAAAATTATTGATCAGAATACCAAAAATAATCATGCACTTATGATTAGATTAAACCAAATAAAGACAAGACAAAATCAAATGTAACTGTATAGATTAATCAAGATTAGCAGAAGAGTTCAGTTACTGTTGACATTATGTTAATTTCCCAAAGTTCTTTTAGTCACATTCACGACACAAAAATGTTAACAAGATGTTACTAAATTCAAGTGACCAGACAACAAGCAAAGAAGGGTGTTTAGTGTGTCAACATGATTTTCTTATGAAACATTAAAGGGACACTGTTAAGACAATTATATTCCTCATCTTGGCTAATTAATTGCTTGTTTATCTGATGAGGAATGAAAAGCATAGACAGATATTTTGGGATGACATTATATTAAGGCCCCAAAATCTACCACTTGGGAAGTCACTGTGAACATACAGCGACATAGATACTGTGCACAGTACTTAGGGTGGACTGCAGTCTGTTTCACATCTGGAGGTGGCAAACTGAAACAGAAAAACCCAAATTAAGACAAAGCATCACACTAGTGTCCGTTTAAGGTTTTTTTTCCTCAGCCGAGTTTTTAAGGAGCTCCGTTACATCACTCCTTAAAACTCGGTTTGGGAATCAACTTCTTCAAGATGAGAGCCCCAACTCTACTCCTGAGAATAATAAATCTCCAAGTATGGCTAAATATTCATTTGCTAGGCAGAGTAATTTTCTTCCTTAAAAAGGCAGACATAGATTTGAACCTAAAGTGACAGAAACTGGTCATGTTAATGATTACACAAAGCTATTTCATTAGCCTCTGCTTCTGCAAGGTGTATCTCCGTAGGAATTTAGGAGCCATATGAGTGAGTCTAAGTATACCGAAGGCAGAATATCCAGTGGGCCCGAGAAGCCACTGGGAATGATAGTGCTTCCCATTCTCTAAGCCTCTCTGCCTTGCTTTTATATCTGCACACACGAATACTTTTTAAAGTTTCCTTCTCACCAACAAATTTTAACAAGGACCATTTGGAACCCAAGGTTATTTATAGTAATGGACATCTAAAACAACTAGACTTTCAAAAAATGTTACATAATGCCTTTCATTTAAAAATGAGGGTGAAGGTGACATAATTTGTGGTCCACAGAGGAGACTCCTTTGCCCCGGAATGAAGATGAAGATGGAACAATGGAAAAGTAGGCCCTTAGAATAAACCAGGCAAAAGGTTCAGTGTTCAAACATAGGGAAACTGCATATAACTGACTAGAAAGGAGGGCTCTTTTGGAGACGTTCCTTCTGGGCACTGATAAGAGAAATCAAAGACAATCCAACCACATGTAGCTTTCCATATTGTATCCAAAACAGAGTATTCATTAAAGAGCCCGGATTAATAAGAGACAGGCTGCTCAGTGACACTGAGAAACAAAGGCTAAGGAGGTTTGGCATTAAATAGCTTTACATTCCAAAACAATATCAACTATCATCTGGAAATAGTTCTCCAAGTTACAAAGTCATGATTACATAAATTACTCTGTTTAAGTACGCTTCCTTTTTAATATACATATTTTACATACATAGTATAGAAAAACTAATTAAGTCAGCTTGGCTAGTAATTCTGTAATTTTAAAAAAAGGAGACTACATTTTTTTTTTGGCTACAACAAAGTATATTACTTAGACTTTTTAGCTCAGCTAGTGTAAATTTACATAATAAAACTTTGCTTTGAAAGCATTGAAATCAAAAAGAAAAAAATAAATTACGTTTAAGCTATTAATTTGTACATTGCATATACGTTTATTTAGTTTCCTAACTAGCTATAGTCTCTAATAATCAATGCCTTGAATATCTCTCTAGCCAAACAACTTATATTCAAGATAGGCACCCTCCCATGTGCTGCAGTATCTCCTTGTAGGAGCCCAGATGTATAGGAGTTCTGGTAGCTGTGTGGAAAAGTTTGGGTGGGGGCTGTATTCCTCCTCCAGATAATGTCTGAAAGAGTTTTATGGTTTTGACCAGGTGCCACTTTTAATTGTATAATGAATAAAAGAAAGAAACAACAAAAGCAAGCAAGACCATTGTTAAGGCAAGCAGTAGCTGTTGGAACCAGAGAGAGCGCTGCAGCTGGTCTTCGAGTTTCCTATTGCTTTCTAGTAAACGATTGAGCTGAATGGGGAAAAAAAAAAGGATGAGAGATTGATATCAATAAAACAATCATGAGAATGCCAAACTGGAATATCAGAACTCTAAACACTGAAGGGATGGGGTCCCATCTACTCTGAAAGGTTGGGAACTAGAAATGCAAGGGAAGCATCCAATGTGTTTGGTGGAGGCAGATGTCCCTGATGCTCTATTCTAAGAGGTCCAATTTTCCAGTTGAGATGGGAATAGAGTATTCACTTCCTGGAGGTCCAGACACCTTGGAGATATTTACCTCTTCGGTTTCTCTTTTCTTTTGGGGCATCCCACCCAGGCATTGTGTGGGAAGTAAAGCATCCCACCACTGAGTTCTATGCATGAAGCCCCTCTGTTTCTTTCAAACTGAAATGCACTAGATGGTGCTTTTTTATACACGAGGGTGTCTTTTGTACTCACCAAAGCACTGCCTGCTTTCCTATTTGGCTCTGATTCCATAGTAAAATTGCCAGTCTTTAAACACGCAGAAACTTCCGAAAGCAACCTGGCACTTACCATTTCTGATTGGCCTCCTCATAAAGAAGAGGGCACTTCCAAGCCAGGTAGGGTGGCTTATACCTGTAACTCTAGCTGATGCAGGAGGATTACAAGTAGTTCTAAGCCAGCGTGGATTCAAAGTGAGTCGTCTCAAAAAGCAAGCCCTCACCTCCCCCCAAAGAAAGACCGCAAAGAAAAACAAATAAAAAAACAACAGCCTCCAAAACCAGTAGAAAACAAAACCAGAAACCCCAACAAACTCTAAGCCCCACAAAGAAACCAAAACCAAAACCAAAAGAGGAAGAAAGAGATGGACAGAGAACAAACCCCAAACACTGGTAGTATCCCTGCTAAAAGTTTCCATTAGGCTAGTGGAGCACAGGTGACCTTGGGGTACTGATTAGCACTGGCAATGAATTGTTCAGTGAGGGAGAGAGTGCACTTACTTGCAGGTACAGATCTTCACTGGTTTTATCTGACATGGCAGAAGCGCTGTCCTTTAGCATGAGACTGTTTGGTTTGCTGCTCTCAACTGTATGGCATCTTAACCTATGAAATTCAAAGGAAACATAACTTCTTCAAAGCTTTAGTATATATGTTTCTTTTTTTTTCTGAAAGAAAACTAGGAAATGCAGAGTTAAATGCAAGTGGTTGTGTATTGGTTTGATTCCTCACTCTAGGCTCGACTCAAGATCGTAGCTCAGACTATAGTTATCTATTTTCTTCCAGGGTCTTTTTTTCTCCACTGAAAAAAATCAAAGCTGGGGCTTTGTGCCTGTTTATAAATGACTGAGCTTAGCCCCCAATCCCCTTTTAGCTACCTTATGTGTATAAAGAACAAGAGGCTGTGCATACTGCCTACTGCCCCAGGGGATTCAATAGAAAGCCTTTTCTAAGTTGTTTAGTAGAATTTACCCAAATTGCCTTCTAATTTCTAGAATGGAGGGATGGCGCTTTACTTGAGCTTTTAGCACCAAACCAACAGGATCCCTCCCACCTTCTAGGTGGGAAGAGTGATTTTCTCTTAATAGCTCCAGAGAAGGCAGCCATTAAAAACTGGTAAAACCCAAAGCAAAAAAGAAAAAAAGAGTAAAGCAACTTCTCTTTAACAAAACCCCTCATTTTGAGTGTTTCATAAGCACTCTGAGTTAATATGGGATTCTTTATATGTCACTCATTCTTAATATTTCCACAATTCCTCATGCTTTTCACCAAAACCAAAAAGATCTTGAGTCTCGAGTCACCACTGGAGTACACAGTAAAGCCCTGTTTCATGAACTCAGCAAACTAAACCAAACCAAAACAAGCAAAGCATGACCAAATGCATTTTGTTCCTTATAATTTGAAATTTTATGCATGCTATTAGTTAATGAAAAGTAGGAGTACTTCTCCTCAGAGTTCAGCCTGCATGAAACTTTTCCAGTGATGCTAGAAATCCTTTATTTGTTAAGTATTTTCTTCTTTGAAACATGATTTACATATGTAGTCCATGTAACCCTCAGTCTTGATCATATTGCTGCAACCTCCTAGTATTGTGTTTTGGGGTCATAGGTGTCTATTGCCATGTTCCTCATTGTTTTTGTTTGTTTGCCAGTACAGGGGATGGAAGCTAAGACCTTACACTCTAGTACTGACCTATCTCCCCAGCCTGCTTACTTTAACAGTGCACAATTTTCTCACTTCCAAAACCCAAAGACAGGCTGGACATGGTGGAGAGCTCTTGTAATGTCCAGTGCTCAGAAGACTGAGCCGCGAGAATTGTCACATGTTTGAGGCTAACCTTGGCTACATAATGAGACCACGCCTCAGAAAACAAACATCCCACCCATGCCAACAAGACCTCCAATACAAAACAGAAAGAAAACCACTGCCCTAAACAAACAAGAAAAAAACCAATAACCACGACAGAATCCAAAACCCTACAACAAGCAGAAGCCAAGACTCCTTCATCAACTTCCCAGTTGCTCTGCAATCTGCAGCACCTCCAGTTTAGCCCAGAGGTCTCCATCTGTCTCTCTGGCCTGGCGTCTAGCTTCTGTGATTCCTGCCTCCTGAAGATCATCAAAACCATCAAGTGGGCAGCACCAACACTTCATCTTTCTTTTTCTGAATGGCAGGGGTTGGTACCACTGGTACCACTGTTCACTTCTGCTCCGGGACACACTTTCTCCCCTGAGCTTTAAGGACCTGACAAGAGCTGTCCTTTGACCACAGAATGCTCCTCTAGGTTGGGCACACCTCATAAGCAATGAGCCAGTGCTCTCCTAGCTGTCTCTTGGCCACCCTACCCAGTTAAGGAAAACGGAGCTCTTTGCTGTTTTTTTTTTTTTTTTTTTTTTTTTTTTTTGCATAAGCCAAGTACAGTTCTTTTTTTCTTGCAACTTGCTTTGCCTGCTACCAGGAAGCTCTTTGTGCAGTTACAGTCAGTCACAATGTGACTTCCTTTTTCATTTCCAATGAAATGAAATTTCAATGGTCAGTAGAGAGATTATCCTTAACTACTCTATAAACCAGGGTTTCTGCCTTGGGGCTACTAGTTTGGGGGGCTCATAATTTTGAGGGAGTGGTATTCATCAAATGTAGGATGTGTAGAAGCATTTGCTAGATGCCCACTGCGCCCCCCACCCCCACTGCTGATTGTGAAGAACAAAGACATCTTTGGATATTGGGAAATGTCCTTGGGTGGGGGTTGGGGGGACAAAACCGATACATTCCAATAAGTTGTTATCCCATTTTTAAAAAGATTTTACTTATTATTATATGTAAGTACACTGTGGCTGTCCTCAGACACACCAGAAAAGGGCATCAGATCTCATTACAGATGGTTGTGAGCCACCATGTGGTTGCTGGGATTTGAACTTGGGACCTCTGGGAGAGCAGTCAGTGCTCTTAACCGCTGAGCCATCTCGCCATTTTAAAAAGGTGTAAAGTAAAGGAAACTAGAAAGAAGTCTTTCCTTGTTTCCTTTACATTCTCTTGTATATTTAAAGACATTCGTCACAGCTGACATATGGGGCACACAAAGCATATAACTGTGCACTGCCTTTTAAATAGGATATTGTTTCTCTGAGCAGCTTTTGTAATGCTTATCTACTCTGTCTCTTCACTTTGGAACAGAGTGACTGGATTCTTGGAGTGGCTCCAGGGTCACTTGACACGGAAATGTTCCAATGGATCTCACTAGGATTTACCAGTGACCCCCTTGCTTTGTCTTTTCCCTGCCACAGACAATACTGCCAGTCTATGAAGCAGGTGAGCATTCTGACAAGGGGGATGTGAAAGTCTGAGATGTGCACCTGCCCACTGGTCAGACCTTGAGCAGCTCCCCTTCTTTAATCCAGGTACCCCAAGAATCTAACAGTTGCAAGGCCTCCCTCCCCCTGAGAAGAAGTTCTGACTCTGAGTCTTCCATCACAGACGAGAGGCTGTGAGTAGACACGTTCACTCACCTGTGTTCCATCACTTTGCTTCTTGGAACTTCTTTCCAGAACTGAGTCAGTTCTGCAGGCCCAGTGCCAGATGACTGCTCCATTTCGGCAGCCATTATCAGAAACCGGTCTTGGGCAGAGACTGTTAAGCCTGCATTTCAAAAAAGTAATTTAACATATAAACAAGAACTATGTGTGGGAGGGAGCTGGATATGT
This sequence comes from Mastomys coucha, assembly GCF_008632895.1. Classification (NCBI taxonomy): domain Eukaryota; kingdom Metazoa; phylum Chordata; class Mammalia; order Rodentia; family Muridae; genus Mastomys; species Mastomys coucha. Next base: position 158,380,465 of record NC_045030.1, read on the forward strand.
GGTTTAAGGCATTGTCATTATTATTATTATTATTTGAAAATATATTTTATTATGTAAAACATTTTAAGTTGAAAAATATTTTGACCACACTCTTCCCCTCCCCCCAAGGCCTTCCAGGTCCTCTCCCATCCCTACCCATGCAACTTTTTCTCAAAAATCAAACAAAACCACCACCCAACCAAGAAAACAAAATAAACCACCACCCAGAAAACAAATACCCCACCCCTACCCCCAAACTGTAACCAAATAAAGCACTCAAAAAATTATTCTGGTCAACTACTTCTGAACATGTGAAGGGGGGGGGAGGAGGGAGGGAGGGAGGGAAGGAGAGGGAGAAGGAGAGGGAGAGGGAGAGGGAGAGGGAGAGAGGGAGAGGGGAGAGAGAGAGAGAGAGAGAGAGAGACAGAGAGACAGAGAGACAGAGAGACAGAGAGACAGAGAGAGAGACAGAGAGACAGAGAGAGAGAGAGAAACCAACAACTCACCGCCATGTGGAGAAACGATGATATCAACCGAAGCTCCGGGATCACAGCTGCTGTTGCTCGGCTTGACTCTGTATTTTTCTGGAGCTGTGGTTCTCACCTGTTTTGAAACATAGTTACTACATAACCACATGCTGTTTGTGGGCAGGCTTAAGAATGGCTTAAAAGAAAAAGAGCAGCTAATAAAGAGAGACGTTATATGTAGACTATTTGTCTTCACCCAAAAGATAAAAAGTATCCAGAGTTATTTAAAAACCTACTTTTAAGCCCTACTGTCACTTGGCTTTTCCCCACCTTTTTGAGACAGGCCTTTGTAGCTATTGCTGGTCTGAAGCTGGCTATATAGAAGAGGCTGGCCTCAAACTCATACTGCCACACCTGCCTCTGCCTCTCATGAGCTAGGATTAAGGGCATGCACTGTATCACACTTGGCCCTAGCTTTCCTCTTGTTGTATGTATATGAACATATACATGCACATGTGTGTGCAGGCCAGAGGAAAATCTTCATTAGATAAAACATCTAATTCACCACAACACTGAAGGATAAAACAATCCAATCAAAGGTGTCCTTTCCCTCACATGTGACATAACTTGGAGTGTAGTTTCTATTGGATACTAATACCAAATTTGAAGTGTAGGTTAAGCTCACTATCAGCCCTTCTAAAAGAAGGAAGTACAGGACAGGGATGGGGGCGGGACACACAACACAAGCTAAATATTTTACACAAGGCACATTCATTGTTTGACTATAACTCTCGCCATGAGGAATGCCCCAAATCATCTGCCATTGACACACCCTCATTATTTATTATGAATTTTAAGAATTTCTTTTTTACCTTAAAGGCCACAATATTTTTTGTGACATTTGTCAACACTATTAGAGTTTTTTTCTCTCCAGATTCAATGCTTCCAAAATATAACTCCTCTGCTGGGCTAGGTGGAAAACAAAGAAGGCATCTGTAATACTCAGACTAAATAGCACTGGATTCATTAGTCTTAAAAACATGTCTGGCTGATAGTTTATGCTCACTGGTATAAAGAGACTTCCTTATAAAAGATGGTGACCAAAACAGGTAGCTAATGCCATTTTATATATTAAACATACTGATGCTACGCATTCTAGGAAGCCCTATGGTTTTCCCTAAGGTCAGAAGAAAAATAGGAAAGGAAGAGAAGAGAGAATTATGACGATGCTGAATTAATCCTATAATCAACACAATCTAAGGTGGCTCTGTTTCAACTTCTTGGGAGGTTATGGATTATTATCAAAACACAGAAGGCACTGCTGCTTCAGTGTTCCCTGATTACAAACAGATTAGCCGTGAGCATCCTTTTTACACCAACAAGAGAAGAACCTAAGCTCATAGAAAGATTATTAGGGATATGTTTAAGTAACAGAATAATTTCTTACTACAGAATGGTTTAAAATAGACATGGAAAGAAATTTAGAGTTGTTCCAGAGGGCAGTAATACTAATACAACTATTGAGACTCAAGCTTCCAAGTTTGCTATTCGTGGGTACTGGAATATCTACCACCTAAAATGAAAAAGACTCAACTCTCTGGAAAAATTGTGTAGTTTAATAGCATTAGCCAAATTGATCAAGTGCCTCAGCACAACTGGAAGGACATCTGGGCTAGTGTTTTTTGAGTTAAGTTGTACACACACACACACACACACACACACACACACACACACACACACATCCATACATCCTTCCAACAGGAAGGTTTTCATACTCTTTCGGTAGCCTAGGCTAGCCTTCAAGTGTGAGCCTCTTGCCTTTTAAGACTGCTGGAATTGAAAGCTTGCATTGGTAATCCCAGCTGCAGGTATGTTTCTATCTGTTATGTTACATTAGAAATGCCATGCATATCAAGGATATTCATTAATCTAGGGAAGACATGTTTAAGGATGACCTTGCCCACCTTTGGGCAAGACAGTAAAAGTGCATGATTGCTCAGTCCTTTTGGGAGCTCAAAGAACAGGAGACATGAAGACACAGCAATGTTATAAATGTCAGAGGACCTCTCAGTAAACAGAAAAATCACAGGCAGCATGGGAGATGACATTGGTAAGGTCCTTGTGCATGTGAAGGAGAAGCTCTGCAACTCTGATCGGGGCACGGGTAGTACAGTCATTCATGTTCACTGTGCAATCCTGGAAGTTGTCCTGTTCTAGTCTGCCTTTCTGGCTTCTGTCACCATTAACCCTCAAGAGTCTCAGATGAGGATCTATGCTTTGGATGGGCCTCTGAGAAGCATGGAATGTTGACTTCCAAAGTAGCAGAAGAATACGTGCAAACATATGAACTTCAAAGGTGGAAAATGACAAGGAAACAACATGGGAGACAAAATTTATGTTACGCATCTCTCCTTACTCAGATATATACACAAACAATGGCAATACTACCTACTTCAACAGGACTCAACCCATATGCAGGCAAAACAGTTTTGTCAATTAGAGACTTTCAGATTAAATTCTGTAGAAGTCTGGCTGTATTGTTGATGGATGATATACTCCAAGCATAGTTACATATGAAAGTTTTAAGAAAGGGACAAAAAAGGCCACATTAGGTCATCACTGACTAGTGTTGCTATAGCAATACTGAACATAATAATACAGGAAATAGCTCTGGGCTTCTTTTATTTTTCAGTGTGAGGGGTCAAATTCAGGGCTTCACATAATGCAGGAAAGCATTCTAACTATGAGCTATATATCTCCAGCTCCCAATCCATCTCCTCTGGATTAATAAATTGGAATGGAGATAAACATGTCTCCCATTAGGGTTTATTTAAAACCTCATTCTTCTAGAGAAAGCTGGTCTTTCAGAAGGTCAAATCAATAAACACATCCCCTTATTTTTATTTTTCCAAGCAGCATTAAGATTTATTAATGAATGAAATTCAATATTCCTATCTGAAGTGTGATGAGGGCTATGACACACACACACACACACACACACACACACACACTCTGGAATAATAAAAATAGTAGTTAGAAATGGTCACTCAGTCTGGAAAACAAGGCACATTGTACTCTGTACAAATTGTACTCTACTCCTAATGACAGGGTAGAAGTTTTCTTAATCTAGCATCCCAGTGTCAGCCAAGATGATCAAGATATGTTACAAGAAGGCAGTCAATACAATCTTTGTTACCTGATGTGTAATAAGGGTCCTTTAAAAACACTCAATGGCTTTTTAAATGTTTTCGTCTTTGATTCAACTTTTTCATTTTCATCCTTTTTGGAAGCAGACTCAGTTGGGTTACTCTACACATCAAAACCAGAAACAGAAACAAGGTAGAAAAGATGAAGATGTTTTAGTTCTAGTTGAACAGGCCACTGGGAGGACAAATAACCACCTGGATTCAATGCAAGTCATAGTTTTTTTTTAACATGTTTAGCATGTCTGAATGACATGTTTAATGTATACTTACATGACCATGGGAAAATACTTATATGATTCTCTTATAAACAGGACAGACTTGACAATTTTTGTTCTAAATTATAATGTACTTAACAAGCAAGCTCTTGCAAAGTTTTGTGAAGAACAATAATTAAGAAGCCCTTCAAAATGAAATTCAGAGGAACTGGATCTGGTGAAGTTTCAAATTAATCATTTTTCTTTTTTTTTCTTTTTTTCTTTCTTTTTTTTCATTAGATATTTTTTCTTTACATGTAAATTTCTCTATTCCCAGTTTCCCCTCCAAAAAACAAAGAAACAAACAAAAACAACAAAAACAAACCCCTGTTGCCTCCCCCCTCCCCATGCCAAAAGGTGGACAGTGCATTCCTTCTTAAAAGGGGGAACCAAATACCCATGGAAGGAGTTGCAGAGATTAACTATGGAGCAGAGACTGAAGGAAGGGCAAGCCAGCCTAAATGTAGCTATCTCCTGAGAGGCTCTGACAGTACCTGACTAATACAGATGTAGAGGCTCACAGCCATCCATTGAACTGAGTACAGGGTCCCTAGTGAAGGAGTTAGAGAAAGGACCAATCATTTTTATTTTTAATCTTAAATAAATTTTTTTAAAAGATTTATTTATTTTATGTGTATGAGTAAACTGTAGCTGTACAGGTGGCTGTGAGCCATCATGTGTGTGGCTGCTGTTGAACTCAGGACCTCTGCCGGCCCCTCTCGCTCCGGAGTAATTTACTGCAGCTGTCTTCAGATGCACCAGAAGAGGGCATCAGATCTCATTACAGGTGGTTGTGAGCCACCATGTGGTTGCTGGGATCCGAACTCATGACCTTTGGAAGAGCAGTTAGTGCTCTTACCCGCTGAGCCATCTCACCAGCCCCTAAATAAATTTTTGACAAAGATTCCTTGCAGATATACTTTACCATGTTTTGTACAAAGCACAGAGTCAGTTCTTTATATATATTTATATATAAAATGGATGCTGTAATTCAGTTCCCCTCATCCCTTCATCTTTTTTTCAAGAAAAATGTGGAGGCAAGGTAACTAGATTAGCTCAAGGACTCATGGCAGAGCTTGGAAGACACTATAGCACTTTCCCCCTAGTGCTGGGGATTGAACCTAGGGCATCATGTATGCTGGACGAGTACTGTACCACTAAGCTATGTCCCAAGTTTTAGATGACAGCTTTTGATTCCATTTTACTTTATTCCTAAAATTACCTTTTCAGACAGAGCTGGTTGCTCCTCATTAGAAATCGTTTCCAAGGTTTCCTTACCATCACCTTCTATATCTTCTTTACTTGAGGTTTCATCCTCACTGGCGATTGGCCCATTTTCACAAAGTGGTGTCTGGAAGTCATCATCTACCAATGGTGGGTAGCTGTACTTGAATGGATCCTACATGAGAGAACATTCATTATCTGCCTGCTAGTAATGTGGAGAGAAATAATTCTCTTATGATAATGAAAATGGTATTACATTGGCCAAAAAAATAAGTGTAATTATAAAGAAAAAATGGGATTCATTTCAAACTAGAAAAGGGAAAGAGCAGTAAATAAAGACTAAGCCATGAAAGAAAAAAATTGTGTTAGATCTTTAGCTTACTCCACACCAAAAAGAAGTTCAGATGACTCAACGCATTAAATGTACTGAGTGTATCTTGTATGATTTTTAAACCATAAAACTATCCATTAAAACAGAAGATGAAATGAATAAGTATCTAAATAGGGCAGCCTATTCTACATACAGCACAGAACACAGGCAGTGAAATAATATTGATAATTGGTTCTCTATGTGGTTCAAGGGTAGGGTAATTCCCTAATTGAGATTTTGGGTTCAATTTCTAGCACTATAAAACAGAACAAAGCCAAATCAATTAATTAACTAACCAAGTTTAAAAAAAAGTCCTAAAACTCAAACAAAAAAAATATATATATATGGCTCAGTGGGCATAAATAATTGTTGAGCTGGCATGAAAAGTTGAATTTAGATCCCATGTGAAAAGCCATGTGTGGTTGGCTATACTTGCCTTTAATTCTAGTACTGGGAGGTATAGACAGGAGGACCCTAGGGGCTCAAATGCCAGCCAGTCTAGCTAATTTGTAAGTTCTAGATGCAGTGAGAAACACTGTCTCAAAAACTAAGGTGGAAAGCAGTTGAGGAAGGTATCTGGTATTGATCCGGAGCCTCCATGTGTGCACACATGCACATACAAATAGGCACACAGCCTTATACACCACATGGAATCAAGCAAAAATAAACACAAGGGATGGGGATGTGGTTTGGTGTAGAGTGCTTTCGACTTTATCAGAGACCAGAGTTCGGATCCCAGCACTAACATCAGGCAGCTCACAGAAAATTGCACTTGTGACTCCAGCTCCAATGTGTCTTTTGGCCCCCATGGGTACCTACTTATATATGTGAACAAGTGCACACACACAAACACACACACACACACACACACACACACACTATATCTTAAAACACAAAACTCATGTGGACAAACTAAACACACGGAGAGGTGAGTATGATGGAGCATGATGGTTATATGCCTATGATCTGAGTACTTTGGAGATTGAAGATTTAGAAGTTTGAGGCAAGCTTGGGCTACAACAGACTGCCTCAAAAATAAAACATAAAAAGGGGAAAATTGCAACAATGGTTTTGCTTTAATTACAGGTGTAATATAGTATCCGAAATGCTCAGCATTCAGTTTCCTAGGTTCAAATGCAAAGTGTAAGGTTTCCGAATAAGAAAGGTACAGACTTCAAATTAAAGTTTTTGGTTCAAGTCTCTTCTAATTAATGAAAATTAACAGGGGCACTGAAAGCTAATGCTAAAAGCTAATGCTGTTAGCCCTTGCTTCTTTTTAAATCCAATTCTGTCAGGCAGGCAAAATACGCTTACAATTATTTACAGAGGTTTCACACTTTAGGAAAAGTCACTTTCGAATTCATTTTTACAGCTATGTAAATACTAAAACAACAATAACAACCATCACCACCACCAAACTAAACCAAACCAAACCAAACCAAACCAAACCAAATCAAAAAACTAAAAACAATTGGAACAAGGAATTGTTTCAATTGAAACACCATGTAGTCCAGGCTGGCCCAGAACTTGCAATCTTATCTTTGCCTCTTGAGCACTGGGTACAAGTGTGCATTATCACACCTGGACACAACACTAAGATTTCAAAACATATCCACTTGTTTCTGACCTATCTTAAGTAATAAAAATCAGTTCAAAAAATTCTGAGGGCTGGGCAATAGCATTTGTCTAGCATGAATATGGCTCTGGGTTTGATCCACAGAGCGCCAAAATAAAGGAAAATAAACAAACAAAAGTCAAACAACCCTTCCAAACTTTGACAGCACCTTCTTTTTTTCCTCCATAGGTTTACTGTTCATTCAATGTTAAATGTTACAGAGTTTTTACACTGTCAGAACCATGCCTGAGAACCCAAAGAAAGAAATGGTATAATGGACAGCCTCATCTACCCAGACAGTGTATTAAAACTTGATTCATATGCATTTTGATAATTTCATAATCTTAAAAAAATTATAACAAGACTTGGAATTTACATTTGCTGCTGGTCTTTGGCATTCCAGTACAGTATGCCATTAAGCAAACTTCATCATATGCCTCTGTTCACTTCTTAAGTCATAACCACAAACAGAATGTGTGTGTGTGTGTGTGTGTATGTGTGTGTGTGTGTGTGTGTGTATGTGTATGTGTGTGTGTGACTGTGTGTCTGTGTGTAGCTTGGATAAAGCATACTTTAAGGGAAATTTGTGGCTCAAGGTGTGAGGTTACTTGTTAAGGTTTCTGGTACCCAAATTAAGTCTTTGGTTTAACTAAGAATCTCAAGCTTCTAATCACCCAGCCACCTCCTGGCTAGCTCAGGCCACACCCAGCAGTGGCATACAGTCTGATCAGGAGACACTGGCCTGCACCTCCTGCTTCCCACACTGACAGCACATTCTTAAGGATACATTAAAAAGACCATTGGGTAGGAAAGGCAGGAAAGAAAACCAAGGATACAGATCAAAATCAAATTCAGTAACTTATGGTTCATGAAACTGGAGCGTGGCAGCCATACACATGGGGAAGCATGCCACACACTGATTTGAAGGATCTTGAAACGGTGTTGTGAAGGGAAAATGGAGAGGTACAAAACTGTACCAATAGGCTACCTATTTAAAAGAGATGAGTAGGAGGAAGGCTTATGTGCACTTGCCTACACTTTTCTATACATGCTAGGCACATCTCTAGAAGTTAATCTAAGAAATGCAACCACAGAAGGCAATAGGATGCTTGAGACACAAGGAGAAGACATTTTACGAAGAACTGTTTCTGAATGTGCTTTTGTATTCTGAACGCACCCCAGTTTAGAATCATATATACATATTACTATTCAAAAACCTAGTAACCTTTTAAACATTAATGGAAAATATCCACACAACTGCATCTTATTTTAGGGATACCACTAATCATTCTTTTTGCATTAATATAGGGCCTACATCTCCCTTGGAAGAAGAAATTGAATAGATTTTGAGATGGACTGGGGACAGCTGGAATTGGGAATAGGAGGGATCAGGTGACTGGGGAGAGATGACTGGAATTGGAAGGCATCTGTGGATCAATGTGGAAACCCAGTGCAGAGGAAACTTCCTGGAATCTATGAGGGTGACTAGTGAGGACTCCTAGTAATGGAGGGTATGGAGCTGGAACCATCCATCTTTTGTAAGTAGGTAAAAATGTACTGGTAAGAGGTTGTGTATCAACTTGACACAAGCTGGAGTTACCAGAGTGGAAGAAGCCTCAGTTTAGAAGATGCCTCCATGAGATCCAGCTGTAAGGCATTTTTTTTTTCAAGTAATGACCAATGGGGACAGGCCCAGCCCATAGTGGGTGGTGCCATCCCTGTGATGAAGAAAGCAGGCTGAGCAAGCCAGGGGAAGCAAGCCAGTAAGTAGCACCCATCCATAGCTTCTGCATTAGTTCTTGGCTCCAGGATCCCTCCCTGTTTCAGTTTCTGTCCCAATTTCCTTTAATAATGAACAGTAATATGGAAGTGCAAGTGAAATAAAACACCTTTCTCCCCAACTTGCTTTTTGGTCATGGTATTTTCTTGTAACAATAAAAACTCTAACTAAGATGCAAAGCTTCCAGTGTCTCAGTGGGACTGGACATTAACATTCAAATTATAATCTGACCTGCCTGCAAGATGTGCTGGGACAACAGTGGTACAGAATTTGTGGAAGTGACCAACCAATGGCTCGTCTAATTTGAGACCAATGCCTGACACTGCCCGAATGGTCAGGAACCAGAGGATGAATAGCCCAGAGACCTAGGACAGAACCAATACAACTGGCTAAATATGTTCTGCTATACTCAGACTGGTGCCTAGTCCAGTTGTCATCTGAGAGGCTGCCTCCTGTAGCTGATGGGAACAGATGCAGAGACCCACAGCCAAACATTAGGCAGAGAGGAGGAGAGATGGCCCGGGCTGGAGGTCTTTATTGGGTCCCTCTCCTCAGAGCTCTGGGAACCCCATGAAATGAAGGTGGGCATATTGTGGGAACCAGAGGGATTAAAGACACTATGAGAACACAGCTCACATAATCAACTAAGCAGGCCTCATAGGGGCTCACAGAGACTGAAGCAGCAAACGCAGATGCCTGCCTGGATCTGTGCAAGATGATTAGATATATATGTATATGTACATATGTATATGTATTTGTTAGCTTGGTGTTTGGGGGAAACTCTTAACAGCAGGGGGGGTACTCTTTTTGCCTGCTCTTTAGACCCTTTTCTTCCTACTGGGTTGCCTCACCCAGTCTTGATGTGAGGGCTTGTGCCTGGTCTTATTGTCTCTTGTGCCATGTTCAGTTGATGTTCCTGGGAAGCCTGCTCTTTTCTGAAGGGAAACGGAGGAGGAGTGAATCTGGGGGCAAGGGGAGGTGAGGGGAACTGGGAGGAGTGGAGGGAGGGGAGATCGGGATTGAGATGTATTGCATGAGAGAAGAATAAAATTTAAACAAAAAAGATTTGCCTTTTTTTCCTTTTGAGTACATAGTACAGAACTCTATTATTGTTTGGTGTTCTACCGTAACAAATTTCAAGGACCGTACTTACTGTCCCACCCATGTGGGGAGGCAGGTATTCCACACTGACATACTCCTGGATTTCATTCTTACTTGTAAACTTCAACAAGCTTACTGCTTCAGGGCCAAGCCAGCTTTTCACAATTTTGAACGCAGCTGAGGAGAAAGCAAGCAAGTTAGCACACTAGCATTGTCAAACACTTTACTGTATGCATTAACCAAGACCTTCTGAAACCAGTTTGAACTCACAGCTGTTATGCCTTTCTTCTGAGGCTGGACATTTACCGTTCTTTAATTCCAGCATGTTTTGTGGTAGGCCTGTCGCTCACACATTTCAAATGCTCCATGGAGATCCAGGAAGCCTAAATTACCCTGATGTTCACTTAGAAGCTTCTCAGGGTTGTGACCTGTGACCACATCTATCAGTGACCTCAACAGCTATGACTTTTAGACAATGAACTAAACTGCTCTGTGACTCAGGAAGGAATTGCATGATGTTGTGAAGAATCTTTTACTTTGTGGTTCTTCTGATAAACCCTCAATATAAAATCCCTCCTCAAAGGGAAAGGCAGAAACAAGAGGAAGGGGCCCTGCTCATTATGGGTGTGAGCCAGAACCAGCTTCCTTCCTGACTCAAAACTCTGCCTTTTTCCCAGGCTGCACAGTTTATATAACCAAGAGAAAGACTACAAGAATAAACTGCTACCAAACGTGGCTATTTGACAGCTACAATTCTGTCCTGTGTCATGTTATTAGCTCTAGGCTTAATTAAAATATTATTTCTAATGGGACATTTTAACCTATTTTGAAAAAAAAACTAAAAGCATAATGCTGCAAAATACTAAAAGCATAATATGCGAAAGTGGCAGTAGACAAGAAAGCGGAAATCAGAATAATAAAAACATTAAAGTGTGGGTTAGAAAATGATGTTTTTTTTTTTTTTTATTCTGGCTCCCTATGATTTAGGCTTTTGTTCAAGTACTATTTAAACTTTCCTTTTCAATTTAAAACAGCCTGCGACTTGACAGGATTGAAGTCACGTTATTGGAATTAAATGAAGTGTTAAGTCTGATTTTTTTTTTCATGCCAACTTTATTGAAATAATTTGCAACTGTTTCTAGCTGTGGGTTACCATAAAAGCCTTTTGTCAGGCCAAAAAGCTCTGCCATATGCAGTTAAAAAATGACCCTTACCTAAAGAGAGGTCTGGCCTTTGCTCCCAGCCTCTGGGAAGAAGCTCCCTGTTTGGTAGGATTGTCCTTTTATTTGGCCTGGGAGCCTTGGATTAGTGGGAACAACTTGAGCTCGGATTAGGGTGGGATTTGGCTACAAGAAAAACCAACATGTGATTTAAGGTAGGGGCAGCAGGCTATGGAGTACCAGCAGGGACTAGCCACAGGCAAAATCAATCATGCCTGCATAATGGAGCCTCAAGACAATTTCTGATAATCAAGGCATGAGGCCTTCAGTGAATTTCCTTGGTTGGCAATACTTCCTATGTGCTGGTCACATCGATGCTGAGAGTCATCATCTGTTTCACATTTGGAACTTCTTTCTAAATCCTTTCCTTGCAATAAATCACAATGGTGAGCATCAGTTGTTTTCAGAGAGCTCTAGTGAGTGATCAAACATTTGCTGTCTTTTTGAATTTGTTGAAGGCAGTCTTCTATAGACTGCCAAGATCCCTTTAAAATCAACTTGTTTCAACAGTTGCTACTTTTAAAAGAGTTTTATCATGAGAGGGTATTAGATTTTTGGTGTGTGTGTTTTTTCCTCTACTAAGATGACTCTGTAGTTTGGATACTTTATTTTATTAATATGATATATTACAGTGATTTTTTTTCTTTGAACCAACTTTGCATCACTGAGACAAGTCCTATTTTGTCATGGCTTGAAATGTTTTTTGGTGTGTGGTGGTGGTGGTGGTTGTAGTGGGTGTGTGTGTATGTTGTTTTTGTGTGTGCTTACATGTACATGCCTGTATGTAGAAGCCAGAAGACAACCTTAGGTGTCACAGCTCAATAGTTATCCACCTTGTCTTCTTGGGACAGGGTCTCACTGTCCTCAGGACATTGATTACATTAGAATGGCTGGCCAGAAAGTTCCAGTGTTCTGCTTATTCCTGCTCCCAACCCTCATTTCTCAGTGCTGAGGGGTATAAGCACATGTTGCTGCTATGACTGGCTTCTTCTCAGGGATTAAATTCAGTTCTCAAGCACTCTGCCACCTGTAATGCTTTTTATATTTCTTTGGCTACGGTTTGATAGTTGTGTCCTTCTGCAGTGCCAGGGGTGGAATGCAGGCCAGGCAAGTGCCATATCCCCAGCTATCGTACATCAGACCATTTGTGTGTCTGCAGTTGGAAGGGGTTGCCATCTCCAGCTTTCCTGTTGTCTGTCGTTTGGTAGTAGGGCTGTATTTACTCATAAATGAGTTAAAGCTCTCCTTTGTGGCCTAATTTTAGAACTATTTACCAAGGGTCAGGGTAAATTCTTTAACTATCTCACAGAATTTGCCAGAAAATGCACCAGGGCCTGAATGTTTCTTTGGGGGATTTAAAATTTTATTTTACTTTTTACTTTTTTTAATCAATTAATTAATTAATCTACTTTTGGCTACTACTTCTGATTCTTGAGTCAGCTTCAGCAGTCTAAGTCATTCTAATTATTTATCAATTTCATCTAGTTTTTAAAGTTCATTGCTATAACTATTTTTTATTTCCGTCAGTAGTGACGTTTTTTTTGATCTAACATTTTAATAATGTAAGCAGTTCATTTGTTTAGTCTTTACCTTAAAAGGCTTGCCAATAAAGAACCTTTGAAAGCACCAAGTTTCAGTTTACAGTTTCCCTATTGTTGGCTGTGTATGCAATAGTGGACTTATGGAACACCAATGAAATCAATGTGAAGAAAAGAATTGCTTTTCAAATCACTAGGGAATTTTTCCTTTTCAATAGCCATATCCAAAGACTGTTAGCAAAATTATGACCATCAAAAAGGGCCATGTGACTTCAGTGATTTGGAGTGACTTTCAGATTTCTCCCACTTTGTCCCCTCAACACTTGAACCAAGAGAAAACCTAGTCAATGCATGTTTTGTAATTCACTTCGTGTGGCAAAGAGAATGAGGTTTCTTATAATTGTTTTACCCAAGTGGTGGAATAGCTTCCTGCTGACTTTAGAAAAGACAAGTAGCAAAACTCCCAAGCTCTCAGGAGAGGATGGCAGTCCTCTCTTTCTACAAAACAACCTTTGAGTACTTTGGCTCCAGCCTTTTAAGAGTTCACAAGGATAATATGAACATGTTCCTAAACAGTGGTAGAAAAATAGTTGAATTGGCCAAGTAAGACAAATCAAAGTCAAAAACTATAATAACATACTCACCATTCATTATCCAAGGCATATCAAAGATCACTATTTTTGCTGAAAAATGAAAAAAGAAATCACTTCATGTGACTTAGTACCTCTACAATAGTCTTATCAGTTTGACCTGGCCTAGAAAAGGATTACCATATGAGAAATATGGAGCTGGCTGGTTAGGATCTAATTCAGGAATGTGTGAGTGGGGCTGGAACTGAACCATTGGCTCACAGTGGGGAGGAGGCCCAATAATGCAGTCACTGTCCTTTGGCAAACAACCTACACCTCTGTTCATTTGCTAGTTTAACGGCAGTACAAAAGAAAATAGTTAAGGGGGCATGGGTGTGGCATGCCAGATCAATGCTGAAAGCAATTGTACTTTAAAAACAATATTTACATGTCTAATATATGGCTTCACTTATACATTTTCTTGTGATTACACTGTTGACTAGTCATACATCTGTCTCTTCCCTCTGACTCTGAAACATAGAAAGTGTATCTTTCCCTAATTGTTATGAACTCTAGGAAGCCAAAAATTCTGAAGTACACACAACTGTTATTTACATACTGAGTTGAGAATATTAAGTAGCCCTATAAGCGAATGTGATAAAGAAATCAGAAACCACAAAGGGGATTTGTGATAGCCGATTCATTCTTCTATTGCAGATGAATCATTAGGTAATTTCACTCTTCTCCAAGAAGAGAATTCCCTAGGATACTATATAAAACTAGCACAAAGTAGAATACACAAAAAGAACTTGGTACCAGTAAGAGGTAGCTCAGTGCTTAGTATTCCTGCTTTTGAGCAGGGATATAAACATAGTCTATGGAGTTCATGACAGCTTTTGAAGAACAGTAAGTTTAAGATGCCGTAAAATCCAATGTCTGCAAAACCACACAATTTCAATAGAACAGAGGCATTATATGTTGTTAACTGAAATGAGCCATATTTCTATGTACCATTATGTGAATCCATGAATTCATGAATAGTTCTTTCAAAATAATTCTGGACACATTTTATAGATAACGAATAGTTATACCTTTTCCCCTCAGAGGCCCATCACAAACTTAAATATTTCAGTCAACAGGTGTTTTAGGAGGCTGGATGTATTTTATAAAACAATAGTTACGTTAGTACTAGCTCTTCATGGCTTATCCTTTAGATTGTTCAATATATATTTCAGTTTTGTTTTGTCCATAAAAGAAGCAAGTTGATATCTTGAAGTAGTATTTATGTAGTGTCCATTGATGGGCACTGCTTACCAAGACTTAATGAATCAGGGCATGTGCCAGATATATAAGGAATTGTAGAATGTTCAGGTTTCCCAATCTGAATATTGTCATTTTCGTATCTAAAAACATTCAAAAATAGTCTCTGAAGGGTTTTCAATATAAGGCTGTATGTGGTATTGATTCTAGACTTCCATTATGCTTTTGCTACCCAAGAGACCATAACTGTGGTGTTGGCCAGGAATACATGCAGGTAGCTCTGCAAATTTCCATTTTGGATATCCTTTTGTCTCCTCTGCCTTTTTGGCTTTTAACCACACTGGAGCTAAATAAAGTTGTCTGTTTATGTGGGTTGGACACTTACTTTCCCAATGGGTAATCTATTACATAAATCCCACAAATGAAAAATGAGCTTAGAAAAGTGAGCTTAGAAAGAGCCCATAATTTGAACTCCCATCATTAAAGGGAGAGTTAAAATTTAAAAACAAATAGAACAGTGCTGTGGATGTTAGTTCAGGGGTAGAACACTTGCCTGGCAAGTACAAAGGCCCAGTGTTGAATCCTCAGTACCATAAGAAAACAGAACAACAGGAGACCCTCTAAATACCAGAGTTAAATGTAGTGCATTTTGGTTCAGTATTTTCTTCTTGTCAGTTCTAAAGCAGCAATCAGTAACACACTGTACTTTATTTGCCTTTCAATGTACTTTATGAGTACTGCTTATCTGCTCTTACATGAAGCAAGTTCCATGTAATAAATATAATTTTAAACAAAGATCAGTACAAATGGGCTCATGTTGCAAATAAATATATATAATTGCACACAGCTGGGTGTTCAGGGTTACAGGCTCTTTTCAAGTCTAGAACTTCACTCATAACAACAACCCTAAAGGAAAACTACTTCAGAAAAGTGTCTATGTATCTACTGAGATACATAGGATTTATGTGTCTACCTAGGAATACATTTAAAGTACTTCATCAGAACACAGTGTTTCAGGTATGAGAGTCAGTCTATAATATAAAACTACCATTTTTGGACAGCATCTACAATTTCAATATATTGTATTTTTATAAAGTAAGTTACTTACAGAGGTATTTGGGGTAATACACTTTAAAGCAGTTGATGATAAATCGTACAAAGTCCATGTCCTAAAATAAATATTAAAATTTTAAGACTCCCCATATCAGACAACTATAAAGTTTTAAGACTGTCCATATCAGACAACATTAAATTATATTTTTCAGTGATAAATTATTAAATGCAAGCGAGACAACTATTTTTCTTAAAATATAGGCTAATATAAGTATCTATAGTCTTGAGGGTTATGGTTTTAGGTTATTAAACTAAGAATTGGCCCTAAAATTGAGTTGAAGAAGTCATATACTTATGGGTATTTTAAAATTTATTTGGATTACTTCAAATTAGTTATATGCTTCAGGCTACAAAAGCCATGGGGCATACAATGGACATAAAAGCAATCCCCACAGAGAGAGACTCTAAAAATTCTATTGAACAACTAAAGAACTATTGAAAAGGATATACAGTTTATAACATAACTAACTTAAATAATATATATGCATACACACATATTATGGTATAGTATTTACTTTCTAAATCTAATTTTTACCATATACAACTTTCAATAAAATATGCTGTATTATTTTTCTATACAAGGATCCCACTGGTCTGGCCTGCCAATTTACTTTTTATTTACAATGCCCTGTATTAGTTTGTTGTTGTTGTTGTTGTTTAGTTTATAATCAAGAGCTGTTTATTCATTCCAATTTTTAGGAGACTGTATAAATCAGCTGCCTGGTTAGTTCTCTTGCTTTATAGACAACAACAGGAGATATGGCCATTAGGGATATTAATCATGTTCCATTCCTCATATTATTTCATTCATCCTGCTCAGCCACCTTATAAATACTTGTAGTTTGAAGTGCTAAGCAGACAAGCTGCAATCCATCACAGCTATTGAAAGGCTGGTAATTCTAGACAGGAGAGGCTATAAAGTCTTTCCTAGCATGTGAGTTGCAGTGCCTTTAATTGCAGTAAACTGAACCTACGCATCCTCAACTAAAACTATTTATTCTGGGAGAAGTCCTAGTATATAGCAATACCTTTATAAATATTCTTTATATGCAGTAGACATAGTTTCAAAAATTCTACAGTTACGTAAGAGTCAGATGAAAGACTTAAAAAATTAGCTGTATAAAATATTGGTTACCTAATTTAATATCTGTGACTACTCTGAGATTTAACTAGACTTAATCTAGTAGTCATTGCCATCATTTATTTAGTTGGCTGTCCTTGTTCATAAAAGCTAAATTTGGGGGTGGGATTTGATGTCAGTGGTGTGTGTCTATACTGGGTATTACATAACATACCTCCATGAAATAGACTGCCGCACAATCTCTAAGGGTGCTTTTCAGAATGGTACCTGTATCATTTACAATGTCGATCCTCTGATGACAAATGCAAGGTTTTTCTTTCTAGTTCAACTGCTGAGAGTATATTTTCCTAAATAATTAATTATTTAAAGTCCAGCTATTTGTATAATACTAAATGATTCCATTCTTTTTAGCTAGGAAGCCACAAGGTTACAGGCAACATAGTAGTCTAATTCTTACTAAAGCATTTTATGTCTCTTACATGTATCTTTATAAACTGACTCTGTGAATCATGAGTGTTACATAATAAATGAAATTATCTAATATTCAGGTGCTTTATAACATTAATAATGAATGAAATAGACAATAACACCAATAGACTTTCTTTACACATTAGAAATGACAACATGTGAGTCTGCTGAAGATACATCAGGTAGCTCTTATCAATTCTCTCCCCCAATATTAGGGAACAAAACACATTAGCATACATTATTTGTGGTTGCAAGGTAATAAATAAGTGACAGTGGTACCTAAAGGACAATAGAATCATAGTCTAACTTTACTAAATATAGTCTTATTTAAGTAATTTGACTTTAATTTATGATATAGAACATTTTACTTTATAATTCAAAATCTATTCAATGGAAACTAGATTTAAAAAATACAGGGTATTAGATTCTTAATGTGAAAAAAATATGCTGCCATCTCCCTCTCCTAAAGCTCTTTTTAATTTTTCTCTGTAACCTGGTTTTGATGTTTAAATCTAAGACATCACCATTTAGGGGTACACAACAATATACTATAGTAATGCAGTTTTTTTCCTCTTAAAAAGGTACTCTCCAATATTGCAAGTTCTTCTCAAATACCAATATATATGGCTACCAATTAGGTATAATATAATTTACCATTCTGGCATGTTGGACATTTAGACGTTTTTCTAATCTTCAATTATTTTTTTGTGACAGTCTCACTATGCTGTCTGGGCTATGCCTGAACTCCTAATAATCTTTAGACCTCAGCTCATGAGGTGCTGGGGCTATCCGTGTATATGTAAAAAAGTATTGGTACATCAACTCTTAATTTAACTATGTTTTCAAGCTGCCAAAAGTCACTTGAAGAAAACTGGTTCCCCAACTTTACCAAATAAAATAAACAAATTTTTAAAAATCCAAGAAGAATACACAAGTGTCCAAGAAAAGCACAGAGAGTGGTACTGGGTAGACTCACATGAACATCTTGCAATTTCAAAACAAGCTAAAAATACAAGATCACAGAGATCATGTAAGTGTTTCTTCAACATTTAGTGAGTGTGTCACTCTGTGCCAGGCATGGAGGTCGGTGTGGGGGGGGACAATAATGTGGTTAAAAAAAAAAAAAAGCTCAGCATCCATCACAATGACTCATACCCTGCCATCCTTCACATTTTACCTCTCCATCTTACATACCAGATAGGGAACATTGCCAAATACAGAAGCAAATGTAATTCTCTGCAAACCCTATTCCATGTCTGACTTCACACACAATGCAAGGGGAAAAATCAATCCTTTTGCATTCTGCTAGCTTCATTTTACAACATTGGGTTGGCAAAAAGATAGCAAGGATGGAGGGAACTGGGACAAACAATGACTTAGAATTAATGCAGAATGCTTACTATGCTATTGAACCCAGTTTCGGACATGTCAAACATCACTGTGATAGGCTTTCCATTTTCTCTCTTGGCATATCGTTCCAACCAGAATGCTATGAGCTTCTTCTTGTCCATTATGGTTTTCTGATCTTTTATGTGATACTTCACTCTGATCCAGACTTACACAGAAAAACAGATAAAAAAATAAGCATACAATTTATGGCATTTTCATATATATATTCTTTCTTTTGACATATTCCTTCAGTTATAATTCATCTTGTTTTGAATAAAAACATCTCTCCCCTCTTTAAAATGAGAAGCAGTTGCACTTGGTACCTTTAAATGTAAGAGCAGAAGAGAGACAAACTATTTCTCTCTCCTTTAGGAAATACACAGACTTCACATTTAAGTGACATTTTCTCTGAAAAGAGAACTGCAGGTGAACAAACACGTAATAACCGAGAAGTGCTCTTCACTATGCTCAAGAAGAAAGCCAACGCTTTGATAAATTGCTAGAAAACACATTCTACCCAGAGGAGAGACACAGGCAGGCAGGCAGGCAGGCAGGAGGCCTGGGAGATTGTGGTGCAGGGGAGTGGACCATGCAAATGCTCCAGGTGGTGGCAGCTAAGACTAAAATGGGATAGGTGGCAAGAAAAGAAATAGAAAAGACAGGGGATAGCTATAAAGGACTCTGACTCTGAAGTCCTCCCTTCAGTTTGGTTTTCACATTTCAAAGCCTAGCTTGGGCAGTGCCATAGAGGTTGGAGTGGAAGAGGTCAGGGAGGAAACCTATCTGGTCACCACCAGGGAAGGAGCTGACAGCAAGGGAACAGGATAGGCAGGACTGAACTGTGGGAGAGGCTGCTGAAGAGAAAGGGGGGCCAAAAGGAAGCTAAATTGCCGGGAGAGCCAACACACGGGCCAGAGTTGAGCAACAGAGAAGGACCATGAGCGGTAGGTGTGAGCTGTAGACCATGATGAAGGCAGATCACAGTCGACAGACACCAGCTGGGTGTGTGCAAGTAGCTTGGGAATTGCATAGGATCTGCCCCGTGAATCGGGAAGTTGGGAAGGCTGGTGTGTTTAAGACGACCCCACAGGGACAATAATCAGCTAGAACAGGCTTTGGGAAACATATTTCAGGAGCAAACCACAGAAGAGGTATGAGAAAAAGGGACTAAAGAGGCAGAGAAATAAGAAGAGAGTGCAGTGTGCTGTCAAAATACAGTGCAATTCACAAGCTAAGGGAAAGGCAGCAAGATGCATATAAGCTCTCCTACTGTAGTACAAACTCAACTGAGATTTGGGCAAGTGGAATAGGGGATAAGAAGGGCATCTGAACAACAGACAACTTAACTCCCATTACTACATAGCTTTCAAAAAACTAAGAAGAGACCGAGAAAGACTTAAAAGCCTGTTTTGGATATTTAGCAATGGTCTAAAGATCTCCATAAAAAGAAAGACTATGTGGAGCACCAGCAACAAGTGAGAAGAAGAGAATTGATAACTAAAATGACTATGACTGAGTATCCACTGCTCCTGTGCCATGCCTGCCTGCCTACTACCATACTCCTGGCCATCATGGTTGTGAACGCTAACCCTCTGAAACCGTAAGCCCCCAAAAGCCTCTTCTATACATTTCCTTGATCATGGTGTCTTATTACAGAAATATACAAGAAACTAAAGCACAGCATTTGTGTTTACTGCTTAGTTTATAATAATGTAAACTATGCCTTGATAGTATTTGACAGGGGTAAAGATGGCCACATATCTCCCAGTTGCAGGGAATTTATTATATATGCATATGGAAAGCTTCTGTGATTATTAATTGGGACACAGATGTATATTTCAAGGTCTTGAAAATCTAGAGTATGAATTACATATACTTACATAATTTGTTACCTTCTTTGTCATAACCGTGGAGATAAATACCACCAAGTTCTAATAACCATCTTGGAATAGAGGATTCACTAAGGTCTAGAAAGTGATAAACTTTGATCAGTTATGTTAGTAATCCATAGATCTAAAAAGAAAACTCAAGCTGTAAAGGTGATGTTACATGGTAGTTCTTCTCACTCAGACTTGAACAAGATACAATTTACTTAAATCTTGAATAAAATGTAACTTATGCCTGGTCCCTCCTCAGTGGGAGATGTGCCTGAATCCTCAACAGACTTGAAGCCCCAGGGAGGGCAGAGGCCTGATGGTGGGGGAGCATCCTCTCAGGAACAAGGGGGAGGAGGAATGGGATGAGGAACTTTGGGAGGGGGGACTGGGAGTGGGGGCAACAGCTGGATTGTAAATTAAAAAAAAATCCTAGAAAGAGTTGCTGGCACTACAAAAGGCTACTTCCTGCTGAGAAAACAATAGGCAAAAGATTTACAGAGAAAACAAGTAACAAAAGATTTACAGATGATGGAAAGAGCTGAAAAGACTCTTATTTTTATGGCTGCCACTGTAGATTCTGGGTGGGTTTCAAATAACAACTTGACTTGTCAGCACATGTTAATACTAAGAAAGTATTCAATTCAATCCTATGCACAGTCTGGGTGTAGGTCACTGGTAGCATGCAAGGTTAGCACACACAAGGTCCTAGATTCTATCCCTGGATCCCCCCAAACAAACAAAAACCACATGAAGAAATATTCACACAATCTCAGAATTTGAGGGGAGAAAAATCAGTTTTATTTAAGCAAGATGCCATGTTTCTATCTCCCCTTTCTCTCTTGTCCCCTGCATCCTATTCTCTCCCTGCATCTTCATTCTCTCTCTCTCTCTTTCCCCCACCCCTCTCTCTCTCTCTCTTTCTCTATCTCTCTGCCTCCCTTGCTCCCCATCTCTCCTTCTCCCTCTCTCCCTCTGTGTGTGTGTGTGTGTGTGTGTGTGTGTGTGTGTACAGACTAGGCATTGATGTTTGATGTCTTCCTCTAGAACTTTCACCTTACTTTTGGGACAGAGTCTCTCACTGAATTCAGAGTTGGCTGAGTTGATCTGGTTATTCTATTATACTAGCTGGACAGCAAACTGCCCTGGGATCCTTCTGTCTCCACCGTTGACCCCTAACCCCAGCACCCAAATTACAAGTACATGTTGCCATCCCTAGCTTTTGAAGTGAGTGTCTGTCAGTCATGCTTGTGCAGGAAGCATTCTACCTACTGTGCAGCCTCCCTCCCCTGAGATGGTATTTTCCTTCCAAGTTTTATATACAGTTAACTGTTAATATTTTAGAGAAGGTGGGAAATAATTCAAGAAAAATATAAAATTCTTTAGCAGGGAAAACAACAGACCTAACTGGTCTCTAAGGGAGGTTGAGAACCAATGCAGCACAGCAAGGCAGCACACAACAGGCTTGTGTTTCATCCACCAGCACTTCCCAAAGAACTCTCAAGGTTTTTCTCCCATTCCCTCTGTCTATCTCATATTTTTGTGGTGTGTCACCAGAAACCAGCAGCATGTGCAAGAATACATATTGTTGAATTTAGCATTAGATTCTCAGTAAGCTAAACACACATATACACTCCCTCCCAAACTTTAGTCTGAATAAAAGTTTATTTTGTATATTATGTGAATTTTTTTTTTGCTTGACTAATACATCTTCCTTTGTTTAAACTGCCTGCTGTTTTTACATTTGCCATTGTTTTACTTCTTAAGATTTTAGACATGCCCTTTCTTGGGGACTCTAGTATAAAGAATGGGGAGAAAATTAGCTCTAGATTTGTTGACTATTTTGTTTTGTCTTATTTTTTGGTTTTTGGTTTTTCTAGACATGGTTTCTCTGTATAACCCTGGCTGTCCTGGAATTCACTCTGTAGACCAGGCTGGCCTCGAACTCAGAAATCTGCCTGCCTTTGCCTCCCAAGTGCTGGGATTAAAGGCGTGTACCACCACTGCCTGGCTTGCTCTGACTATTTTGTATTCAAGTCTTTAGACCCAGTCACTCCGGGATTCATGATCTTCTATGATAGGTGATGCTTTATAGGACTGGACAGTTGTATCTGCTTCTGCCTGTTAACTTTTTAGACAGAGACAATAGGTAATCTTTCTTGTAGAGTTCTTCCCATATCTGAAAACTACTGTAAAACTCGCTCTAAGATTTCAAACGCCAATTTTGATGACAAGTTTCAATTTAGTACTGGCTTTAAAAAGTTTAGAGAAGGCTGTCATGGATATCCTTGGGGATAAACTTTCTTTCTGGGGTTCCCATTCAGTTTTAGAATAATCAATAAGCATAAGGTACTCCAGGGATATAGAAACATATGAGGAACAGCTGGATAAAAAAAGAAAGAAAGCCAGTAAAGCACTGAGTTTTTATTTTTAGGTCTGAGATGGAAGACTATCTTACTGTTTGTTGTTTAATGGAAGCAAACCAAGCACAGACTAGGCAACCATGCTTTTAGTGACAATGTGTGACTCAGGGCCCTGTGATCTGATTTTCTTATGAGTGATTGTCCTTCTAAGATATTTATCATAAAACTGTCCCTTTGAAAGTATGGTTAGGCCCTCTAAAGGTAATTTTCTAGTGCTTATGATGACTGCTAAGAATGTATGCAAATCTAGACAAACATCTAACAGTAACATTTATACAGATGCTATTGCCCTGTCAGGGTTAAGTCGACCAGCTTACCATTAACAGAGAACTCTTTCCTCCACTGAAAACTCTCATCAAGCATCTTCAGTGTTTCATCCACAATGTTATGTCTCCAAAGTAAGTAACTTTCAACCCAGTTATCATCTTGCTGAAGCCTTTCAACATCGCGTGGATCGTATTTTTCAGACTTTTCTAGGGGAAACCAGTAAAGAGCATCTAAATCAGGTTAATTCCACTGTGGAAAGATAAGTAACATAATGGCAAAGGAGAAGAAAGATCTGGAAGAGCAATCCAAGCTTCTGCAAGGCATACATAGGGATGTTTTCAGGTGAATACTCACTCAAAAGAATTGACTGTATTTCTAAGAACAGACTAAAGTTATCAAAAGCTACAGATTTGAGATGATGTCTAATTGTGCTGTCAAGGATGTCTTGGAATTCTTGGGGGTGTTCAACTGATCTTCCTGCCTCATGGCACAGAGCATCAC
>NC_045030.1:158404173-158409624 GCF_008632895.1 Mastomys coucha
AGAGCCATGACTGTTCTGGAACTCACTCAATAGACCAGGCTGGCCTCAAACTCAGAAATCCACCTGTCTCTTCTTCCCAAGTGCTGGGATTAAAGGCATGAATCATCACTACCCGGCAGAGCATCACTTTAAAAAAAAAATCAAATGGAAAACTGTCCATTTCTAGAGGGAATTAGCTAATACTTTGTTCCTGTGACAAAATTAACCAAGGAAGGAAAGGTTTTGTTTTTGTAGATTATAGGATGCTTTCTACTTTGTGATCCTTCATTCTCAGTCTCCCAAGACCTAGGATTACAGGTGTGCACCAAGAAGACCAACTGAAGAAGTATTGATTTTGGCTCACAGTTTCAGAGGTCTGTGCCAACTATCTCTATCATTCCCCCTTCTATGATGAGGTAGTATGCCATAGCAGAATGGTACTAGGGAAGAGAACTGTTCATACCATGTCAGACAGGAGGCAGAGGCAGCCATCAAGGGGCCAGGGAATGAGTATACTAATTTCTTTCAGCAATGTCCTGTCTCCTAACAGACCATTCAGCAATGGATTTGTGCCCTGATGAAGTAAGTGTTCTCATGATCCAGTCACTTCTCAACTGTTACCAGCGGGGGACCAAGCCTTCAACACACAAGCATTTTCAGGGACTACTTCATATCTAAACCATAGCATGCAACATTATCACATTTTCAGATTCTGAGGGAACAGGTCCAACAATTTAGTAGAGTAATTATATCCAGTTATAATCATGTGTCATTTTCATACACACATCATATTCTGCACTAGCTTCTATACCAGATCTTCCTCCCTGTATACTACACTACTCTTACTAGTTTATTGTGGTGAATTCTTCTTGTTTCCATGTAATCACCTTTACATACTCAAATTCTACCATTTGGCAATACTCTTTTCAGATAGTTCCTCTTTACATAAACATTTCCTGTGACCAAAAGTAATTCTTCAGTGAGCAACCAAAAGAACTCCATTTAAGTTTCTCTTAAGACACGGAACAATTTTTATCATGAGTCAAGTGTTGTAGTAAATATTTAATCTCAACCAGAGGTTTCTATCCCACCTTTGATCATTCAATTCCCAGATAAAAGATATAAAACTGAAGCCTTTAAAGCACTAGAGCTGGGAATTGTTCCTGTCGAAAAAAAAAAAAAAAAACTGCAGGGACAAAAGTGGAGAAGAGATTGAAGGAAAGGTGGTCCAATGGTTGGCCCAACTTGGGAGTTATCTGATGGGGGGAGGCTCCAAGGCCTGACACTATTACTGATGCTATGGTGTACTTACAGACAGGAGCCTAGAATAGTTGTCCTCTGAGAGGCCCAACTAGCAGCTGACTGAGACAGACACAGATACTTACATCCTACTATTGGATTGAGGTCAGGAACCACTATGGTTGAATTAGGGGAAAGACTGAAGGGGAGCACGACCCCATAGGAATACCAGCAGTCTCAACTAAACCGGACACCAAGGAGCTACCTGAGACTGAGCCACCAACCAGCAGCATACATGGGCTGGGCTGGCCTCAGTGGGAGAAGATGCACCTAATCCTTGGGAGACTTGAGGCCCCAGGGAAGGGAGGGGGCTGGCGGTGGGCTGGGACCACCCTCTCA
This sequence comes from Mastomys coucha, assembly GCF_008632895.1. Classification (NCBI taxonomy): domain Eukaryota; kingdom Metazoa; phylum Chordata; class Mammalia; order Rodentia; family Muridae; genus Mastomys; species Mastomys coucha. Next base: position 158,405,791 of record NC_045030.1, read on the forward strand.
GAGGCAAGGGGGGAGGAGGAATGGGATGAGGAACTGTAGGAGGGGGGCAAAGAAAGGGGCAACAGCTAGAATGTAAATAGATAATAATAATAAAAATAATTTAATGTGAAAAACAAAAGCACTAGAGCTAGGCAGATGTCTAACTTCTATGCTATGTGTTTATTTCCCTGCCAATAACCCTGAGATATAACTTGCCATGGTCTAGCTGGGATGCTCTTACTCTGTCCAACTGGCTAGCCTTGGTGGCCAGTTCTCAAGATCCATTACCCCATGGTGTCTTCTCCTCTCTCCATCTTCTCCCTCTTAGTCCTACCTTAGACCCCAAGCTCAGGAGCCAAAACCTAGCCTACCTCTCTTCTGCTCAGGCTGTAGGCTTCTTTATTTAACCAATAGTTTTAAAATAAGGAGCTAGGCTACATAGTAGGGACCTCCTCCTCCTTGGGGTTAAGTAGACCATGGCGGCCAGAATTTAACATTACAATACATAGTAACATACCAATCCTTACAAGTTTGAGCTACTGGCATGTATGCTGTCTCTCGCAAAAACCACAAAGGCTAAGAGTCTGTACATCTAAGAAGTCTCCAAAGCAGATGACACAACATTTATTGAAAGACTCTATCCTGTTTTTATTTTTATTTTCTCAACTATGCATTCCCCTCCAAGTGCTATGGCAACTTCGGGAATTTTCCTAGTTTCTCCATTTCCTTGTCTTTAACAAGTATTTAGTTGCTACATTGTACGATGTCCACCTCCTCTACATTTGCACTGCCTTTAGTTAAGGGCCTTGAGCTAAGAGATGAAAGGAAGTAGAAAGTGCTTTGAGCTGATGAACCTCTTTGAGTCTCCACTTTCTTAATCTTTACACTGTTTTATACACCCATGGGCCTGTGTGAGGGTCAGATAAAAAAGAATGCATGAAAGTGCCTGGAAATTTAAAACACCACAAAATAGGAGTCCATAAGTCATACATTTGTGAAATGTCATCTGGGGTATAGTTTTTAATATGTGGGCTCTATTTTTCTAATTTATAAAATGAGTGGGCCCATACTACATAAACCTTGGAAAGTAGTTTTAGCTCTGTAATTTGAAAATTCATTTGTATTCCAAGCACATTTTCCCTTTAATTATAAATGACATTTGAGAGCATAAGGTGGCTTTAATCAAGTTAACACAGCCTTCTGTCTCATTAAGGAGGGATCATTTAGTTTGGCCATTGTACCAGTAGGATATTTTCCTTAAAATTACAGTTGCCTTCATCCTTTTGCAGGAAAATGTCTGTCATGTACCAAAGTGTGCATAAGCACAGTTTACTAGGTCTTCTTCCCAATAAAAGTGGCAGTCAGTGAAAAAGGAGGCTAAGGAAGCTCCCAAGCCAAGCACGCTTCTTAGCATGTAGAAATAGTCTATGGCTACATCCCCAGGTTTTCATATAAGACATTAAAAGGATACGTCTTCAAAGGTCAAGGTTTAATAACATTTGCTTTCTAAAATAAATCTGGATTTTTCTGTCCCCCCTTTTTCACAAATACAACAAACACTACCCGGATCATAGAGTCAGCAGTTTTACCTCCCATTGTTTTTGTATAAACTACTACAAATGTCAGCACAATGAGAGAAGCAAATGATATTTAGGATTATGATGAGAATTTTGACCTCAGTGGCTCCTGGAAGAGTCCTGGATATCCACAAGAGTCCCAGAGTACGCTGAAATATACTTTCTTAGAATGATATTTGGCAAGTGATACAAGCTCAGTAAAAAATAACCACAATAAAAAAAGAAAAAATTATTGTTAACATGACTGCTACTGGTAGCCCTATCATTAACAAGACATAGAACACTACTAGAAATTTAAGCCTGTTTCCTTCTGTAGTTGTTATGGACATCAGTCTCTGAAATCAGAAATATCCACTAAGCATGATTATTTTTAATAGGAATGTATTTACATACTGTTGCTGCTGTTTTAATCATTTAATCCTGAGCAAGCAAAAATGAAATCAGAGAAGGAGAAAGAAATGAGAAGAGATGGTTGGAGAAGGGAAGGGGAGAGTTTGGCAGAGAGAGGCAGGAGAAAAGTAGCAACAAAAGGAAAGAGGGGAAAGGCCAAGGGAAGAAAGTGGGAGAGAACACAAGACAGCAGCAGCAGAGGAAGGAGGCAGAGCAGCGACACAAGGCAGATGGAAGGAGAAGACTGAGAACAGAGAAGAAAGCGAAAGGTCGCATCCCATGGCTTAGCAAGGACAGCATGGTTAAGGGACATTATTAACTATACTTAGTACAAACAATCCAGCTTTCTTTCTTAAAACTCACTACAAGTTCTTATTTATTTGAGTGATTTATGGTGTGCACATGTGCATGTGTGGTGGTGAGAGGACAACTTTCTGGATTCAGTTCTCTCCTTCAACTGTGTGTATTCCAGGAATTTAACTCAGCTTGTCAGACTTGGTGGTAGGCACCTTTACCCACTAAAACATTCTCCTAGCCCCAAATCTGTTGTTTTCATAGGCCTTAGATTCCATGAATCTTTAGTATAGGTCAGATGAAAAGCCTGATAGGGGGTTGGGATAGAACTGTAGATGTATTAAGAATGGAAGTCACTGGGCCAAAACAAAACAAAACAAAAAACCATTCCCTTAGCACTTGGTCACGATCTACTCCAAATCTCTCTGAATTTGTCAAGCTATCTGGAAGGCTGATCATCAGGTGATCTTCTATGACAGAATAAGTATCAGAGTCACAAGAGGATGCTAACATAGGCATTCTTGGGTTCTGTGACTAGATCATGAATTTTGGGGGGGGGGGCAATCCAAGAATCAACAAGCTGGCACAAGGAATTGATTTAGTAAACCTCTGTCCTACTGCAGGATCTGGCAATTCCTCCCACCCTACCCCATGTAAGGTTAGATAAAAAATACCTCATACCTTGAGGGAAACAGATAACCTCTATTGCTGACACACTGTATGCTTATTAAAAATCCCTTTAAAACACACACTGAACAAGAGTTTTCAGGCAAGGGCTGTACAGAAACAGGCCTTGAATGATTTCCAGTCAGCTGCATGGAAGGTGGAACTTCCTATGTCAATTGCTTTCCTTCAAGAGCACAAGGGCTAAAATTTCACCAGTCATTAGCTGATTACCCAGGCTAAACAGACTTAATGGATTTTGGCTATTCCTACTTATTATGGACTGTGTCTGGGCTTCCTTGTAGGCTCATTGTGTACAATCTTGTGTTTGTTCTTAGCTCAAGTCAAATGGGAGAGTGTGAGGCCCATTTCATTAAAAAATCCAGGCCTGGCAACACAAGCCTGTAATTCCAGTTACTCAGGAAGCCAAGGTAGGAAGATCACAAGTCCAAGACCTATACCAGTGACACAGTGAATTCAATGACACCCAGGAAACTTAACGAGATACTTTTTCAAACTAAGAACTGAGAAAAGAAAGGCTGAGCTATCCAACTCAATAGCATCGTGCTAGTCTAGCATTTGTGAAGCCCTGCATTCAATCTCCAACACACACACACACACACAGACACACACACCATATGAATATATTGTTCATGAAAACTGAGCAGAACAATTCCTTCAATCACACCTGCAGAGTCCCTGTGTAATGACGGAGCAGGCACGAGGTGAATAGGGCTAATGCTGACCTACTCTACTGAGCTCCAAGAGGTCAGGGAGTTGGGAAAGTCACTTCCTCACCCCCCTAATCTTTATCAACAATAGATGCACATTACATTTTTGATATAGAATAATTATCTGAAATGAAAGTCTGGCCCCCATCAACCCTGACATTCCTCATAGCCCAGATCTTCAATAATACATTACATTGTTC
>NC_045030.1:158409634-158435035 GCF_008632895.1 Mastomys coucha
CAAACAAACAAACAAACAAAACTTAGCTTAACAACTTCAGCTAACATTACCCTTGATCTTTCCATAAGTTTTAACATATTTTTATTAATTTCCATTATGATACCCTCATTAAACTATGGGTTATTTAGCAGAAGTAAGAATTATACACATTGCTGTGAAGTTATTAATCCAGAGAGATTTGTTGTTTTGGCTTCCTAAAATTTAATTTATTTTTAAGTACCTGTTTATTATGACTCCAAATATAGTTACATAATGGTGTGAGAACCTGGTCCTTATGAACCAGCTGCTTTAGATTTTCTGAGACTTTTTATTATTGATCACATGATAAGTTTTTGTATACGTGCCAAAAGTAGATAAGATATACTTTAAAAGTATCCATTTTCTATTTGTTTGGTACAAAACATATACCCATAAACACATACACATACACACACACACACACACACACATACATACACACATCTCTATTCATACATATATGCATATCTACCATCAAGTTTGTTCACTGTGGTGTTAAAATCTAAAATCTTGAGTGTGCTTTGTTCTAGTTGTGAAAGAAATTTACTGGAATAGAGTCCTTCAAATGTGTATGGATTTCTCAAGCTTCCTTTATAATTCCAGGAACTTAGCACTTTTAAGGCTACATGATTAGCTTCTAAGTTGTTGAATGCCTTGTTCACTGAGAGTATACAGCAGTACAATAAAAAAAGAACAAAATGCCAATTAGAAAAAGTTAATATAAATAAAAAGTCCTACAATGAACATAAATTTTGTAACATTGTTTACTGAAATGTAACCAATTTATATCTTTTCATTCTTTGTAAAATGGTGAAAGAAGAGGAAAAGTCCTTTGGGGATTTTTATTGTTCTATTTAATCTTCTAGGGATCTTTTGTTGTTGTTGTTGTTGTTGTTGTTGTTGTTGTTGTTGTTGTTTTATTTTGAGACAGGGATTAATCCCAACATGGCCTCAGATATAATATGGAGCTGAGGCTGGCCTTCATCCCTTGATCTTCATTCACCTCAAGTGCTGGGATAATAGACCTGAATGATCACACTGTTTTTTTTCTAGATACTTTATTATTATGATTAGCTTTAATTCTCATCTTAATACAAACTAGAATCATCTAGGAAGAGTCTCAATGAGGGGTTCTCTACATTGGGTTGGACTGTGGCATGTTTGTGGAGGACTGTCTTAATTAAGTTAATTGATGTGGCAATGCCCAACCCATTGTACGCAGTACTATTCCCTTGGCAAGGAGTCCAGAACTATATAAGAGAGGAGGAACTGAGCAAATGGAAGCAAGCAAATAAGCCTGTATGCATACATTTCTCTCTTCTCATGCTTCTAAATGTAATCTGACTTGCTATTTGAGGTTCCTGTCTCCATTTACCCATAATATTTGATTGTAAGTGAAATAAATGTGTTTTTCCTCTCTGTTGTCTTTTGGTCAGGGTGTTTTATTATAGTAATAAAAAGAAGCTAAAACACTTACCAAATCAGAATTATTAGTTAAGAGATTAAATTTTCAGTAATGAAGAATCTCTCCTATAGCCTATTGTCAAGAGCACATGCTACGTTTGGAGATGCAGATTGCTGGTATTTCTCTAGTCCAAGGGTGGGCCCAGACTCCCTAGTACCACAAAAAATTTGAAGAGTACACTGTAAATTAGATAAACATACTGTACTCTTCTTGTCCAAGCTTCTAAAATAACTGTGACTCAAACAAAAATCAACATCCTCGAAGTGACACTTCTTCATTATCAGATGGTTTAAAACTGAAAATGTCACTAAACATTAAAAATTGAATAGGGATAAACGACATAGATATATGAATTTTAAAAAGCCCACCGAAACTGACATGAAGAGTGAGCTGCACATCTGCTACATATGTGCAGGGGCTCTAGGTCCATCCAGCCCATGTCTGTTCTTTGGTTGGTGATTCAGTCTCTGAGAGTCTCAAGGGTCCAGGTTAGTTGAATCTGTTGATCTTTCTATGGAGTTCCTATCCCCTCTGAGGCCCACAATCCTTCCCCCAACTCTTCTATAAGAGTCCCCAACCTCCATCCAATGTTTTGGTGTGGGTGTCTGTACCTGTCTGAGTCAGCTGCTGGGTGGAGCCTCTTAGAGGACAGTGCTAGGGTAGGGGGATACCCAGGAGAGGGGGCCTCTGGCCCCTGAGAGAAGGAGAGGGGTGGGGTGAGGGATTATGGGAGGAGAGTGACTGGGAAAGGGAGATAGTGATCAGGAATGTAAAGTGGATGAAAAAAAAACCCTCAGAAAGATAAAAGAATATTGCTAGGCAATGTAAAGAATCATTACAGAGACTGATGATTAAAATGTAAGCAGGTCTACCAATTCTTTATTCTCATCTAAGTTTACCACTCATGCTTGGTCATTTTAGATCTATCATCTGATAAAAATTGATCCTTTTAAAAAATGACTTTAGCCTCTATATAAAGGTAAAAAAAAAAAAAAAGAGAGAGACAAAAATCTAATAAAGTGTTGGTGGAGGAAACTTCATGGTAATAAATCTTGTCAAAGCAAGAGAATGAGCAAGACCAAAGTGCAAGAAAAATGTCTCTCAAATGTCACAGTACATAAAAAGCATCAAAGACAGATCTAGACCTTTGGCTGAATAGTAAGCTTATTCTTTCATACTTCAGACATCATGTCCATTAAAAACACCAGCATTCAATTAACATAAAATAATTAAAAGAGCAGAATTGTCCCTGGGTGAGAGCGATCAAATAATAATTGAAGAAACTACAAAACAATGGGTAATTCTGAATACATTAAAATTCTGCCCAAATCAATAATAGTGGCATAAACTAAAAAAAAAAAAAAAAAAAAAAAAAACCTATATAAAAACTACCAGTTAAGAAATTATGACACCAAACATGGATAAGGTGGGGTTAACAAACATTATTCTACAGGGCTAGTAGCAATGAACTCTTACAGCTATATGACTTATATGATGGAAGTTTGGTATAGATTATCAAACAAGTCCCAAGTATTTGTTTATGAACACAATAATTTGATTTCAAGACATGAATCCAAAGGAAGTCATTTTAACTGCTTCATAAAGTTGTACTAACAAAAACATGGAAGCAATATAAATGTCCCAAAAGTGATTATCTAAATTAAATGGTAACTGTCTTTTATTAATAGATCCAAATACTGAAAATAAACAATGATGCCCTAATAAGAATGTAACATACAAGTCATAAGCAGGATGGTCATTTAACTTTACTTTCATAAGCATATAGACAAAAGATTAGGGGAAAAAAATCTATCTAGTGTTGGTAGCACTATTTCTAGAAGGTATGGAGGCTTTTGATTTTTCTGCTATTGACTAAATTCATTTAAATAGATTCATATGCCTGTAAAATTAAACTCCTTGAGCTCAGCTGCCTCTTCACATGTCCTTAGTACAAACACTTCACCCAGACACTCAAGGTCCCCTACACTACATTTCTACTGTTTTCATCCATGTGCACCCACCTCTCATCAAGGTTTACCACAGCAAGCTTCCTACTGCTTCCCTAATGAGCTTCATAGCTTTTGACCTCAGTGCCTTTCCTCAGACTCTCTGACCCATCTAGATCACCTTCTCTACCTGGCCAAGTTCTGCCTACGTTCCTAAGAAATACCACCTGGGTTAGTCAGCTTCCTGTCATCACAACAAGTCTCTTGAGATCAAGAGAGTAAAGGTTTATTTTGTCTTAGAGGGTTAGACATTTGGTTTGTGATCAGTTGGCCTCGATGCTGTTGGACCTGGGATGAAGAGAGACATAAGCCAATGGGCATGTAGCAGGCCCAAACTGTGAACAGCATAGCCAGGGGAGCATCAGGAAAAGGAAGGAAGCAGGGTACCATAATCACCTTTAAAGGCATCATTCCCAGTAATCTAAGACTCCCTTACTCGGTGAATAGCTCTTAAAGATTCTGCCATTTCCCAATAGCACCAGGTTTTATAGCAAGTTTTTCTAGAGTTTGGGAGCTGCCAAGTTTTCCCATGAAGTTGCTTCTAACTCAAGTACTAACCTGATCACCAAGAGGTATCTCTCCTTAGCACTCCTCACCCAAAGAAATTCTTTGAGAAAAGGTTTCATGGATCTTAGGCTGGAGTGCAAATCACTAGGTAGACAAGGATAATTAACTTCTTTGAATTCCAGATCCTCCCACTTTCTAGGATTACAGGTGTATACTGCCATGCCAAGGGACTTCTTCGGTTCTTATTTCTTGTAACTGAGTTCACCTTCTTTACCAGATTGTCTTTGTTCAAATACTTTCACTAGATTGTGCAAGTTAGAAAAATAGCTCTATCATTCAACTTTTTCTAATACTGACAAAGTGCTTTATAGAAGTAAGTAGATAATGAGTGCTTTCGGGACTGAATAAATTATTGTCACAAAGAGAAGTAGAAAGAATGGAAAATGTTTCTCATTTGAGACTCAGCATGGAATTTCTCACAGTAACAATGAAGAAAAGTAATTATGAACCTGTATTTTCTTCTGTGCTCAAAAAACAACTATCCATATTTGGTAATATTTTATGCAGGCATGAAAAAAATGAGCTTGGGATTCCCAAGAACCTGTTTTCAACTGAATGTCTGAAGAGATATCCTTGAGGAAAATAAATACTTTTATTTAGGAAAAACATCATTATGGCTTGTTTGCTTTAAACCTTTTATGAAATGAAATATTGCTAATGAAAATAGAGACTGCAAAGCAAGTGAATATTCTAAATACAAAGTTACTTTTTCTTATTTTGTCTATATATCTGTCTGTCTATCTATATATTTATATATTTATATGTTTTAAATCAGGATTTCACTTTTAGTTCATGCTTACCTGGAACTCATTATAACAGACCATGGTATTTTGGAACTTAAATGTCTTCCTCCCTCAGCCTCTTAAATTCTAGGGTTACATGCACAAACAAACGCCATCAGCTTTACCAAAGTTAATTTCTATAAACCAAACTTATAAGGGATCATGTATATGAACTAAAAAGCCCTATCGTACTTCAGAGTACAAGTGCAACTTTCACGTGACGAAGGCCTTTCATGGTTTCTACTTCCCTTGCCAATCGAAGTCTTTAGTAGTTACAACTGCTGTGGAGATAACTCACATACCAGTTCACCAAAACCATCCCAATAATTAATACCATACACAGTGCCTGATTCTGGAAAAAAAATGCTCGTCTTTATAATATACACAATGGAGGCTGGTTTTTGGTTTTTTGTTTTGTTTTGGTTTGGTTTTTGCCAGACTTTTGGTACATAAATGGAGCTGGTTAGAGATAGTTCTTAATTTAAAATGTCAGTTCTTCCGATGGTCTTCTAATGCATATCGTTAAGTAGTGCTATATGCATTTAAAGAGTAGGTACTGAGCACTGTGCAAGGTATTGAGAAGTGAGATAAACACAAACCTTCGCCTCCAACTTCTATAGGCTGCTATGAACCAAACCCATCCATTATCTACTGGAGGAAATGAACAATAAACAAATCGGACAATTACAGGCTAGGAGGGAAAGTAAGCAGGGCAGGAAGCTACTTAATAACCAGTGAAGGCTTCGCAGATACATTTAAACCCTGAAAAGACAAAAGGGAAAAAAAAAGACCTAGCCTTACATACTAACTGGGGAAAAACATCCCAGGCGAAGAGAAATGGAAATGTCCCAAGATACAGACAGACTCATTCTGTTTGAAGCACACAAATGAGGCAGTGTGTTTATATTTTTCAAACTGTGGGTCATGTTTTGGATTGTGACATCAACTTTGTAGGTCACTGCATTTTAAAAAAAAAGGAAGTCAAATAGAAAATACATCAGCTACATGGTTTTAGACTAAATATTCAAGTTTGGTTTTGTGTGTGTGTGTGTGTGTGTGTGTGTGTGTGTGTGTGTCTGTGTCTGTATGTGTGTGTATACTGGGTTGCTATTTGTATGTTCCTTAAAGCAGGGAGTGGTCAAATCTGTACTAAGCAAAGACAGAAATAAAAGGTAAGGAAGTAACATGTAGCTAGGAGCCTCAAGACATATGACTTCCCATTTGTAGGCCACGGAGAAGAATTGGGGGAGAAAAATTGGGACTTTATTCTAAATACATACAGTGGGAAGACTGTGAAGGGTTTCAAACTGGGGAGTGACATGATTTAATTTGACATCACAATGTTGCTGAAAGATTACTAAAGTTGAAATCCAAAAGGCTTGAATAGCAAGCCAAGCTAAGACTCTAACACCAGAGATTCTGAGCAAATTGCTTAATCGTACTACACATCACTTCCCTCATTTAAAGATGAGACGGTTGAATCAAGATGACCTTTTAAGACCTTGGAGATTGCATAATTTATCTATTTTCTGCTTGTTCCCTTGAGCATAAGTAAATGATGATTATAGAATGGTCAATTCATTAGTTACAAGTTATATATCAACTTACTATAAACCACATAGCGATGAAGTATACTCCCATAGAAAGTTATTTTAGTAGTGCCTCTTTACTGTAACCAGAAATGATAATAAACATGAATAAGATCTCTGTGCTAAAAGTTAATAGAGTGCTTTTGCAACTCTCTGGTACAAAGTTTGGTGCATGAGGAAAATTGGCCAGGAGGCATGAAAAGATTTACTGGCCAGGATACTTGGAACAGGCTTACTTATTTGTTTTAGGTCATGAAGTGATATATAATACAGAACAGTTCTTTCTACGGTAACCAATGACTGAGGCAAAATCTAAATTGACCACCTACTGGTTTTTAGTTCCATACTTGACGATCTGATACATGTTTCTTCATTTAATTCTCTAACCTTATTTGCATTTCACAGATATGGCAACAGAAACTCAGAACATGGAAGTAAGCTATTTTGTGGAAGGGGGCTACATTAGCATCAATCAAGGCAGACAACAAGCAACCCGAGTGGTTTAAATTCCATATTTATAACTTATTCTAAATGTTTAAAAACACTGTACAAGCACTAAGTCATCAGATTAAGTCCTTGACAACTCAAGTATCTATGACGTTGAACAGAATGTTTAACCAATAAGCCAGTTCTGCACTTACAGAAACTTTCAAGTACAGCATGTGAAGAGATAACTTGTGAGTAGCACTTTTGGTTTTAAGAAGCGGAATTAAGCAAAATAAAAGGAACTGAATTACCAAATTATGTACAAAGTATATGGCAACAGTACAATGGCAGTTTCCAGGTTCGTTTCCTCGTGAAAGGCCAGCAAAGGAGCCATGAACTGCACAGTGTCACCTATGTCATTGGCCAATATATTCATAGCCTGCCAGGCCCATGAACATAAGGAGATGCTAGACATTCTGATTTCTAACTTTCACTAACCGTTTAAAGGAAGAGAGACGCAAGCACACCATCTGCCCCAGTGAAGCAGCGCACATAGTATGGCAAAACCTCTGAAACATGTACAGCATCTTTCCAGTGAAGGTTGAAAAGGTTTCTTAGCATCTTCCGGCAAAAACACCCAGCAACACCCCAGTAAAAGTTGGATACGCTCACTGCACACCCCACTTTAAGTCACAGAAAGCATGCTCACCTGTCACATACTCAGCTTCGAATCTCCGCCGGGTCTCTGAGATTAGCTTGGCTTTATTCTGAGCGTTATTCTGGATGGGAGACACAACAAAACCTTAGATGCTTAAGGTCTTTACCCAGATCACTCCCAACACAGCTCACCTGCACCAGAGCGCACGGGCCCTGGGCCTAGAAGACAGCTTCCAGGCCCAGGCGGCAATGAGGTGCTGCTCACCTCGGCCATGGTCACAGGCGCGGAATCGATTGTAGTTGTAGCCCTCGCTCCTGCCACAGCCAGCAGCCAAGTGTCTCATCACCAGCCAGCCCAGCCCAAAGGTGGACCAAGAAGGGAGGGAGGGGGAAGGGGTCGCGTGACACCAGAACGTAGAAGGAAGTGCCTTCACACTGTCCAATCCCACAGTGTTGTCCGGGGTAGAGGCGGGAATAAGTGCTCTTCTGGGCTCCCACTTGCTTCTCTAAGGAGAAACCCCGCCTTCCGACGTCCTCCTGCACTGCTGTCCCGCCCCAAGTAGCCTGGAGCACTCTGATGCTTTCCCTGAAGCTCAGCCCCTACAGCTCAGCTGGCCATTTGCTTCAACCTCTCGGAGGCTCCGCCCCTCTCAGGTCCCCTCTGGCTACCTCCTTAAGCAGGCTTCGCCGCCCGGAGTTTTTCTGGCAACTATTGGGCCGGTTGTCCCAGCGTGCAGCGCGCGGGCGGGAGGTTTGGAGTCATTTAGTGCAACTGGAACGTGGCGATTTTGCTGCCTAGGAGAACTGGTTTTGTTTTGTTTTGTTTTGTTTTGCTTTGCTTTGTTTTTCTCCTGGCCAGTCGCAGATAATTTGCATTGTGAGTATTCGCTATGTTCGGCGATGATTTCTATTAAGGCTTTTTGCTGTGGTGTCTCGCTTTATAGTGCTGGCAGCAGACCTGCAACTTGGTCTGTAGCCTAGGTCGGCCTCCACTCTCAGACATGAGTTTCCTGTGTCTGTCTTTCTGATGAAGATTACAGGTATAACCAACACAGTTGTGGACTGTGAGACGCTCACAAGGCAAATGTCTTTGAACACTGAGTTCAAGTGGTTATAGAAAGTTAAAAGGAAAGATGTTATATTGAGTTACTTTTTCTTAACGAGGTGGGGGTAGGACTCTTGTTTCTGCCTTGTAAGTGACATTGGTGGTTGTCACAGCTGAAGAATGGGAATGTATCTGATTTCTAATGGGTAAAAGCCAAGGATGCTGCCAAACTTGCAGGACGAGTCACAGTACATATCCAGGGTAAAATGCAAACATTGACGAGGCTGGTAAAAGCTTAGATTTATAAAGTACTAGAGCAAACTTTCTTAGCTTTGGTGGTTTAGTTGAACATAACAATACTGCCTTTCTTAAAAATTGACCTAGACTGAACACTCCTTGTATTGTAAATTATAGAAAACGTTTTCCCAGAGACTGGGGATGTAGCTCACTGGTACAGTGCATGCTGGAGATCTGAAGTTCAGTCCTCAGCAGCCCTTCCCCCCCACCAAAAAAGGCAACCCAAGTCTTACCTCATATGTCTCTCATCTGTAGCTGGTTCACCTTCAAAAGGCATTTAGCATCTTTTCCTACAGCGTTTTTAATATTTGGGTTTGTTTTTTTTTTTTTGGGAAAATTGTTTTGAAAACTTTCATAAAATTATTTGAGTAACTAAAAGTTCCCCTAGACTCCAATTTCCCTGCTTTGATAAGCATATCCTCTATTAAAATTCAACTATCATGATAAGGATTACATTCCTTTTAACTAGTGTGTGATATTCCGTTTATTTTCTTACTGGTAATCATTCCAATTTTTAATTTTTATGTTGCAAATGGGAGTGCAGTATAGAGTTCCCGGTTGTGATGTTGTTTCACGTGTGGGTCCATTTCTCTGGGGTCAGGTTGGACTTGCAGTTGCCAGAGATACACATTTCAGTTCATTGCTGGGTTAAATTCTGTAATCATCTCTCTGTTTCATAAGTTCCTTATTAATTGTGCACAGGTGTATGTGCGTGGTACACATACGAATGTCACAGGATATTTTTCTGGAGTTGTTCTTCCCTCCTACCTTGCTGAGGCAGAGTCTTTCTAGTTTCTGCTGCTGCTTTGCATACTCCAGCTTTATTCCTGTGGGCTTTCCGTAGGGTGTGTCTCTTTCTCCCGTCTCAGGAAAGGAATGCAGTGATTGCCGGGCCCATCACTACATTGTTTTTTTTTTTTTTTTTCTTAGTGAACTCTGCTCCTCCCAATTGTTTAGGCTTGCACTGGTAGCACCTTTACCCATTTCTCTGACAGAAGGTACTTTAAATAGAACATCTAAATAAAGCTTTCTCTTATGATAACACACTCAAGTATCTTCTCTTGGTTACTCAGTCTTGGAACTTTTTTGAGTAAGTGTGACATTGGTACTAGGTGCATGATGTATACCTGTAATCCCAGCACTTGAGAAGCATAGGAAGCCAGAGCCTATTATATAGCATATGATAAGGAAGTGTCTAACAAAATTTGTTTTGTACTGTGCCTGTTCTATTCAGTCTCTCTCTCTCTCTCTCTTTTTTTCCTTTAGGATTAAAGGCCTCAACTGGAATCCATTTGCATTTGGAACTGGATCAACCCAGAGACTTGATGCATTAGAGTGGCTGGCAAGCGAGCAATGCCATTTAATGAGCTAGCAAAGTTCCTGTGCTATAATGGGGAAATCCTTGTTTTTCAGTTGTCCAGAGGAGAGTTTGCAAATTTAGAAATGCCTTCAGATCCATCTGTCTTAGGTGTCAAAAGGATGATATTTGACAGAGAAAGTAGTACATTCCTTCTGATATCCACTGTTTTTTTAAACATCAATGAGAAGGATTCTCATTTAAAAATTCTGTGTTGTAACTGTGTGTCAGATTTCAGAACTAGAATTAACCTTCCTTGCATTTTGATACAATGTAGAAAATACAATAGTAACACTTTCAAATATTATATACTGTTTCTTCACAATCTCAACAAATTGGAAAAACTTTTGAGTTTTGAACTAAACCATGCATTGGATGAGAATGCAAAGATCTTTGATGGCCCTATAGTTTTTTGGCAATATCTCAACCAGTTCTTCTATATCTCTTCTGAAACTGGGAAAGTTACTAATCTATCAGTTAAGCTTTCCTCTATTGAATGGCTAGGTGAGATTGAAACTTTTGGCCTAGGTTTCTTGGGGCTAGCAGAAGCCTCTGAGGATAAATGTACCCACGAGCTTTCAGAATCAGATTATGAATTTTCCAGTTCCAGCCTTTGTGCATATGCTCTGAAAAGTCAAGAAATGCTGAGCAATAGTTACCTGATCCCTCTTGCTTACAGTCATGTGGTAACTCATGTGCATGTCTGTGCCACTGAGATGGTGGACAACCAATTAAGAATGTCTCTGATTGCCCTGACTCGAAAGAATCAGCTCATTTTGTTCCAGAATGGCATTCCTGTAAGAGCATGTCAGCTTCCATTTCTAGGTCCCCGTTCAGTTCAGATTCTAGATGCAGGGAAAAGAAACCGATTTTTCATTGTATCATTCCCGTCCAAGGCCTGTGCTGTTTCGGAAAAAAAATTTAAGGTACGGGTCTTAATCTCAATCGTCTAATAGTTCTGTTTGTAATCTTGGGTTTTTCTAGTGTTTTGCTTCAGTTTTTTGTTTGTTTGTTTTTGTTTTTGAAACATAACTGGGTCTTAATATGTATAGTTCAGGCTGGCTTTAAATTTTCCTGTCTGTTTTCTTGGCCTCCAAAGTCTTAGGTTTAGAGCTTTGTGCTACCATCATATTCAATGATTTTTAGGCTTTCTAAGCATTTCCATTTTGTTAGTCAGTTTTTAATCATTAGTCTTTGTAGATGATTCTTTTTGTATGTTTTTCAATTTTTTTCAGTGTATAGGATTATATAGTAGCTGCCTTTAGACACGCTAGAAGAGGGCATCAGATCCCATTACAGATGGTTGTGAGCCACCATGTGGGTTCTGGGAATTGAACTCAGGATCTCTGGAAGAACAGTCAGTGCTCTTAACCACTGAGCCATCTCTGCAGCCCATTTTTTTTTTGTTTGTTTTTTTATTTGTTTCTTTCTTAAAGTTGTCTGTATTCTACCTGATAGTGGTTTTGGGCCTTGTGTTTGAAGTCATAAAGGCTTTTAGTTTGGATGCATAAATGTATAACTTTAATTATATTTATTTCTCTTTTTATTATAACTATTTATAATTTTTATTAGTGTAACTACATTGGAATGCCTAAGTTAGAGGAAGAACAGTAATTATATTTGTACTATTATATTTAGCAGTTAAGGCAAAACAATACATATGGTGGGATTTAAAATGGAATGGAACATTTGCTAATATTGAATTCTTTACTATTTATGGTTTTCTGTGAGAGGTTTTAGATAATAGAATGAATACTTTATTAAATAATAAAATACTATTTTTAATAGCTGTTTTGTCCCCATATAGAATCTTTCCTGTTTTAGCCATGAATCTGTTCATTCTACTTTATTCTAGGAAGGAATTGAGTAGCTTACAAAAATATAAATGAGCATAAACTCAAGTAAATAATGAAAATCTAAGTCATCAAATATTTTCTTTGCTCCCAGACAAGCCCTTCATAAAAGCCCCAGAGATATTTAATTCAGTGATAGGACTACATTTTCTCTTAGGCTTTCTCTCAAGTGGAAAATGTCTCTGGAAGTTTTGACAAGAATCTGTTTAGTGAACATTTCAAATTTGAGCCCATTGTCAGGTATGCACAGATATTTGTATTTTCAGTAGAAGATTCATATGTTTTGTAGTTTTATTGTCTAATATAGCCACTAGCCCTATAGAATTTATTGAGTATTTGAAATGTGAGTGCTCTGAATTAAAATATGAAATCAACCTGAGATTTCAGACTTAGTAAAGGGCTGGGTATGGAGCTACATCTCAACAGTGGGGAAACCAAGGCTGAACTAATACAACCCTGTCTTTGAAAAAAAGGATTTAGTAAAAATGCAGTAAAATATTATGATTATTAATTGATTATATTGAGTTGAAATGGTAATGTTCTGGATATACTGGATTAAATAATCTGCCCTCCATATCTAAGTGATCTACGTACATTGATTCTGCCAACTGCAGATTTAAAACATTTTACACAAACTGAATATATATAAACTCTTTCCTTGTCCCTATTCCCTAACTAGTACAGTATAACCACTGTAATGTTGAATTTTCATTGTATGTGATATTTTAAATAATCTAGAAATTTTATAGTATATGGCAGAATGTGGGAATTATTATTATCATTGATTTTTTTTGAAGCAGAGTTTCTCTGTGTAACCCTGGCTATTTTGTAGACTAGGATGGTCTTGAACTCTGATATCCATCTGCCTCTGCCTCCTGAGTGCTGGGATTAAAGCCGTGCACCACCGTGCTTGGTTGATAATTATATACAAATACTATACCAATAAAAATCCACAGATTTTTTTAATCTACAGAGGGTTTAGGAGCTAACCTTCCACTTACACTGAAAGGTGACTATACTAAAATTACCTTTACCTTTTTACTGAAAGATTAAAATTATATATGTGCTTCCCATTTTTGGTTCAATTATATTAGTATTAAATAGCAGTGCTTGAAAGATTCATTACAAATATGCATGTACATTCATGGATAGTTCTTTGATGTTTAAATGCCCTAGGAGTCCTAGGAAAGTCAGGATCCACACCCATAAAATCTCACCAACATGAGTGCCTATACATGAGCTGAACACACGAAACAAATATTGTCAGTGTCTCCTTTCTGTAGTTCATTATGCCCTGAAAATGTGGGAAGGCATGTGGAATTTCAGATATGCCGCCTCCCTATAAGTGAAGAATCACAACTTTCGAAAGTAGTACTCTAGGACCAGGGTTGATGTTTCATTATGTAGATTGAAGTGCCCTATTTACATTCTTCTGAAGCATAAGCCACCTTCCTGTGTCATCTAGGTCTATGTTCCTTGGCCTCTGAGTGGGAAGTTGAGCTATTCTGCCTAAGGGAGGTGATCTGATACTTGTATTAAAAGCCTTTAGCTCTATGGACCTTTAAGACATCTCTTAAACTCCTGTCTGCTCTTCTACTATAAATGTAACAGATCATTCTATTTAGAAAGAATGCTTCTAGGTATCCTGCTGTTTGGCCCTGATAATAACAATGCCTCTTCCACCACCACCTGGGTTAAGCTGTTAAGTTCATCCACCTTTCAATTATCAGGGCTACTGAATTCCTTGGGTAATTGGTCTGATTGTAAACAGCATATCCACGGAGGCTTATGGGAAGTAGGTCATCCTTAAATTAGCCATGCTGTAGAAAAGACTCTTTTACCAGAATTTTCCTCACTAGGCTTCCCAAAGTGTTAGTTATGGGAAGTGTTTGAATTTGTACACAGATCATAAGATTTTAATATAGAAATTGGCATGATAAAAGCCTCTAGATAAGCTTCGATAAAATGTGACATATTTGGATTGGGATCCTTCCTATACTAGCTTTAGCTTTAGCTTTAGCTTTTGTATTGCCACTTTCATCGGTCATTTGTAAGAATGAATTTAACAGTTTAAAATTGCGTGGAACAAAATGTCTTATGAGTTTGTTTACATTTTTTCTTCTGTATTCTTCCTGTAATGCTGCCTTTCTTTCAGGTTGTTGCTAAGTGGGAACAACTTAACTTAGTACTGGTAAATGACTTTGCTGGAGTTGGAACTGAACAAGTACTGGTTGTTTTTGAGGACTCTCTGGATACAGATCATCTGACCTCATTTACATTAACAGATTTTGTCAAAATATGGTATTCAGTAAGTTCTGTTTATGTAGTATGATTTTCAGTATATGTATATGAATACAGATATATGATATATATTTTATATTGTTTATATTTTAGTCCTTAAATACTTGCTCCTCTATGTTATCCTTCTCAACAAATGTTATATAAATTGACCATATTTTTTTATATAAGCTTGTATTATGGCATATCTAATGGTCACTCAGATGTCAGTAGTGCTGTAAGTGAACTTTATTTTTGCTTCTGAAATATCATTTTGTACCAATAAGCAATATTGCATTTAAGAAGGAATAAAAGAGCATGAAGCTCCTTCTGAAAAGAAGAAAGGAGTGATGTGAGATGGCTTAGTGATGAGGGCCCTGGTTGCCAAGCCTGATGACCAGAGTTGTATGCCTGGAACCCACATGGCAGGAGAAAGCTGACTTCCACAGGTTGTCCTCTGACCTCCACATTCATGCCAAGATGCGTGCTGTGAAACAGCCCCAGAAATAAAGAAATGGAATGAATGCCATAAATGCTTTAAAGTGCAAGGAAGAGGTGAAGCAACCTTGAAACCTTTATCATAAGAGGAATTATTATTTTCCCCAAAGTTTCAGTTCTAAGCAGAATGGAAATCTCTCCAAATGTGGGTTTTTTTTTTTTTGTGCTGTTGTTGTTTGTACAATGAAGATAATTGTTCTTTGCTCTAGGGTTTTCTAGAAAGTAATGAGCTAATACTTTGTGATACAGTTTACAAATTTTAGGTGGTAACAGTAGGGCCCATAGTGATACGTGTCTAATTACCAGATGTTGAAAATACATTATTTCTTTTTCATGAAGTACTGCCCTTTGGGTAAATATGGTTTGCTTTTTTTGTTTTTGATCCTCTGGAAATTTTAATTTATTTCATAATTTGTGTTGATCTTTTCTGTCATTAGACCAAACCACTGGATTGCTATGAAGACCCTTTGGCTGAAGAGGAGCATGAAAATTATTACTTGGTGCTTCCAGCACTAGAAACCCATTTAGACGTTAGTGTCTCTGTTCTCTGGTTACCTCTGTTTTTTTCATTAACAAGTTCTAACTGAAACACATAGCATTGAAAGAAATGTGATTGCAGGATTAAGCAACTCTGTTTAGATAAAAGGGGTATTTTAGAGAACTCTATGTTTGGGGCACTGCTATAAAAATATGATTAATACTATGAAGGCAGTGTGTGGTGTTTCAGGCCTGTGATTTTAGCACTTGAAAAGGTGAGGAAGGGTAATTGTTAGTTTGAGTCCAGCTTTGTCTATACACAGTCCCAGGGCAGCCGAGTCAATACAGCAAGACCTGTCTCAAAAATAATAACACAAACTGTTGTGATGCTACATATAAGTATGTTGTCTAGAAATGATAACTTTTTGATCTAGGATTTAGTAGGATTGACAAGCTCTATGAATGAAAATAGAAGAAGCCCAGTTTTGGAAGCACTCTGATATATATGATCAGTAGTATGTCATAACATATCTCTTAGAGGGGCAATGAATATAGTGACTTACGCACATTAAAAGACAAGTAGCCGTCTACTCTCACCGTCTTCCTAATGAAGTTCTCTACAAAAGCCAGGTGTGGTGGCGTATACCTATAACCACAGAACTTGAGAGAAAGAAGAGTTTAAGGTCAGTACATACCAAGTTCCAAGCCAGCATAGATGAGACTCATTCTGACAGACCATGAAAGTCCCTGTAAAAGAATTACCACTTTTAGCTAAATGTAATGTACCAGCCATATTACATCTACATATTGCACTCTATTAGTGTTCATTACTGACAGCATTCCTAACGTAATGTCCAAGGCAATTGTTTTCAACCTGTGGGGCAAAATGCCTTTGGGTGTCACATATCAGATAGCCCTGCATATCAGATTGTTGCATTACAATTCCTAACAGTAGTGAAATTACAGTTACGGAATTAGAACAAAATAATTTTATGGTTGGGAGTCATCAGCAACACGAGGAACTGTTTTAAAGGGATGAAGCATTAAGAAGGCTGAGAACCACTGCTTTAAGGAAGGGATTTCTTTGGATACCAGTTTCAGAGAATTCAGTCCCTGCCTTGCCAGCAGCAATTGCTTAGGGCTTCAGATGAGGCAGCATATTGGGGCAGTAGGGATATGGTGGAGCACAGCCACGCATCTCATGGTAGCCACGAAACAGAGTGTGCCTAGGTTAATGTGCTTCTTCCTTTTCACTCTTTTAGCCTATGGGGTAATGCTCTCTCACATCCAGAGTATTCCATGCCCCCTTTAGTTATTATTGTTGGAAATACCCTTACAGATCATGTGTTCATTAATCTTTTTGTCGACTTGAGAAAAGAAACCTGGGTCATGTGGGAAGTGGAAAGTTTTTTAGTAGCTGTTCCTCCCCCACTCCACATTTTATGTGTGATGAAATAATACAGGCCCAGAAAGATTAAAAAGCCTCAGAACTAAAACTAGAGTCCATTGTATCAATTTAGTTGTTAGCAGGGAAGAACATGGAGGACCCAGACCAGGAAGAATCGATTATGTAGCAAATGTTGATGTCATTGTTCGTGATATTCTACAACTGGACACAACACAAATGCTGGTCACCAGAAGTGGAGTGTAATCATAGGCTAGAATTATGTGAGACACTGAAAAGAAAGATTGACAGCTGTTAGGGATAACATGAGCAGCCGCATATCTGATGGACACATGAGGATCCAATTTAGGCAATGTTCAGAAACCATACAAGACTAAAGAGTCTCCTCAGGTACATGTTGAAAATGTGCTAAAAATCAGAAATGAAGCAAAGAAGCTCTGGTAAGACTCCAGGGTAGTGTTGACTTCTAGAAAGAGAAAAAAAAATTGTCCAGGCCTCCCTGGCAGCTCCTAAAGTATATACATTTACTTGGACAAAGTTTTGTGGATGCTAACTTCATTTTTAAACTTCAAGCTTTTCCAAATTGTGCCATTTGGGGACTAAGTAGTAGAGTTCACAATAATATTAAAGCAGGGCTCAGGGTCAAGAAGGATAGTCCGTTCCTATATCAGGATTTTGTGTGGATTTCTGGTTGGAAGGAGATGAAAGGAAACAGTTCTTAACATATGTGGGAAAATTCTGGAAAGGTAAGCCATCTATTGGCTTCAGGATTATGTGTCTACAAAAAGACGGTGAGGAATACTTTGATATTGATTATATTTCTTAACAGTGAGCTTGGTTTAGTTTTATGGTTTAATAACCAAGCTTCATAATATTTTAAACTAGAGATTTGCTATTTTTGTCCTGGAACACAGGGGACAGGATGAGAAAAGAAACCGATAGAGGCCAGTGTTAATTTCAGACGGTCCATTTTCAGTCAGCCCACCTTGAGTGGATACATCTCCTCCCGCCCAAATTATAAGTAACCAAGCAGTGGAGTATGAGCAGTCTGAAGCCAAGAGAGCTAGGCCAACATGAGATGCTTCAAAATATTATTAACTAGACACATTATGCACTTTGTAATGAGGTAAGAGAAATAAATCTGTCTCCTCCAGTCATGGATTTAAAAACAAGTTTAGTCAAAAGAGAGGAAGCCAAAAATTTTTGAAATATGGTAAAACATTTTATTGGAAGCTGTATTAATATTTAAACAGTCTCACATGTCTATTTAAATGAAACAACTTCAGTCAATCCAATGACAAGACTTTTATTAGCAAAGTATAGTCCATGATTATTTTCATCCTTAGAGCTAAAATCTAATAATCTTGTACAGTAAAAGAAATATATAGCTCTATGCCCTGTTCTGAGCCAAAGTTAGTTTCTTCAATAGTTTTCAGCAGGATTTTTGTTTTGTTTTGTTTTGTTTTTTTGTCAGTAGAGTATTGTGTTTATAAAAAGATAAGAGAGGAGAGATATGTTCTATGGAGGTGTGGTGAGGAATGGCAAAGGGGGTGCCTCAGCGGGCCCAAGCCAAGGCATCCCTTCCCCCTGAGGGACCTGCCACACAATGTTATATAGTATAGAATAGAGTTTATTCAGGGCATGGGGAGGGGAGTTAAGAGGGTAGTAGAGGCAGAGAGAGTAGAGGAGGCCAGCCATGAGCACGTGGAAGTGGGGGGGAAGGGGATCAGGGAAAGAGCAAGGGAGGAACAAGAGACCTAGAGAGCGAGGAGGGGGCAAGCAGCCTCTTTTATAGTGGGCCAGGCCTACCTGTCTGTTGCTAGGTAACTGTGGGGAGGAGCTTACCTATCTGTTGCCAGGTAACTGGTGCAGAGCTTAGAATGCTAACATAGAGTATACCAGGACAAAATCAAATAAAGCAGACTATGAATATTATTATTATTATATCTTACCTTTACATTTTTGTTGTAAAAAGTATATGAACAGAATTTCAAACTTCAGATTAAATTTTCTATCCGTGATGTTTTTACTCAGTACTGTTTTGAAACAAACTAATTCAAAAAGAAAAAGAGGGTTTTTGTTGTTGTTGTTGTTTTGTAAATGTAACACTGATGCAAGGCCTGGGTTTTATTCAGAGTGATACTTGTTACTAACTCAGCAATAAAATGGATACTACTGTATGGAGATTCTCAACTTAGTGACTAAACTCTGTAGCACTTCCTTCCGGAATCTTGCTGTGACCACAAAGTGACTCTTTTGTTAAGAGTAACAGTCTAGAAACAAAAGAGCTTTTCTCTGCAAGTGTTCTCTGCAGAGGTTATCTGGTCCTGAACACAGAATAAGCCCTGTTTCAGTTCAAAGTGTGAGTAACTTTTTTTCTTTTTGTTTTATAGAATTCTTTTATTTTTCTTAACAAATTCCAGCAGCATATCTCCTTAAAGGATAAATTTATTGCAAACTCGTGGAAGGCTCTTTTATACTCAGTTTATGGGAAAGTTGATAGTATGCCAAGTGACGAGGAGGTAAAGTTAGAGCAGGTAAAGTTAATCATTGTGATTTCTTTTTTTTTTTAATCATTTAATCAATTGACAATGAATGATTTGTGAAGGACTTAATTTAAATTAGAATAAAGTAGAAAATATTGCTTATTGGGTTGAAAAGAAGAGTGACAGAGCAATATAGCAAAACACTGGATTCAGGAGCCCAATATTTTATTGGTCTGTTTCAGTTCAAAGCCAGCTCTGCCACTTTGTAGCTGTGTGACTTCAAGCAAGTTACTTAACCTCTCTAGCTCATTTGTCTTATCTGTAAAATGTAGAGAATACTACAACTGGCAAAGGCTCCTGTGGTTATTATGAGGGTTTAATGTATTGATGCACAGATGGTATTAAGACATCAAAGTAATACATTCAATAAGTAATACAGTTATTTCTCCTAACTGTGGCTTCTGTTCAAATTGTAAAACTGTATTTATGGATGACTTGAGAATGCTCAGGAGAGTAATGATAAAACTTCAGCAGAATTCTATAAATTACCTATAAAAGGTAATGTAGTCAGTTTTATTAATGCAGAAGTTCAGATCTTGAGCTCGGTGCAAGTCATAGATTGGATTGTTTTCACCATACTTGTGGTATATATTATCAAACTTCATTAAAATCCAGTTTTATGTCCCCACTGGTTCTATATTGGAGAAGTCTTCTTCCACTCAGGTCATGATTCTTGACCTGAGTATACACTTGTTTCATGAATTTTATTTTAGTAAGTTATATGTAACGTTTTTAGTTATTTTATTACGTTCATTATTTATTATTATGCCCTATTATGATTTATTTTAAAATGCTAGAGCCTATTGACATTGCAATATGGTGTAATCATCTACAAACGGCTGTATTCATGGCTATCTTCGGATGGATGTGGTCTATGGTTCTCAGGGCAGGCATGCTTCATCAAGCCGTAAAGCTCCAAAGCTGATTTGCCTTTGGGTTAGTCAGTGTTTTTGTTTGTTTGTTTGTTTGTTTTGTTTTGTTTTTTGTAGTCATCTATTTTAACATTTTTCTTTAAGGGTGGTCTTGTTCCTTTCTGTGATGAAGATGAAAACAGTGTCCCTACCCCTGAGGAAAACTTACCAGACAATTTTCCTGAGCCAGAACATATTGTAGAGCAGATATGGTGCCGGGTTCTAGATGATGACTTAGTTGTTGGTGCGAAAGTCACATCTTTGAAGCTGTAAGTAAATTTTAATGTAATAATGCCACAGTAATGCTGCATACCAGCGCTGCCTAATAGACATCAGCACAAGGCATGTGTAATTTTAATTGTTCTAGTAGCCTTATTAAAAATTGAAAAAAAAAAAAACAAGTGGAATTAACTTTAACATTTGATTGGAGACCTTCTGCCCAAAGTTTCATTTCCATTACTCTCTGCCTTCCTGCCTGCTGAAAATTTAGTTCTTAACTATGCCAACAAAGTTGCTGTTTTCTTCATTGTACAATTTGTGTATGATATTCAGAAAATCATAATATCAACAGTATAATTATTATAAGTTGTTTCTTTAAAGTTCTTTGTGTAATTTTTAGTATATTTTGCCTTGAAATGATTTTTCCATAGGAATGATAGGACAACTTTTGTTAGTTTTGTAAACTTTAGATTTTTTTTTTAAAAGAGAACATGTAGAATAAACCAAATTCTTTTTTCCCCCACAGATCTAATGAGATGGCTTTATCACTGATAACGGATCAAGGCAACAGGTCCAGTTTTCATCTTATGAAGTGTCAAAGTCAGGTGATTACTTTGAGTATGAATTCTTTTCCAGAAGCATACTTGATGTCAAAAGAAACAGGACCAGAGATCAAAAGGATGAAGTTGACCTCTGGTAGCAAGGAAGAGGAAAGCTCTTTTTGTGGACAATCATCTAAGGCAGAAGCTGCACACATAATCACTGCCACAATTTCTCTTTCACCACTTTTAGTATTCAACAAATTGTGTTGCACTGTGCTGCTAAATATTGGTGACAGAGATAATCCTAAAAATACTGTGCATGATTATATTGTCTGTGGCAACCTTGATTTTAATCTACAAGATCTGTATAGTGAGAACCACCTACTGGCATTCCCGAAGAAGCAATCAATAGGTAATTTGATGGGTAATTTTTGTTGTTGTTTGCTTAATTGAATCAGAAGATTTGGAAAAATGGTTGCTAGTAGACAGAATTCAAGGCTAGAACTTGCAATGTGTTTTTCTTGTAGAACATATGGAGGATCTTTTTTCACTTCTTGGAGTATTGCCCAAGTACCCCTTCTGTGTCACATCACCTACCCATGCCCCGAATTTTATGAAGGTATGGCTCTTGAAACACATGAAATGTGAAAGAATTCAAGAATGTACAGAAATATACCTTTATAAAAAGCTACGAAATTGTGGAGCACTCTTCTCCTGGGAGCAGCGAACAGCATTTGAAGGAATTTTAACAATATATTGCAGGTAATGCACATCCAGTTCAAACCAGTTCAGAGAAATTTGTGTGTCTGAGTGTCTAATAACAGTCTCTCAAAGCCAGGTGGTGGTGGTATATGTCTTCATTCCAGCACTTGGGAGGCAGATGCAGGCAGACCTCTGTAATTTAAGGCCAGCCTGGTCTATAGAGTGAGTTCCAGGACAGCCAGGGCAACACAGAGAGACCCTATGTTAAAAAAAAAAAAACAGACAGACAACATCTCTGTGTAGAATTCTGTGCCAGGACATGTTACGGTCATGGCTTGGTATTGCTTGAATGGATAGAAAACTAATATCTGTTTTAGTCTTTTATTGTTTTTGTTTTTTGAACCTAGTAATTATTTTAGAAGTTATCCCTTGTCTATAGTGAATAGTCAGTAAATACTATGCTGCTGTTACTGAGCAAGTGATACATAATCAGGCTAGTAGATTGATTGCTACTAAGGTAATTGGCATAGGACATGTGCATTGATATAATATGCTATCAATGAAGGCATGCATTTTGATTCTATTGATCTTTGTGTTTATGAACAAATATTGATTGCTAGAGCATTTTGCATGTGACTGTTGTGTGTTGTCGCAGTCGTGTCACATCACACTTATCTTTCATTTCAGGAACCAAGGAGTTTTGTTCCAGTGTCTCGACCATCTCATCAGAGTTCTCCCTGAAATATGTTCCTTCAAATACCTGAAGTCTGAAAATGAGGATTTCCTAGTTGATCATTTGTCATCCACTTTGGAGGCAGAACTGGTTACCTTTTGTTCTGTTTCTACTTCTGCCTTTGAGTATGTTAGAGGTGGATATATGTATAACTGCAGAACAAGGGAAGCAGATAATAGAGCCACGACTTTTTCAGGGAGAAGGGCCAAAATCCGTCAGTACAAGCGCAAAGTTCAGAGAGATAAGATACTAAAACACCTGAATATGACAGTAAATGGCAGCAGCTATGCAGAGATGACTTTGGCATTAGCTGAGATTCAGTTGAAATCAGACCTAATTGTAAAGACACTGGCCAATTTGTAATTGCACTTTAAAAATCGTGATTTAAAAATATTTCATAATTATTTACCTCACTTGTTAGCTTTTATTAATATAAAGATTAAAGCTTATTATAATCCCTAGGACCTTGTTTGTGTTATTTTGTTTTACTGTTTTTTTTTTTGTAGTGTGTATGTGTGATGTAGGGTTTTATTCTATAATCCAAGCTGTCCTAGAACTCATTCTGATACCTGGACTTGTCTTATTGATGACTGAAGAAACCTTCCTGTCTCAGCCTCTTGAGTACCAAAATTGCAGGTATGAGCTCTGATGACACAATGTAGTATTTCTAATAGAGCGGCAGTTTATATGTAGTTTTTTGCCTCCCTCTGCTCCTACTAAAGCAAGGGACATTTGTCTATATCCAGGGGCTTTTCTTTTTGTGTGTTAGAATTTGTTAGGTAGCATGTTATAATGTTTATATAAGGAGATAAAGTGAGACAGGGTAACAATCTGTGTTAGTGACACTTTGGACTGGGTGGTTATCTGTTATGGAGCTTTGTGTTATGCTTAATTGGAGGTTTGGTAGCATCTTTGGCCTCCTCTACCTACTAGATGCCCATAATATCCCCGGCATATCTCTGAGGGGTTGTTATCCTTCAAAGGGATCCTTTGAAATCATTCCTCTATGCAAGGACAGCCCACACAGCTAATAACTAAATCCAATAATCCAAAGAACTGAAATGTGAATAATTTAGGTTGAGAAATCTTTTCTTAAACTTACTACTTAAGTAAAAATATTTTGTTCTATTAAAAAAAAACCCACTTGATTCTTTTTGTATATTTTGCTGCTTAGTGGAACATAGCGAGTAAAAACAAGCTTCAAATGGATGAAAATTCAATAAGATTGCCAGAAGCCACAATTTCTTTAAATACCTAGCTCTTCTGGAAAATTAAATATAGTGACAAGTGAGACCAGCATGTGAGGCCCTGGTTATATTGTTTTAATCAGCTGCTCTAAAATTATATAGCTCTGTAGGAATGTAAAGAACTCAGGACATGGGGCTGGAGAGATGGCTCAGCAGTTAAGAGCACTGACTGCTCTTCCGAAGGTCCTGAGTTCAAATCCTAGCAACCACATGGTGGCTCACAACTACCCACAATGAGATCTGACTCCCTCTTCTGGTGTGTCTGAAGTCAGCTACAGTGTACTTATGCATAATAATAAATAAATCTTTGGCGGGAGCGAGCAGAGCGAGTGAGGCTGACTGGAGCGAGCAAAGGTCCTAAAGTTCAATTCCCAACAACCACATGAAGGCTCACAACATTCACTAGAACCAGCAACTAGCATCCTAATTTTTAAGTCATTCTAAGTTAAATCCTCCAGTAGCAGATCCCAACAGATCTGCCACCTGAACCAGGGGCCTCCACTACCTACATTTTGGCTTCCTTGTTCTTCTCCTATCCACCAGCCAACTTTCCTCTCCTCTTCCACCACCCAGTTCTCTGACCCGGAAGTCCCACCTACTCGCCCATCGCCCAGGGATTGGTTCCTTGAAATCTTTATTCATTAGGGGAAGTCACCTAAGTACTGATTCAGTCCTCATCCCAGGCAGCCCCTCTTGTGGAAGTGGAATTAGCATCAAAATACAAACAGCCCCAGGGCTATCCACAACACTTCAACACTGTTTCCAGAGGTTAGCCTTAACCTTTAATAAGGTAGCAAATACAAGATCTTTCTTTGGTAGTAATAGCTGATCTGGAACTAGCACAAGACCACCCTCTTGGACTTACTCAGACTGAGAGAAAGGACTTGGTCCTCTGCGGAGGAAAGAACTCTGTTTGAACCCTGCTTGAAGTAACTAGTCCTAATTCTAAAAGCTGAGAATTATAATCACAGGAAATTAAGCCTTGGAATGAGATTAAAAGTAGATAACATTTTCATTGTTACGCTATGAGTCGAACCAAATGCAGTTTTCACTGCATTGCCAATTACTTCAGAAAAAAATTATTTCTTGTGACGAAAATGAAAGGATTCATTGTTTCTGGCTGCTAGCATTGATACTAGCATATACTTGAAAAAATGTTTAATTCCTCCCCCTCTCTGAGACAGGGTCTTATTGTGTGGTATAAACTGGCTGTATATTCTAGGATGATTTTAACTTAAAAAGCAGTAATTCCTGTTTTAGCTTGAGTGCAGAGATCACCTCTTGCATGCATGTGTGCTACCACCACACAACCTTTGCTTCCCCTCTATTATGTACAGCAGGCCAGCTTCCTTTACATTTTCCTTATTGAGGAGAGCTGTGTGCCAGACCATTTTAGTTGAATCTCAGTATTTCCTGTTGTAGAATATGGAATGATAAATGGAAGGACTATAACTGTCTAACATTTTTCTGTCTTATGTGTTTACAAATCTGAAGAGTTCAGAATTTCAGTGATTTCTTATACCAATAAGAATCCTATGTTCTCAGTTGTCTCCTGTCCTGTAACAAGAGAAGAAACATTGATCTTTTTTTTTTGTTGTTGTTCAATGCATCTTTCTGTTGGAAAAGAAAAAGTGATTTGATGTCCTAGGACTGTTGGTAAAATAGACTGGTATTTTTATGTGACATAGACATAGGGTTATTCAGTTGAGGTTACATCCTTTCCCAGGTTGTGTGAAGTGTTAACCCTTTCTAACCTCTTCTAGCCATCTTATAAAGCAAGGT
>NC_045030.1:158435046-158446063 GCF_008632895.1 Mastomys coucha
TGGGGTCTGTGTCTCCTTGCTGACTGCTCCCGGCTTAGGAACTCACCAGAGAGAAGATGGCAGCTCTCTTTAGTGTGATTTTTGAGAACCTAATGAAATGTTTTAAGGTTTAGAATGATTGGGCAATTTATGTCAAGTGCAATAATAAAAATCTTCTAAGTTCTCCAAATAGGGAAATTATGCTATAGCTTTATACTTTAAAAATTTAGATAAAAATAGTAAAAACAAAACAAACCATTGTTGTATTAGAATCTGAATGGATCCATTACTGGTGGAAAAAAATCCTTTAAAACAGGCTTAGTATGCAGTACAGATATGTTGGCCTCCAGAAAGAAGATGAGGATAGCTGTACAGACTAGCCTAGTGTTTTCTGAAACTCATGCCACATGCACAGGGGAGAAGCTAGTGGGAAAATAAAAGTACGAGGAAAAATTATTCATAAGTTTTAGGTAGAATAAGATTGACAGAAACTAATCCCTGCTTGTATACCACTTTTCTGTGGTGAGCATTGTTGAGTGGTATTTATGCCATTTATTGAACAAACATGCCATGTGTTGCTACTCAAATTTATATTTAAATTAGTTAAAATAGAATTTAAAAATTAATTTGGGATCCTTACTTGCTGTAACAAGATTTTAAAAGCCCCATGTGGCTAGTGGCTAGCATTGGTCTGTGCAGAGTAGGACATAGTGGCAGAATGTTTTTTTCTACAGTGCTACTTTAAGGTGTGTACTACTAACTAAGACTTGTTTACTGACAGAAAAACTGATACCCACGCAGGTGAAAAGGTATACCCAAGGTCACATTGCAGGTAAATAGCAGAGTCAAGATTTTAAGCCTCCAGTAACGATAACCTTTGCTCTATTGATACTGTGTTTTTCTGCTTATAGTCAGTTTATTAATAAAATAGTCATGACCTGGTAGTTTTATATTGACAAATTAATTTAGTAATTTTAAAATATAGAATTATAAATACACATTTTTTTAAAACTATAATTTTGTTAACACAATTGAAATATGAGGGAAAAGGTTGGCTATATTTAAATCTATTTTTAAAGATTTATTTATTTATCTTATGTATATGAGTACACTGTAGCTGTACAGATGTCTGTGAGTCTTCATGTGGTTGTTGGGGATTGAATTTTAGGACCTCTGCTTGCTCCAGTCAGTCCCGCTCGCTCAGTCCCTGACTGCTCTGGCTCAAAGATGTATTTATTATTGTACACTGTAGCTGCCTTCAGACACACCAGAAGAGGGCGTCAGATCTCATTATGGGTGGTTATGAGCCACCAGGTGGTTGCTGGGATTTGAACTAAGGACCTTCTGGTTTCTGTTGGTAAGATTCCAGAGATACTATAAATAAGAAAACATCTAATTAAAAAAAAAATGACCTTCTGAAGAGCAGTCAGTGCTCTTACCCACTGAACCATCACGCCAGCCTGGCTGTATTTAAATCTTGCAATGGCTATATTCTCAGAGTCAAGTGATAGCATCATCTGCTTTTTTTTCTCATAACTGCTTTCCTCCAGCAATAGCTATAATGCACTCTATCCATTTTCTATTTGCTCTCATTGTCTTGTTAGTACTATCACTGTCCAGAATTTTTGTATTGCTATTGCTGGTTTATATTTGGGGATTTCTTAAACCAATGTCAGATTTTTAAGAATTTTTTTTCTTTGTTTTGTCTTTTAAACCATTTATTTCTCCCGACCAGAAGGTTGGCATCATGCTGGGTGGGTGGCACAAAACACTGTGTGCAGCAAGGTTCCAAGAACAGCTGTGCAAGTGAGACCAGGACTCAAGCAAAGGTAGAACAGTTCCAGCCCACATTAGCTGCACTCGTGTCATAATCGTTGATGTAGACCTGGTCTGGGCTGAGGTGTAAGTGATTAGACAGCAGGCCATACAGCAGCTTGCTGCAGGTGCAATTCTGGACACTGCTGATCTTGCAGATGCTGTGCAGGCTGCAGAGGGTGCAGTCAGTGGTTGCTCCATCTGCTAAATATCCTGATCTGGTCTAGGACTACATGCACTGCTATGTACTGTGCCGGCTTTGCCAGTGACCTGGATACTTTTTGAGACTCACCTAAGTCTTCCAGTGTCTGAAGTATTTGTCATTAATTGGCCATAACAATAGAGGACTTGGAATTCTAAAATAAAACATGTAAGCTGTCCAGGGTAGAAACCTTTTGCCTTTGTTTTGTTTGAGTACTCATCATTTGAGGAGAAAAGAGGTGGAAATCTGTTTTCTGTTTACAGTCGCCATCTCCTGTAATACTTCCAGATGATATTCTTACCAAAAATGCTTTACCTCTTTCAAGATATCAAATGACTCATGAAGTGGAAGATAAAGAGATCTGTCCATTTGGTCCTGTGGTTTTGCCTGTGGTTTCATTGAATATTTTCTGTACATCTAGGAGCTGAGGATGGAAAGATGACTTGGCTCTTTAAAAAGCTTACACTCTTAGTGAAGAGATAATCACACAGAGCAGTACTCTAGACAGAGTTAAACAAGTGTTCCAAAGAGGCAACTGGAAAGTGCTATGTCCACTAGAAACATGGTCTGAGAAAGAAAGGCTTCATTTTAAAAAAGATGCTATCTTTTGGGAATCTGATAAAAACCAAGAGTGTTCATGTTGGAAGTGGTTATAAGACTGAAGGTATTTTGGTGGTATTTTGTCGGCCGCCTTTTTCCGTCCAGCGGAAATAAGGAGGTAAACATGAGCTCTTCTCCATGCAGTTTAATCAGGAACCTTCATTTTTACTTCTTCTCTAGCTAGCTTCTTTTATATTCTTCTATATCTTCTTCTTACATCTTACTAGTTACATCTTTCTACTTTCTTCTTACTTACTCCTATTTCCTACTTACTCTTATTCCCTACATCTTACTACATACATCTTACTTCTATTCTTATTCTTACATCTTCTATCCTTACATCTTACTTCTATCTTTACATCTTACTTACTTACTATTCTTACATACATCTTACTTCTATATCTACATACTTACTCCTATCTATTGCATCTTACTTACTAACACTATATACTTACTCCTAATTTCTACATACTTACTCCTATCTATACATACTTACTCACTACTTCTTATTATTCTCCCTCCAGCCCCCAGCCCTTGTGGGTTAAATACTTTCCCTGGTCCCAATCAGCATCGGCTACAGTGGCAAAGCACAATAGGCTGCGAGAAAATCATGTCAGCTTGCATCACAAACTAGAGGCACACAGCTTTTCCACTAAGGCTTGTTTATCTCAATGCTCTCTGTTCTGGCCGGAGACCAGGTGTTCAATATATATGTATATAGGGTGGCAGCTGCGGCTCCCCACAGAGTTTTACCTAATGATTTAGGAATAATGCCAGAACAAAAGGTAAATCGGGGCTGGAGAGATGGCTCAGCTGTTAAAACCACTGGCTACTCTTAACAGAGGTCCTGAGTTCAATTCCCAGCAACCACATGGTGGCTCACAACCATCTGTAATGAGATCTGATACCCTCTTCTGGTGTATCTGAAGACAGCGACAGTGTACTCATATAAATAAATCTGAAAGAAAGAAGGAAAGG
This sequence comes from Mastomys coucha, assembly GCF_008632895.1. Taxonomy (NCBI): domain Eukaryota; kingdom Metazoa; phylum Chordata; class Mammalia; order Rodentia; family Muridae; genus Mastomys; species Mastomys coucha. The sequence goes on from NC_045030.1 coordinate 158,438,621, forward strand.
AAGGGAGAGAGAGAGAGAAAGAGAGAGAGAGAGAGAGAGAGAGAGAGAGAGAGAGAGAGGGCACATATAAGGAAATTCACACTAGAGCATTTTGAACATCATAAAGGGATTCAATACATAAGTCATACCTTTGAGCAATTATGATGATTTTTATGTGGTGCAAAAGGGTGTCATACATGTTAGGCAAACCTTTCTGTCCCAGAGTTTCATCCCTAGCCCTGAAGTATTTTTTTATTGAAAATTTGATTTGATTATGTAGTTTGAACTCTGACTTCCATACATACACCTACACACATATGTGCTGACATACACACATTTACAAAATACGATTCTGATGGTTGCTGTGAGATAAAATAGATGGTCAGTGAAAGGGGATGTAGTAGACAAAAAAGACTTAAGTTTATAATTTGGATAAAGGATATAAAGAAGTTTGGAAGAAAAGTACTTTGAACTCCCTTGATGAATCCATTTAATTTTATGAGCATGTTTTTTCATTAAATGGTCTGTACTCAAGGAGAACAATATTTCTTCCTTCTGTGCTCAAACAGTAACTCTGGCTTTTCTCAGTAGCTTCTTTGGCAGTTGTTATGTACTGGAGAGTGATCTCACTTTTATATATTGAAAAGCTCAATCCAGTCTATTGTCTTCAAAATGAGACTATATAAGAAAGCAAATATCATAATTACAGTTGCAACAAAAAGTTCTCATAATAAGAAATGTTTATGAGCTGAATGAAGAACATATTTTAAAGGATTCCAAATAGGACTTAACAATAGCACATACCATACTCCTAAATTGGAAAGCAGATGACTCCAATTTCAGTACTATGTTTACTTGAAAATATACAGAAATAACTGTAGGGTTTATAAGAAATAAGCCAAGCTGATTCTAAAATTCTTGTGTAAAAATCTGCAATCCAGAAAGACCATGGGAACTCTAAAAAACATGGAGGGAATAGCATCTCCCTACTGGATATTAACATGCAGAGTAAATTGTCAGTAAGTCAAAGTTTAGTTCTGTCATGTGTTTAGACATACCACAATAGAATAGAAAGTTCATAAATAACACCAGATGAACGTGATAATTTGGTACTTGTTAAAACATTTCACTTAGGCAAAAAATGGGAGGGGGGATTGGTGACACAGCACAAAACTAAGTTGCTATAGTTCCTTCCTAGCATATTCCAAAGCCTTGGATCTACCTCCAGCATCATATAAAACAAAGTGTTCAGGTCCAGGCTTGTATTCTCACGTGGAGAGTTTGAAGTTCATGGTCTCCTTGATCTCCTTCAGTTTTCTTATTTCTCTGGCTAAGGCCTGTACTATATTGGACAGGTTCAGTGGAATTGCTTAGAATTTCTCCTCGTTTAAGTTGATGTTGACTATGGGTTTGCTGTAAACTGCCTTTATTATGTTTGTGTATGTCTCTTGTATCCCTAATCTCTTCAAGACTATTATTATGAAGGGGTATTAGATTTTGCCAAAGGCCTTTTCTGTATCTAATGAGATGAACATGTGAATTTTGTCTTGCAGTTTGTCTCTATGGTGGATTGCTTTTATCAATTTACCTGTGTTGAACCATCTCTGCATCACTGGGATGAGGCCTACTTGATCATGATGGGTGATGTTTCTTAGGAGTTCTTGGATTTGGTTTGCGAGTAATTTATTGATTAGTTTTGCATCAACATTCATAAGGGAATTTGATCTGTAATCTTCTTTATTGGGTCTTAATGTGGTTTGGATATCGAGGTAACTGTGGCCTCATAAAATGAATTGAGCAATATTCCTTCTGTTTCTATTTGGTGGAATAATTTAAGAAATATTGGAGTTAATTTTTTTTTGAAAGTGGGTAGAATTCTGCACTAATACCATTTGGTGCTGGGCATTTTAGGTAGGAGAATTTTAATGTCTGCTTCTATTTTACTAGGGGTTATAGGATGTCCATTGTTTTCTGCTCTTGATTTAAATTTGGTAACTGGTATCTATCAAGAAAAATAATTGATTTCTTTTAGTTTTTCCTATTTATTAGAGTGCAGGCCTTTAAACCATGTTCTTATGATTCCTTGAATTTCTTCAGCATCTGCTATTATACCTGCCCCTTTCTTTTCTAATTTTGTTAATTTGGATATTCTCTGCTCTACTTTTAGTTAATTTGGATAAGGGTTTGTCACCTTATTGGATTTTTTACCCAAAGAACAAACTCTTTGTTTCATTGGTTCTTTGTATTGTTCTCTTTGTTTCTATTTTATTGATTTCAACTCTGTGTTCGATTGTTTCTTGACATCTCCTCCTTTTGGATGTCTTTGTTATTGTTCTTGCTGTTATTAGTTGTTGTTGGTGGTGTCTCAGAGCTTTCAGGTGTGCCCTTTAGTTGCTAGAGTGAGATTTCTCCTGTTCTTTTATGTAGTCACTTGGTGCTATCAACTTTCCTCTTAGCACTACTTTCATTGTGTCCCATAAGTTTGGGTATGTTGTATAGTCATTGTCATTCAATTCTAGAACATCTTTAAATTTGCTCAATTTCTATTTGGACTCCTTTTTCATTCAGTAGAGAGTTGTTTAATTTCCATGAGTTTGTAAGCTTTATTGATTCTTTTGTTTTGATACACACCTTTTAAACCATGTGGTATGATAGGATGTAGGGAGTTCTTTCCATTTTTTTAAACTACTGATACTTGCTTTGTGTCTTAGTATGCAGTCAATTTTGGAGAAAGTCCCATGAGGTTCAGAGAAGAAGGTATATTCTTTTGTGTTTGGATAAAATGTTCTGTCCATATCTGCTAGGTCCATTTGGTAGTATATAATATCTGTTAGCTCCAGCATTTCTCTGCTTAGTTTTTGTCTGGATGTCCTGTCTATTGGTGAGAGTAGGGTGCTGAAGTCTTCCACTATCAGTGTATGAGGGTCAATATGCGGTTTTATTTGGAGTAGTGTTTCCTTTACACATTGGAAAGGAAGAAATAGAAGTATCTTTATTTGCTAATGATATAATAGTAACCATAAGTGACCTTAAAAATTAGACCAGGGAACTCCTAAAGCTGACAAACACTTTCAGCAAAGTAGCTAACTACAAAAGTCACTCGGAAAAAATCAGCAGCTCTCCTATATACAAATAATATATGAATTAAGTAAGAAATCAAAGAAACAACACCCTTTACAATTGCCTCAAATAATAAAACTTAGGGTAACTCTAGCCAAGTGTCTTCATTAAGGTCTCTATTACTGTGAAGAGACACCATGGCTGTAGTAAGTATTATAAGAGAAAGCATTTAACTGAGGCTAGTTTATAGTCCAGATGTTTAGTCCATTGTCATCATCACAGAAAGAATGGCAACATGTATGCAGACATGGTACTGTAGAGGTAGTCAAGAATTTTACATCTGGATCTTCAGGAGGTAGGAAGAATGAGTGACACTGGGCCTGGATTGAACATCTGATACCTCAAAGCTCACCCCCAGTGATATATTTCCTTCAACAAGGCCATACCTTCTGCAACAAGGCCATACCTCCAAATAAAGCCACTCCTATGAGCCTATAGGGGGCATTTTCATTCAAGTCACCACACCAATCAAGTGGAAGACTTGTATGATAAAAAAACTTGGAAGAAAGAAAGTGAAGATATCAGAAGATGTAACGATCTCCCATACTCATGGATAAGTAGGATTAACATAGTAAAAATGTCCATCCTACCAAAACCAAACTACAGATTCAGTGTAATCACCATCAAAAGTCCAACACAATTCTTCACATATCTTGAAAAGACAACTCTCAGCTTCATGTGGAAAAACAAAAACACCAGGGTCGCCAAAACCAATCCTGAACAATAAGAGAACTATAGGTGATCTCACTATCCCCAATTTCAGAATGTACTACACAGCTATAGTAATACAATCCAAGTGTTATTGGCATAAAAAACAAAGATCCTGATTAATGGAATAGAATTGAACACCCAGACATAAATCTGCACAACTATTGACACCTGATTTTTTTTATGAAGAATCCAGAAATATATGCTGGAAAACAGAAAGCATCTTCAACAAATGGTCCTGATGAAACTGGATCTCTGCCTGTTGAAGAATGCAAATAAATCTATAATTATTATCCTGCACAAAAGTCAAGTCCAAGTAGATTAAAGACCTCAACATAAAATCAGACACAATGAGCCTGATAGAAGAGAAAGTGGGGAAAAGCCTTGAACTCATTAGCACAGGAGATAGCTTTCTGAACAGAACATCCATTCATTGGTAGCACAGGCACCAAGGTTGACAATTAACAAATGGGACCTCTTGAAACGTAAAGCTCCTATAAGGCATAGAACACCATCAACTGTAGAAAGAGGCAGCCTACAGAATGGGAAAAGATTTCCACCAATTCCACATCTGACAGAGGGCTAATATCAAAAATATATAAATAACTCATGAATCTAGATATCCACAAACCAAATAATCCAATAAAAATGGGGTGCAGATCTAAACATAATTCTCAACAGACAAATCTCAAGTGGTTGAGTAACACTTAAAGAAACATCCAGTATCCCATCAGGGAAATGCAAATCAAAATTACTCTGAGATTCTATATCATACTTGTTAAAATGGCTAACTTCATTAACACAGATAATAGCTCATACAAGTGAGGATGTGCAATATGTGGAACATGTCTCCATTGCTAGTAGGAATGTGTTGCAGGATTTTCCCTGTCCAATCATATTAGGGCAATAGGAGGCCTGTGATTGGACAGGGAAAAGGGAGGCAGAGCTAAGAGTTACAGGGACAGAGAGTCTCAGGGGAGCAGGGAGAGAGAGAGAGAGAGAGAGAGAGAGAGAGAGAGAGAGAGAGGAAGGAGAAGGGAGGCAGTAGTGATGTTATCAAAAGGATAGCATAATTGGGATAAAGCTTTATCACTATCAATTGGCTCTGAAATTATTATATTGGCATCTTGTAAATTCTAATTCTATTGATACATAAATCTGATTGGATAATTAAGGCTTAAGAGTCTTGATTGTATCAGGGCAATGGGTATTGTGATGTGATGGCTGACCATGGGGTACATGGTAGTGAGAGGAAGTCGGGGGCCCCCGCCAGAGAGATAGCCCGGTGGAAGCCCTGTGGTCCCTTGTGGCCAGAAAGTTGGCGGGCCAGCAGGAGTATGGAAGAGTGGTCTGGCCTCGGAGACTTGGCAGGTTCATTTTTTAATATTTCTTACAACAGGAATGCATACTTGTATAGCCTCTATGGAAATCAGCATGACAGTTCTTCAGAGACATGGGACTTGATATACCTCAAAACACAGCAATATCACTCTCAGGCATATACCTGAAGGATGCTCCATCCTATCACATGGACACTTGCTCACCTATGTTCATAACAGCTTTATTCATAATGGCCAGAAACTGAACAACTTAGATGTTCCCCAACCAAAGAATGGATAAACAAAATGTGGTACATTTACACAATGGAATACTACTCAGCTGCTAAAGCAATGACATAACAAAATGACACCCATGTAGTAGATGGAAGTAGAAAAAAAGTCATTCTGAGTAAAGTAACCCAGATTCAGAAAGATAAATATGGGCCTCTCTGTCCCTTCCCCACAATCGAAGAGCTTGCTTCCAGGGAGTGCTTTGACCAGGGACTCAGGTGAGATCTCCATTTTCTCTCCAGTGACTTTCTAAAGTGGGACCAGCCTGGAGGCACAGGCCTCAGAAGTGGCAGGGAAGCTGGGACAGGATCCTTTCTACCTCTGACTACACTTAGAAGGGACAGAGGATCCACAGCCCTCTCTGCACCTTTCCCCGAAAGCAGAGAGCTTGTCTCCAGGGAGTGCTCTAACCCCAGGACTCAGGAGGGACAGCTGATCCACAGCCCTCTGCCCACAGGTTTTACCAGAGGAGAGCTGATCTCCCAGAAATGCTGACACAGGCATACAGACCCATAGGAGGAACAAGCTCCAGCCAGAGACAGCAAGAACATCTAACACCAGAGATCAACAAATGGCGAAAGGCAAACACAAGAATTTTACCAACAGAAACCAGGACTACTTGGCTTCATCAGGACCTAGTACTCCCTCCACAGCAAGTCCTGGATATCCCAAAACACTAGAAAAGCAAGATTTGGATCTAAAATCATATCTAAAATCATATCTCACCGTGGTGATGGAAGAATTTAAAAAGGGCATGAATAACTCTCTTAAAGAAATACAGGAGAACACAGGTAAACAGGTTCAAGCCCTTAAAGAGGAAACACAAAAATCCCTTAAAGAACTACAGGAGATCACAAGTAAACAATTAGAAGCCCTTAAAGAGGAAACACAAAAATCCTTAAAGAATGACAGGAAAGAACAACTAAACAGGTGAAGAAATTGAACAAAATCATCCAGGACCTAAAAATGGGAATAGAAACAATTAAGAAATCACAAAGAGAGACAACTCTGGAGATAGAAAACATAGGAAAGAAGTCAGGAACATAGATGCAAGCATCACCAACAGAATATAAGAGATAGAAGAGAGAATCTCAGGGGCAGAAGTTACCATAGAAAACATTGACACAACAGTCAAAGAAAACACAAAATGCAAAAAGTTCCTAACCCAAAACATCCAGGAAATCCAGGACAAAATGAGAAGACCAAACCTAAAGGTAATAGGGATAGAAGGGAGTGAAGACCTTGAACTTAAAGGGCCAGTAAACATCTTCAACAAAATTATAGAAGAAAACTTCCCTAACCTAAAGAAAGAGATGCTATGAACATACAAGAAACCTATAGAACTCCTAATATACTGGACCAGAAACGAAATTCTTCCCACCACATAATAGTCAAAACACCAAATGTAAAAACAAAAAAAGAATACTAAAAGCAGTGAGGGGAAAAGGTCAAGTAACATATGAAGGCAGTCCTATCAGAATTATACCAGACTTCTCACCAGAGATTATGAAAGCTAGAAGATCCTGGGTTGATGTCATACAGACCATAAGAGAACACAAATGCCAGCCCAGGCTACAATACCCAGAAAAACTCTCAATTACCATAGATGAGGAAACCAAAGTATTCCATGACAAAACCAAATTCACACAATATATTTCCACAAATCCAGTCGTTCAAAGGGTAATAAATGGAAAACTCCAACACAAGGAGGGAAACTACATCCTAGAAAAATCAAGAAAGTAATTTTTCCAACAAAACTAAAAGAAGATAGCCACGTGAACAGAATCCCAAATCTAACAACAAAAATAACAGGAGGCAACAATTCCTTTTCCTTAATATCTATTAATATCAATGAATTCAATTCCCCAATAAAAAGACATAGACTATCAAACTGGGTATGTAAACAGGACCCAACATTTTGTTGCATACAGGAAACCCACCTCAGTGACAAAGAGAGGCACCACCTCAGAATAAAAGGCTGGAAAACAATTTTCCAAGCCAATGGTCCCAAGAAAAAAGCTGGAGT
>NC_045030.1:158446460-158454777 GCF_008632895.1 Mastomys coucha
CTACTTAATGATAATCTGGTCAAGGAAGGAATAAAGAAAGAAATTAAAGACTTTCTAGAGTTTAACGAAAATGAAGTCACAACATAACCAAACTTATGGGACACAATAAAAGCAGTCCTAAGAGGAAAACTAGTAGCTTTCAGTGCCTCCAAAAGGAAATTGGAGAGAGCATACACCAGCAATTTGACAGCACACCTGAAAGCACTAGAACAAAAAGAAGCAAATTCACCCAAGAGGAGTCTAAGGCAGGAAATAATCAAACTCAGGGCTGAAATTGACCAAGTGGAAACAAAAAGAACTATACAAAGAATCAACCAAACCAGGACCTGGTTCTTTGAGAAAATCAACAAAATAAATAAACCCTTAGCCAGACTAACTAGAGGGCACAGAGACAGTATCCTAATTAACAAGATCAGAAATGAGAAGGAAAACATAACAACATACACTGAGGAAATCCAAAAAATCATGAGATCCTACTACAAAAACCTACACTAAACAAAACTTGAAAACCTGGATAAATGAACAATTTTCTAGACAGATACCAGGTACCAAATTTAAATCAAGATGAGATAAACAATCTAAACTGTCCCATATCTGCTAATGAAATAGAAACAGTCATTAATAGTCTCCCAACCAAAAAAAGCCCAGGACCAGATGGGTTTAGTGCAGAAGTTTATCAGACCTTCAAAGAAGACGTAATAGCAATACTCTTCAAACTATTCCAGAAAATTTAAACAGAAGGTACTCTACCCAGTTTGTTCTATGGAGCCACAATTATTCTGATACCTAAACCACACAAAGACCTAAAAAAGAAAGAAAACTTCAGAGCAATTTCCCTTATGAATATCGACGCAAAAATTCTAAATAAAATTCTTGAAAACTGAATCCAAGAACACATCAAAACGATCATCCATCATGATCAAGTAGGTTTCATCCCAGGGATGCAGGGATGGTTCAATATACAGAAATCCATTAACGTAATTCACTACATAAACAAACTCAAAGAAAAAAAAACATATGATCATCTTATTAGATGCTGAGAAAGCATTTGACAAAATCTAACAACCTTCATGATAAAAGTCTTGGAAAGATCAGGAATTCAAGGCTTATATTTGAACATAGTAAAAATAATATACAGCAAACCAGTAGTCAACATCAAACTAAATGGAGAGAAACTTGAAGCAATCCCACTAAGATCAGGGACTAGACAAGGCTGCCCACTCTCTCCCTACCTATTCAATATTGTACTTAAAGTCCTAGCCAGAGCAATTAGACAACAAAAGGAGATCAAAGGGATACTAATTGGAAAAGAAGAAGTCAAAGTATCACTATTTGCTGATGATATGATAGTATACTTAAGTAACCCAAAAAATTCCACCAGAGAGTTCCTAAACCTGATAAACAACTTCAGTAAAGTAGCTGGATATAAAATTAACTCAAGCAAATCAATGGCTTTCCTCTACACAAAGGATAAACAGGCTGAGAAAGAAATTGGGGAAACAATACCCTTCACAATAGTCACAAATAATATAAAATACCTTGGAGTGACTCTAACTAAGCAAGTAAAAGATCTGTTTGACAAGATCTTCAAGACTCTGAAGAAGGAAATTGAGGAAGATCTCAGAAGATGGAAAGATCTCCCATGCTCATGGATTGGCAGGATTAATAGAGTAAAAATGGCCATCTTGCCCAAAGCAATCTACAAATTCAATGTAATCCCCATCAAAATGCCAACTCAATTCTTCACAGACTTAGAAAGAGCAATTTGCAAATTCATCTGGAATAATAAAAAACCCAAGATAGTGAAAACTATTATCAACAATAAAAGATCCTCTGGCCGGCAGTGGTGATTCACGCCTTTAATCACAGCACATGGGAGGCAGAGACAGGCAGATTTCTGAGTTCGAGGCCAGCCTGGTCTACAGAGTGAGTTCCAGAACAGCCAGTGCTATACAGAGAAACCCTGTCTCGAAAAACTAAAAACTAAAAAAAAAGAAAAAAAAAAAGAACCTCTGGTAGAATCACCATCCTGGACCTTAAGCTGTACTACAGAGCAATTGTGATAAAAACTGCATGATATTGGTACGGTGACAAGCAGGTAGATCAATGGAATAGAATTGAAGACCCAGAAATGAACCCACATACCTATGGTCTCTTGATCTTTGCCAAAGGAGCTAAAACCATCTAATGGAAAAAAGGACAGCATTTTCAACATATGGTGCTGGTGGTTAGCATGTAGAAGAATGCAAATCGATCCATTCTTATCCTCTTGTACAAAGCTCAAGTCCAAGTGGATCAAGGACTTTCATATAAAACCAAATACACTGAAACTAATAGAAAAGAAATTGGGGAAGAGCCTCGAGCACATGGGCACAGGGGAATATTTCCAAATAACCCTATTTTAAAATGGGGTAGAGAGCTAAACACATTCTCAACTGAAAAATACAGAATGGCTGAGAAGCACCAATAGCTTATGCTCTAAGGTCAAAAATTGACAAATGGGACCTCATAAAATTGCAAAACTTCTGTAAGGCAAAAGACACTGTCAATAGGACAAAACGGCAACCAACAAATTGGGAAAACATCTTTACCAATCCTATATCTGATAGAGGGCTAATATCCAATGTATATAAAGAACTCAAGAAGTTAGACTCCAGAGAACCAAATAACCCTATTAAAAAATGGGGTACAGAGCTAAACAAAGAATTCTCAACTGAGGAACACCGAATGGCTGAGAAGCACCTAAGAAATGCTCAACATCCTTAGGGATGCATCAGGGAAATGCAAATCAAAACAATCCTGAGATTCCACCTCATACCAGTCAGAATGGCTAGGATAAAAATCTCAGGTGACAGCAGATGCTGGAGAGGTTGTGGAGAAAGAGGAACACTCCTCCATTTCTGGTGGAATTGTAAACTGGTACAACCACTCTGGAAATCAGTTTGGTGCTTCCTACAGAAATTGGACATAGTACTACCAGAGGACCCAGCTATACCACTCCTGGGCATATACCCAGAAGATTCTCTAACATATAATAAGGACACATGCTCTACTATGTTCACAGCAGCCTTATTTATAATAGCCAGAAACTGGAAATAACCCTGATGTCCTTCAACAGAGGAATGGATACAGAAATTGTGGTACATCTACACAATGGAGTAGTACTCAGCTATTAAAAACTATGGATTTTTGAAATTCTTAGGGAAATGGGTGGACCTGGAGGATATCATCCTGATTGAGGTAGCCCAATCACAAAAGAACACACATGGTATGCACTCTCTGAGAAATCGGAGTACACAAAGTACAATACACAAACCACAAGAAACTCAAGAAGAGGGAAGACCAAAGTGTGGATACTTTGTTCCTTCTTCAAAGGTGGAACAAAATACACATGGAAGGAGTTGCAGAGACTAACTATGGAGCAGAGACTGAAACAACAATCCAGAGACTGCTCCACCTGGGAATCCTTCCCATATTCAATCATCAAATCCAGACACTATTGTAGATGCTGGCAAGTGCTGGTTGACAGGAGCCTGATATAGCTCTCTCCTGAGAGGCTCTAACAGTGCCTGACTAATACAGAAGTAGAGTATCACAGCCATACATTGGACTGAGCACAGGGTCCCCAGTGAAGGAGTCAGAGAAAGGACCCAAGGAGCTGAAGGGTTTGCAGCCCCTTAGGATGAACAACAATATGAACTAACCAGTACCCTCAGAGCTCCCAGGGACTAAACCACCAACCAAAGAGTACACATGGGGGACTGATTGCTGCAGCATCATATGTAGCAGAGGATGGCTACGTCTGTCATCAATGTGAGGAGAGGCCCTTGGTCCTGTGATGGTTCTATGCCCCAGTGTAGGGGAATGCCAGGGCCAGGAAGTGGGAGAGGGTGGGGTGGTGAGCAGGGGGAGGAGGAAGGGAACAGGGTTTTTTGTTTGTTTTTGTTTTTTGTTTTTTGTTTTTGTTTTATTTTTACTATTTTTTTCTTTTTTTCGGAGGGGAAACTGGGAAAGGGATATCATATGACATGTAAATAAAGAAAATATCTAATAAAATAATAATAAAGTACATAAAAAGAAAGATAAATATGGTATGTATCAACTTATATATGCATATTTGCCTTTATGTAAAGGAGAACCAACCTAAAATTCATAGACCCAGAGAGGTCAGGTATAGAGAAAGGTACATGGATACATGGATCTCCCTGGGAGAGGGAGAGAATAGATTTTTGGGGTAGACTGTTGGCAGGGTGTGGAGAATGGAAATTGGAGGATCAGGTAGAAAAGGGAGATGGAGTTAAGGGAGGAAATGCAGGGAAAGAGAGCTAGAAATGAGGGTCTTTTGAGAGGTGGTATGGAAACCTAATGCAGTGGAAACTTTCTAAAATACGTGAAGGCAATCCTAATGAATTCTCCAAATCTCCCATTTCCAGTTGAGAGATGTAGTCCCAACTGGCCATCTCTTGTCACCAAATGAAACTTCCAATACTGAGACTGTCTTAAATCCCATTTAATTTTTGGCCAAAGGAGTCCCATGGAAATCCCAAAATGCACTGAGCAGTTGTTAGGGTAAGTTGTTATCTACAAATGGATAGTAAGGCTTGATTGCTGAAGACAATACCCATATGACTCACTGAATATGGAATTGTTGAGTTGATGTCTGCATAATACCTTTACCCCCACATCTCCTAGTATCTTTAGTAAGAAAAAATACTGTGAAGGCTACCAAAGAGAAGCCACCCTCCACACTAGTCCTGTCACAAAATCTTTGATGTACAATGCTGTTCTTCCTGCAAAATATGCTAGAGTAACTGTGGTACAAAAATTGTAGGAGTAAGGAACCACTGTTTCATTTTACTTATGGCCCACTCCTAGAGATGGAACTCATATCTGACACTGCTTGGATAACCAAGAACCAGAAACAAAATAGCCCGAAGACCTGGGGTGAAACAGAATACTACTAGTCTTTAAGATATATAATAGTGATAAAATGATTCTTATTGATATTCTGCTATATTCATAGCTCAGTGCCTTATTCAGCCATCATCAAATGAGAACAAATACAGAGACACGAAGCCAACATTACACACACACACACACACACACACACACACACACACACACACACACACACACAGAGGGAAAGAGAGAGGGGGTAGGAGGAGAGAAAGCTCTAAATGTTCTAGATGTTATGATGGTATGTCTCTATCAAATCCTTCCTCTCAGAGTTCAGAGAGCCTTTGGAAGAGGAGGCAGAAAAACTGTAAGAGCCAGAAGGGATTAAAGACACTAGGAGAACAAGGTTCTCTAAATCAACAGTTTAGTATTTTTATGGGACTTCTGAATGTGTGAACAAGTGGGTTTTCTTATGCCTGCTCTGGGGGCAATTGGGGCAATTTTTCTTCTGTTGGGGTGTCTTGTCTGACTTTGATGAGATGGCTTTTACTTTATTTTATTATATTTTATTTCATTATGCTTTGTTGCTATATCTTAGAAGTCTACTCTGTCCTAATGAGAGACAGAAAGGGAGTGGATATGAATGGATTAGGAGGAATAGGGAGGATCAGAAAGAGGGGAAATGTTCACCATATATTGTACGAGAAAAGAATCTATTTTTAGTAAAAGGTGGAAAAAGAAGCAAAAAGAAATTCAAGGTCATCTATAGCTACATATACAATTGAAGCCCAGCCTGAGATACATGAGACTCTGTCAAAAAAGAATGAATGAAAGAAATGTGATAATAGGAAACTTAAATAATTAACTTAAGAGAGAAAAATATTGTAATTAATAATAAATGAAGAGGGGTGTCTTAGTCAGGGTTTCTATTTCTGCACAAACATGCAGTGGCCATGGAGGGATGTTACTTACTGGCTTGATTCCCCTGGCTTGCTCAGCTTGCTTTCTTATAGAATCCAAGACTACCAGCCCAGGGATGGTACCACCCACAAGAAGGCCTGCCCCTCTGGATCACTAATTGAGAAAATGCTTTACAGCTGGATCTCATGGAGGCATTTTCTCAACTGAGGCTCCTTTCTCTGTCATAACTCCAGTTTGTGTCAAGTTGACACAAAACCAGCCAGTACAATTGACCCCTTGTCGACACATAAAATATCACCATTAATCCTCAATCGTTACTTTCTTATTCATCCCCAAGATCTAAATAACTTTAAAAGTCCCACAGTCTTGCGTATTAAAAGTTCAATCCCTTGGAAATATCCAATATCTTTTAAAATTCATGGTCTTTTAAAAATTCAGTCTCCTAACTGTGGGTTCCACTAAAATACCTTCTTACTTCAAGAGGGAAAAATATCAGGGCACAGTCACAATCAAAAGCAAAATCTGACTCCAACTATCCAATGCCTGGGATCCACTCATGATCTTCTGGATTCCTCCAAGGGCTTGGGTCACTTCTCTAGCTCTGTCCTTTGTAGCACACACCTTGTCTTCTAGGCTCCAGATGCCTGTACTCCACTGCTGCTGCTGTTCTTGCTGGTCATTTCATGGTATCATTTCATTTTACTTGCATCTCCAAAACACTGTTGTCTTCTGCTATAACTAGGCTTCACTAATAGCCTCTCATAGGCTCTCTTCATGGTGCCAAGCCTTAACTCCTTTGCATGACCCGTTAAGATCCTGGGGTCATCAATTGAAACTGAAACTGCACCTTCACCAATGGCCTTCCATGGCCTCTCACAGTGCCGAGCTTCAGCTGCTCTTCAGGACCCCTTCATGCCTTCAAAACCAGAACCACCTGGGTGACTCTTACACATTACCAAATCCTGCTCCAGCATGAGGTACAACCTTGGCTATCTCTGGAACATAGCCTCTTTGTGCTCTCAGAAAACACTTCCCAGAAGATGTCACCTCAGTGATGCTGGTCTCTTCTTAATTACCGATAATTTCTTGGCTTTATTTAACCAGCATCAATAGTCCCAGTAATGCAAAGGTTTTGCTTTAGAAGTTCTGGAATCTTGTTAATCACAGCTGATTCTTCCCTTGGCTTGCTCAGCCTGCTCTCTTATAGAACCCAAGACTACCAGCCCAGGGATGGTACCACCCAAAAGGGGTCCTCCCCTCTTGATCACTAATTGAGAAATTGCCTTATAGCTAGATCTCATAGCATTTTCTCAACTGAAGCTCCTATAACTCCAGCTTGTGTCAAGTTGACACAAAATCAGCCAGTACAATGGGAAAAAAAGGAAAAGTGAGAATTGTTCCCTAATTGACTTCTTGTTGCCTCTTAGGTTAAGATTTCGTATGTCTTAGTATCAAGACTTCTGCTTTAAGAAAGAAAGCAGCAGCCTTTTAGCAGTTGTATGGTATTATAATGACAAAATATTAAGGCACATACATCCAGATAGTTTTCACATTAGAATATTTTCATAGTTCTTTTTACTACACAAGGAATGTGGCACTGAGCCCCAAGTTTTCTGAAAAACATAATTTCCAAGGGGGAGGTCTACTTAAAATATGGAGTTGGTTTCCCCATCAATATCTTGGACAAGATTTCAAACTGAGTGGAGTAGGAAACTAAAGAGCTAACCTGGAAACTTCTAAAAGTCAAAAGCTTCTTTATTTCCAGAGCTCGTATAGACCCTCAAGGATCAAGGAATAGTAACATGTCAGGTGTTGAATGAAGCTTACGAGTGTTGCAATACAGTCTGATTCACATGATTTCTGATTGGAGTCAGTTCATTAGTAACTCATCATATTGCCTAATGAAGTAAAGGGGAAATTGACTCTGGTAAAAGATAAAATCATCTGCAATATCCATGGTTCTTCTGTATACACCACTTGGCATACAGTAAGGTATTTTCTAGCTCTGCAATAAGGAAAAACTAAAATATCACCAGAAAAAATATAGATATACATCCAGATGGGGTTGATACTGAAACTAGCAGATAATGGTAAAATGATGTGTTAAATAATATGTACAAAATAGAGGGATACAATAAGAGATGGAGCTATAAAACAATTAGAGCACTTAGTCACCAACAAAACAGCCAGAACTGAAAATTGCAGCCTCTGAGATTAGGGACTCCATGCATGTATTAAGCAACATACATGTCAGACAGTAGAATACAGTTAACTAACTGGGATGTAGGTTAACATAACAGAAAGTGAAGCAGAGAAGGAAAGGAGGGAGAACGATTACCATGTAAAAGCCATGCCAGATGCTATAAGGTTTATGCATTAGACATCAAAAAGAAAGGAAAGAGTGAGGCAAAAGCAATAGTTAAGTAATAATAGCTTGGGGAAGGGGGAGGCAACAGGGGTTTGTTTTTGTTGTTTTTGTTTGTTTCTTTGTTTTTTGGAG
>NC_045030.1:158455097-158460060 GCF_008632895.1 Mastomys coucha
AAATACAAAAAAAAAGTAATAATAGCTGAGAATTTTTTCAAAACTCATGAAGTACACTACTAACTCACACTTACATTTTAGAGATTTCAAGTTGGAAAAATAGTTAAGAGACCACATTTATTCACATCAATAATAAATAGCTGGTTAAACAAAAACAAAATGATTTAAAAGTGGCTAGAGAAAACACAGAACCTTCAGAGGGTGAATTATATAACTGACAACTGATTGTTTTTGCAAAAGCATTTGAAACTTTTCTTTTTCCAGAAAGCAATGGAAATGTACCTTGAAACTTCTTTTGAAAACACCGATCTAGGGGGACTAGAGATGACCCCAGGAGTAATGGGCACTTGCAGCCAAGCTTGAAGATCTGAATTCGATCCTTGGGACACATGGGACAGAAGAGGAGAGCTGACTCCTTCAACTCATCCTCTGGCTTCCTAGCACCTGCCATTGCACACCCCAAATACAAATACATTAATAAATGTATTTTAAAAGCCTCTGTCCAGAAAAATACATCAGAAAGAAAGGTTTTCAGACAAAGATTAAGGGGATTCCTTTTTCGGCAGGCCTGTTCTAAAAATGTCAGAAGTTATTCAGGGAAGAATGAAATGACACTGACTGAAACATAAACTTGTAATAAGACATGACCACATGCAAACTATTGTCTGTGAGTATAAATGATGAATTCTCTCTAAGATAATTATCATGACATTATTATGTGTGGAACAAAAATTTGTAGCAACACTAAAAGGATTTGAGGATAAAATATTAGGTTCTAGAATTATCAGAAAAAGCTAAATGTCATATATTAGTACATAATAAGGCCAAATGCATGTTTAATCTCTAACTTAAAGAAAAGTTCATAGACCTCTCTTTGAATTACTTAGGATTGCTAGGCACTTAGCAAAGTACATGAAAGAATTTTTCATAGAAACACTTGTAGATTAAAGTTCATAACGACTGTATTTATAATAGATACTGAATAAAATAACCAGAATGTCCTTGAATAAGAAAGTACATAAACAAATTGTGATGTTAATCTGTGTATGAAATACTACTCAGGAAAAAAATGGAACAATTGTGTGTATTAATTTCACAGATATAATGTATGAGAGAGAAAAGAATAGATACAATTCTACCCTCATGATGTACAGCCAACAGTATGTGACTGGGTAATGTTAACTGGAAAGGTGCAGGAAAACTGGGGATAAATGAATGTTAAAAATCTTGGGTAGGAATAGTTTAAAGAGTGTATGCAGTTATCAGAGGTCACCAAACTAGATTTTAAAAGTCAATGCACACATTTTTAAGTGACAACATGAATATATTATTTGATGTTTGAATCTTTCTGATAGAGTATTTATTTTTAATGTAACTTTTTAATTTTTAACTTAAATATTATTGCATCACTTTCTCCCCTCACTTTTGTCCCTTTGGCTCATCCCAGGTACTAATCCTCTTATCTCTGTCATGCCCCACCTACTCTCTGATTTATGGCTTCTTTTTCTTTGATTATTACTATTTTGTATGTGTGTGTGTGACTGTATGCATATATGTCTGTGTGTGTGTGTGTGTGTGTGTGTGTGTGTGTATGTATGTATGTAATTGCAATTTACCAAATTTCTTTTTGTTGTTTGTATGAATATGGTTTCAGGTTGACTATTCTTAATTGGGCAAACAAAAAGGCTGAGCCTTGGAAGAGCTTAACTGCTCTTCTCACAGAAGTCATTGTCTGTAGCTCCTTACCTAGGGGTTGGATCCATTGAAAATAAACCCCATCTATGTTAGGAACTCCATTGATATTGCCAATGTTCAAGTCTCATTTGTGCAGCCATTTTTAGGAGAGTCCATTTCATCACAGACTTCCTGGTCATCTGGATCTCACAATCGTTCACTCCCTCTTCCATGACGTTCCTTGAACCATAGATGCAGGAGTTGTGATGTAGATATCTGTTGAGGTTGGGATCTCCAGATCGTTTGATCTCTGTATTATGCTCTATTGTGGTTTTCTATGCTAGTCTTTACTTGCAATGAAGAGAGGATTCTTATCTGTTGGTATTATGATAAGATTTAGAAAGTAGTAAAGAATTTTTTTCTGGTCTAGCAAAGTGGCTGTAATAGGTATTTTCTAAGGTCTAGGCATCAATAATCTGTGAACCTGGCTAGGCTTTCAGTTACAGGCATGATTTCCTGCCTATTGAGTGGGCCTTAGATGCTTCTAGACAGCTGTTGGTTACAACCAACAAGTTAATGTTAATGTATGGGTATCTTGCTATGCTGATCATTGTCACAGTTCACAGGTGTCACAGCAGGGTAAACTTGTTTAATTTCTTCCTTTCTTTGGCATCTTGTATAGTATATTCTGGAGCCATGGAAGCTAGACTGCACTAGGAAGGCAGTTATTCCATTTTTCAGTTTGTATTACATGTATCCTGCTATTTCTCTCTCAAACCCTTCCAACCATGATCCCTTCATGTTAGCCTGGTTTCTGTGGTCACTCCAGATTTACACTTAGATTTGGGGATTTGAAGATAGGAGCCTTCCATAAGAGGGGGCATTCAACATTTGTCTTCAATATGATTATTTCCAGTTTCATCCATTTACCTGTAAATTTCCTGATTTTTGTATATCTGAAAAGCATTCTATACTATATATTTACTGAATTTTCATTATCCATTGCAGTATATTTAGGTTGGTTATACCCCATAACTATTGTGAATAGAGCAATTATGAACACTGCTAATCTGGATTAGGATGACAAGTCCTTTGGACATATGCCAAGGGGTGGTATAATTGTCATATATGGTAGTTTTATTTTAGTTATTTGAGGATACTCCCTATTGATATACAGTGTGGCTCTTGAGCAAACAATTTTATGTAACTGTAGCTAAATTCTTGAGAAATACCAATGCCAAAAATATATAAAACATATGTATATATGAGCAACACTAACAGCTTCAGTAAATTGCATGTGTGTAACATAATTGAAGAGGTCATGGATTTCAAAAGGAGTGGGGGCACAGGATGAATTAGAAGGGGAAGAAGGTATGAAAATGATGAAAATATAATGCTCATGTATTAAATTCTAAAAGAATTGCCAAAATGTTTTTCATGACAAAGGCAAAGAATGACTGGACATAAAATAGGTGAGTCAAGTAGAAAATAAATATCAGGGTGATGGATATAAATCCTACTGTATCAGTACTCACATTAAATGCAAAAGAAATGAATATTTTAGGTAAATAAAATGAAGTTATCAATATTATTTATATTATTTCTATTATTTACATTATATTTTTGTTTAGTTTGTACTGTATACATAAGACATGCTTTAAATAGCATTATTTAGAGGTGTCTACCATTCAGGTATGTGCAATACATACATTCCAAAGCTCTAGAATAGTGCTATTGATATGTAGGGGGAAGGATAAGCATCTAGACATGCCTGGCTATAAAATTCATGTGAACTCTATTTTACAATTAAAATCTACCATCATTCAGATTAGTGAGAAAAGCTAAGTCATTAGACAGAAGCAAATCTGTAAGTAGAATTGGTAGGGAATTTTCTAAAGTTTTTAGATACAAGGGAAATTTTTTTCTCTCAACCTAATATCTCAGTTCCAGAGAGTTCACATAGAAAATTGATATCATAGGCCAATGTATTATTTGCAATGTGTAGCAAGTCTTACTTTAAAGTATACCATTTTATGAACTCTGCTTGCAATAGCTCATTTATGGCTTTCAACTAATCATGTATATTATCAAGACTATTTTTTTAGAAATAGCCAACCAGAGTTCAAATCTGGGACTTTCCACTGACTAGCTAGGAACATCTGGGTAGTTATTTAACCTCCATTAGCTTAAATTTCTTTTAGCTCAGCATAGCTGGAGGGAAGTGAGCTGTCTGGTTTCGGAGTAGCTGGTTAAGACACATCAAAATGAAAGTAACATCTAAGCATTGGCTTGATTTCTGCATAAGGACGAGAAGATTAAATCAGAGAAAGAGCCAGATCCTGCCTGTTCCACTCTGCTCTCCCAACCTCCTACCACTTACAACCACCTCTGTGGAACAGTAATTCATCATCACAGACATGGGATAGACTTGCTATTGCAGGGATCCAAAACAAGAAGCTCCTGTCCTGAGAGCCAGGGGTAGCAGGAAGTAAAACAGCTGGGGGTGATCTAAGAAAATAAAAATAACTTCAGCCCCCAAAAAGGACAGGGACTCCATAGGAAGACCAACAAGACTCAACTAACCTAGTCCCTTGGGGGCTACGAGCGACTGAATCAACAATCAAAGAGTGAGCACATGCTGGACCTAGGCGCCCTGCACATATGTAGCAGATGAGCAGCTTGCTCTTCATAGGGGTCCCCTAGCAACTAGATCAGCGGCTGTCCCTGACCCTGTTGCTTCCCTCCCTGCCTGTGGATCCTGCAGTAAATGGACAGTCTGGCCTCAGTGAGAGAGGATGTGCCTAGTCCTAGAGTGACTTGGTGTGCAGAGAGGGGTGTGTGTGTTTTGTTAATGGGGGTGGGTGACACCCAGAGGGGAAACTGGGGGAGGACTTGCATAAGGGGGTACTGGGAGGAGAGGAAGGGCTGACACTGGGTTGTAAAATGAATAAAAAAAAAACAAAAAAAAGATGACCCTAGCCTTCTCTCCTTTTGTCCAGATAAGAACGTCTCAGAAGAATCCATGGCCTGGATAAAGACTTTCTGAAGGGTTTTTGGCTTGGAAACATATGTGAGGAACAAGGCCTTCCTTTCTCCTGTGAAGCCTACTAGGTAAAGCCTTTAAAATCCTATATAGTTGGACAAGAATACTCACACATAAATAGGTTTAAGGCACAGAACTGGAGTCTTTTGCTTTTTCAACTGTAAAACGTACTTCCTAAATGAAATAACATATATAAAGTATTTAGGAAAATAACACATACTAAATACCTAATAAATGTGTTCTTGT
>NC_045030.1:158460320-158462364 GCF_008632895.1 Mastomys coucha
AAGCTGATTGTTGCAAAATAATTCACCACCTCAGCTATTCCTACAAGGTAATGGGTCAGAAGATTAAACAGGCTAACTGCTATGTTCTGCTTTCGTATGAAACGCTTGCTTGCTTGGATGGCTGAGGTCCCTGCTGGATGTCTCTCTTACAAAATGAAGCCTTGCTTGTATCCAGATGTAATAAATTACTTTGGCTACCCAAAATTATAACTTCGTGGGTTCTGCTCTTATGATCTTTGGGGTAACAATAGCAGGAGTCTCACTTAGAGAAACCTCTCTGGTCCAGTCCTGGCCAGTGTCTTTTAAATAAAAAACGTCTCTAATTTACAAAAAACAAAACTTGAGTCATACTGGTGAATCTCTACAACCCCAGACCTACAACGGCACTACCATTTATCTTGTTATGTAGATGCTAAGTATCAAAACTCAGGCAAGCACTTGCCTGAAACATCTCCCTGTCCCTTTCCCCTTCTTAGCCTGAGCAGCAGTTGAGAAAGAGACTAGATTATTCTAAGAGCTTAGCTTTTCTCCTGCTTCTGGCTAGCTTCCAAAATGTTCATGCACTGGAAGTAAAGAACAATTCTTGAGTGGTCCTAGCAATCAATCGGCAAACACTCAGCTGTAGGGTCTTAATCTCATAGCTTTTCTAACTTCAAATATCTGTATGGAGGCCTTAGTATTGGCCAAGTCTATGACCAAGGTCACAATGATTTCAGGATGCTACCTGAACTCCTAACATTTGAAATTATGTCTTTTCTGGCCACTTACTATTCTGGAAGATAGATAATTTTAAAATGCTCATGTTGGCTACTGTCCACAGAATCTAGTCGGCTTCCAGAGAAACATGTCACTCTTGCTCCCTCCAGTCTTGGCAGGGTACCTACTCTCACCATTTCCCTTCCAGCTGTCAGGAGGTGGCTCCAACTTCAGCAAAGGGCAATGTAGCACTAGTGCTGTTCTTCCTCAAGATGTCTGGTATTGCTTTCAAGTCTTCCCTAGAACCCCTTGCATCCATCCTGGTATCACAGTGCCGTCCTGTGGCTATGTATGTCATGCCTAGCAAGCTTCAGTTGCCGAGTAAAATACCCTTCTCTTCTGAGGGGAATGTCTGCCATCTTTCCAGAGATTTTGTGGTTTGCATGAGGGAAAAGAAAACATTCGCACAAGGAAGAACACAAAACTACCAGGATGCTCTCATTTCTTCTCACTTTGAGAAGTCACCTGACTTCTCTTTTTCTTTTGGGATGTCTCCTGGGATTTCTCTAGAGGTAGGTGGTGGTCACTGAACCAGTTTGTCTGCCTCTCACAAAGAAAGTGCCTGGATGACTAGACACTTGATGCCTGTTGGCCTCATCTCTGGGGGCTTAACAGAATGTCCCAGACACTAAGAAAAGCCTCATATGAATTAGCAGCAGAATAATCAGCTGCTTAAATAATTAGGTTATACACGTCACAGACTATATGAAATGCTTTATCTTATGCTGTTAGTTTCCCTGTCATGGCATATGTCACAATTATTTGTCAGCTTTATGACTGAGGGCACATTTGGCAGTTAGAGGGCAGAATTTCCTGACCAGATATTTTCAAATATAATTAAAATGTGAAATTAGAGAGACCTTTTCCCACTTGACTGTCTTTTATCACATTTTTACCCTCAGCACCAAGCTTTACTTTCTACCTAATTTTATCTCATTCTCATAAAGATTTTCTATAATTGAGACACAGCCTGTTACTCAAATAAGACAGAATTAGTGTTCCAACTAAGTTGACTGGGCAGTTTACTTAGCTAAAAATAGTATTTTAGTGGCTACAAGCATTGCAGTATATTTAGGATTAAATTTGCTCATGGCAAAAACTGTCTTAACTTTCTGTAGCTTTTATCATCATAGCAGTAAGAGGAAGTTGTAATAAACTAAACTCATTATGACACATTTAGTTCTGCAATATGGGGAATAGGTTCTGGGTGTGTGTACAGATACTGAAATCCTTAATACCTGTTGAGGAAAATGGTCAGATTTTCATTTCTTTTGGCCTCATATTTTTG
>NC_045030.1:158462374-158465049 GCF_008632895.1 Mastomys coucha
AGGAAATAAAGGCAATTTCAACTTGGAACTATTTTAGATTGGCTTCTGAAGAATTGCTAAATGGTTGGAATTCCTATAGGGAAGCCTCTGACTAGTGTTAAACATGGAGGTGACACATTCTGAAGCATGTTTGAAAAGAGCTCCCTGCCTGCCATTCAGGGCATGGATTGGAGTGGAGCAATACTGAGCAGGCAGCCTTGGGAATCTGCAACAGTAATACAGATGAGAGATATGGCCTAAACAAGTGAGTGGCAAGGCACATTAATGGAATTAAGAAATGTTTTGACATCAAAAATGGCAGAACCGTATGGTGGTTTATGTAATATGCTGCCTGTAAATCAGGTTGCCGTGGCTCACACCTGTGATCCCAGCAATTGTAAGGATGAGGCAGGCGAACTGCTGAAAGTTTGAAGACATCCTGGGGTGTATAGTGAGTTCTAATCTAGCCTTCACTACCAAGTGAGACCCTGGGTCAAAACAAACCATAGCTTGCCCTTTAAGGCAGATGATTAATAATAATTCAATATGCCTATAAATTGTTTTACAAATGTAAATTTCCATATCATTTGCCCATTTAGCAGGACTGTTTGCTTATTTTTATTTGCTTATTTTCTTATTGTTAAATTCCTTATATACTCTAGATACTTGCCCAGTGTCAGATGAACATTTGGCTAATATTTTCTCCCATACTTTGTGTTGTCTATTCACTTGTTGAGTTTTTGCTTTGCTGGGTTGAAATTTCTTAGGTTAAATATAGTCCTATCTCTCTAGAGTTGTTTGTGCTTCTAGAGTCATACATTGGAAATATTTGCTGTCTTAGTGTCTTTGTTTACATTTTGTCCTGCAATATCACAGTGTTGTATATTACATTTAGGTTCTTAATCCATTTTCAGTTGATTTTTGAGTCTGAGAAGAGCCAAGGACCTAGTTTTAGAATTTTGTCTATGAATATCTAGTTCTTTCTAGTATCGTTCACAGAAAAGACAGTCCAGTAGGTGTTCTTGACATGCTTGCTGAAATAAGTTATCTGGTATTCCTGAATTGGTGTTGTATGACATTGGTGCCTGAATTTAGTTTTATACCAATATTATGCTATTGTGATTACTATAGGTTGGTGGTGTGTTTTCATGTCAGCAATTATGATGCCACCATTTCCCTTCCACAGTGTTTTTGTTTTGTTTTTTGGCTTTTGAGAACTTTTGCATTTTTTTCTGTCTAGTTCTGTGTAAAATGTCATTGATATTTCCATATACATTGTGTGATTCTATAATCTCACCTTGGGTGGCATGTAAAATTTAAAAGAGTTAATCCTAATTCATGGGCATGATTATATGTTTCCATTTTGTATCCCATAATTTACATCATTGGTATCTTAAAATTTTCATTACAAATATTTTTTCACTTCCTTAAATATATTCCTTGTAAATGTGTTCCTTAGGCCTTTGATTTTTGAGTGGCTATCGTGAATAGGATTAATTTTCAATTTCTTTTCCAGACAGTTTGCCATTGATTTGTAAAAATGCTGTGTCCTTTTTATTTTTATTTCATATTCTGAAACTTTCCTGGGCTTGACTACAAGTTCAAAGTGTTTTGGTGGGATCCATAGGTTTGTCTACATATATGATCATGTCAACTACAAACAGGTTTCCTCTTTCCCAATTGGGAGAACTTTTTATTTTCTTCTTCTTTTCCATTTCCTCCAGCTAAGAACTCTATTGCTATTTTATTGATAAGGTGATAAGGAGTGCACATATGTGTTTTGTTATAGACAATTTAACATGATTCAGCTATAGGTTTGTTATATGCAGCCTTAATTGATATATATTCCTTCCCAATTTAGAGGGATTTTATCTTCAAGTGATGTTGAATTTTATTGAATGCCTTAGAGCATCAGTTGCATCTTTTAGTCATTTGATGTGTTGTAATTCATTACTGATGTACATTTGTTACATAATCTTTAAGTTAAATCCCACTTATCATGGGGTATAATATTTTTGATGTGTTGTTGTACTTGGCTTGTGTTAGTGTTCTGTTGAGAATTTTTGCAACTGTATGGGTACTTTGTTGCTCTTAAGTTACCAATGAGTCAGTAAAATCAGAGCTATTACAACTAATACCAAATGAATACAGTAAATCACTAAAGACTATTAGTATCAACTATTTGCAAATATATACAAAATCCTAGAAGAAATTAATAAGTATATGGGTGGACATAACACCAAAATTAAACAACAACAATATGACAGAGTCTAAACAGACCAATAATGAGGGATAAGGTTGAATTAATAATAAGTATCTCTAATAACAAAACCCCAGATGAGGCTCTGTCTTAGTGTGTTAAGTTGGTAGGCTGTGCTGACTTTGGTTCTAGTTGGGTACCACATATAGTACAGCTTCTCCACCTATAACTGATGAGTTTTGGCCAAGAGCATATCATAGTGGCATAGGACAGTTCATCCATCTGTGAGAGCCATTCAAAAGTTGGACCATTCTAGTGGTAAGGCAGATATAGTAGTTAATTTAGATATATCCAGACAGCTCACAAGGGTGAACAGCAGCAGAGGCAGCAGCTTCCAGTAATGGAAGTGGTGTCCCTGAGGAGTTCGGCCAAATGAAATTTCTATCCTATCCTAGCATTTTTCCTGTCTCTGTCTCTGTCTCTGTTTCTGTCTGTA
>NC_045030.1:158470234-158470600 GCF_008632895.1 Mastomys coucha
TTGAAGATATTTACTGGCCCTTTAAGTTGGAGGTCTTCAATCTCTTCTATACCTATTATCCTTAGATTCGGTCTTCTCATTGTGTCCTGGATTTCCTGGATGTTTTTTTGGTTAGGGTCTTTTTGCTTTTTGCATTTTCTTTGACTGTTCTGTTGTGTATGCTATCTTCTGCCCCTGATATTCTCTCTTCTATCTCTTGTATTCTGTTAGTGATGCTTGCATGTATGTTTCCTGACTTCATATCTAAGATTTCTAATTCCAGAGTTGTCTCTTTTTGCATGTATGTTTCCTGACTTCATATCTAAGATTTCTAATTCCAGAGTTGTCTCTTTTTGTGATTTCTTTATTGTTTCGACTTCCATTTTT
>NC_045030.1:158470685-158473192 GCF_008632895.1 Mastomys coucha
TTTCGCCATCTCTTTATTTTTGGTGTTAGATGTTCTTAGTGTCTCTGACTAGAGCTTGTCCTGTCCCTACCGCCCTGTAAGTCCCCTGCTACTTGTGGAGCCTGTGCCTCCCAGGTGGCTGCTCCTGTCTTAGAAACTCACTGGAGAGAAAATTGTGGCTCTTGCCTGGGTCTCTGGTTTAAGGCGCTCCCTGGAGGTAGGCCCTCCACTTGCAGGGAAGGGGCAGAAAAGGAAGCTGATCCTTCTCTGTCACTAGGAAGCTGAGAGGATCCTGTCCTTCCCGCCCTGCAGCTCCCCTGGGACTCGTGGGGCCTGAGCCTCCAGGCTGGCTGCTCTGGTCATGGAGAGAAAATGGTGGCTCTCACCCGAGTCTCTAAGTACTTTTTAATCATTTTTTATTAATTGGCTATCTTATTTATTTACATTTCAAATGTCCCCATTCCCAGCCTTTGCCCCCTGAAAACTCCCATCCCATCCCTCTTCCCCATTGCCTCTAACAGGGTTCTCCCCTCACCCACTCCAGCCTCACCCCTCCAGCATCCTCCTACACTGTGTCAACAAGCCTCCACAGGACCAAGGTCCTCCCCTCCCATTGATGCCAGACAAGGCAGTCAGTCCTCTGCTATTCCTTTGACATATCTATCAGATAAATGTCTTTCTTTGACTAATACACAGACTCAATAAGGACTAGTTGATAACAAGTTAATGAGGAAAAATTATAAATCATTGAAATATACACATATTAAATTGATAAATGTAAAGCTTGCTAGTCCTACTACATTTAAATTATATATTTATGTCTGTTATGCACAATAGTGGAAAATGTTATCTAGTTAGCAAACAAAAGCTTTTAAACTGGTGCCTGACCTTGGGTAAGTGTATTTCCCCTTTCTTGAATTGAGTTTCTTCATCTAGAAGATAGATTAGATAATCCCTAAGGTGCATTGCAAATCACATGTTTATAACTCTACAATGTAAATCAAGCTTGAATCCCTCGTACACCACCCTGAATTTTTTAAATTGAACACACTGAACAGAAATTAACATTTTAAAAAATGTCACAGTCATTATTAAGAATGTCAATTATTATTCACCGACACTATAATTCAGCTAAGTGATGTGGTAGCTGCTTACTCTCTAAAGCGTGTGGCTTTTGTTACGAATTAAAGTGTGCCCTTTCATTTCCTCTTTTAAGGTCAGATCGTTACCTGTCACTGTCATTTCGTACTACTGATACAAGTCATGCCCATATCCATACCTTCCTTCCGCCTATCTCATCTGAACTGGGACTTCTAACCTAAGGTATATAGAAAAATCAAGAAACGTTAAGCTTATTTAACTTATGCCCTAAATTCATCATTTAATTACTCAACAATCCTTACTTAGATGCTTATGGTGGTCTGCCATACCCAGGATGGCTTACAAAATGAAATGAATAATAGTTTTAATTATTTTGGAGTGCTTTGCCATGAGGACTGTGTCTACATTCCAGTGCTGGACTTCTACATATCTTTTCCACTTTTAGTTTTTAGACAAATCACTTGTAGACAATAAAACAATAATGACAATAATGATGGCTAAGTATTCTCAAAGGAATATGCAAAGAGACAGTAAAACAGAACAAAAATTCCACAGACTAACTCCCATATATAGGGAACTGAAGTTACTAAAAGCAGTAGTTTCTAAAAACAAAGAGACATAAAAATTTAGTATCTCATTTGATTCTTTCAATAATCTAGGGGGGCAGGCAACCTGCTTCTTTTCACTTTACAGGTAAGATAATAGAGGTTCAGGAACATGTCCAAAGTCACAATGGAAATGAGTGGTAGAGCGGAGAGAAAATGTTCCAGGATTTTTTTAGTCTATTTCTGTCTGACCTCAATTCTGGACCATTGCATGGGTTACATCATCATAACCCTTCCATATTTCTTCAGTAACTAAAACTTCTAGAAGAAAATATAAGCAGTTTTCTACACGATGTAGGAATAGGAGAGGACTTTCTCAACCAGACTCTGTTTGCCAAGTAATTAAGGTCAACAACCAACAGTGGGGGCCTCATAAGAATGAAAAGCTTTTCTATAGCTAAAGAAACAATAAACCAAGGGGAGACATACATACAATAGGAGAGAAATTTTACCAGCTATACAGCTGACAAAGGAATAATAATACCAAGAATATATAAACACTTCCAAAAAGCAATGAGTCAAGAAAACAAATGAACCAATTAAAAATGGGCTTGGGATCTGAATATAGTTTTTTTTTCTTTTTTTTTTATTGATTTAAGTTTTATTGCATTATGATGAGAAAACACATGTTTCAATTTATCTGAATTTGTTAACATTTAAAAACATATTTTAAGTAAATAGAATTAAATCACATTCTTGTTTCCCATTTGTACCCCAACTCCTTCCAGAGTCCCCCCTTTAATACCTACAATACACTTTTTGTCATATTCTTTAAAATTTATAAAATATTATAACAATAAAAATGAGTATTATAAAAGTTGT
>NC_045030.1:158473525-158474851 GCF_008632895.1 Mastomys coucha
GTTTGTTTGTTTGTTTGTTTGTTTTGTATTTAGTAGAGCTTAAAATCTTGGCTCTTACTGTGGTACAACAAGCCCCAAATAAGATCAATTTTTAGACATTGGAGTTCATTGAAATAATGCTGTACTTCAATGACCCTCACATCACCAAAAGATTTTACCTCCATCATAGCTAAGCTGAGAGTTGACAATTCTGCTAGGCCAAGGAGTGAATTGAATATAGTTCTTAAAAGAAGAAAAAAATGGCCAAGATTCCTCAAAAGTGTTTATAAACCTTACCAATTAGGAAAACTCATAGCAAAGGAAATTTCATCTTACACTAGGCAGACTTGCTAAGATTAACAAAACGACTGATAACAACAAATGCTGTCAAGGTTGCAAAGAAAGAGCAACACTCATTCCCTGTTGGTGAAAATACGAATTGGTATACCCATTCTGGAAATCAATATGGAGAATCTCCAAAACTAAAAATAAACAAATCATATGGCCCAGCTATCACACTTCATTGGCATATACTCAAAGAACTGGATGTCTTGTTCCATGGATACTTGCTCAGCTCTGGTCATTGCTGCCTTTTCCAGAACAAACAGGAAGATCTAAATGTTCTTCAACAGATGAATGGATAATATGTTTATGGTACATATACATGTTAGAATACTATTCATCTGTAAAGAAAAAATGAAATCAATAAACATTGAAGGTAAATGCATGAACCTGGAAAAATCATACTGAGGTTAACCCAGACCTAGAAAGACAAACATGAAAAGTTCTCTCTCATCTGTTTTCCAGACCCTCAGATGTAAGTGTAGCCCTCATTCCTCATCAAAGAAATCTCTTTTTATAGCAGGTAGGGACCATAAGAGGAAATGACCATTGGACAAAATACACAGATCCAAGGGTCGAAGGGAGCCCATTTCCAGTAGATTCACTCATATCACAGCTCCTGCATGATGTTCAGGGAACATCATGAAAGAATGAAAGGAATGATTCTAAGAGCCGGAATACCTACCAGAAGTCTGTGGTAAAAAAAAAAAAAATCTGTATTAGAAATGACTACATAAACAAGACCAGAACAATGAAAATGTGAATAGTTATGCTTATATTGGAAAGGGAGAATAACACTGGGTCCCAATGAGTTAGTCAGAACCCTGCTGACTCCATGACTCCTACATATGACAGAGGGCTAATATCTAGTATATATAAAGAACTCAAGTAATTAGACTCCAGAGAACCAAATAACCCTATTAAAAATGGGGTACAGAGCTAAACAAAGAATTCACAACTGAGGAACGAATAGCCGAGAAGCACCTAAAGAAATGTTCAACATCC
>NC_045030.1:158474861-158499047 GCF_008632895.1 Mastomys coucha
GATCTGCAGAATATCATCCTGAGTGAGGTAGCCCAGTCACAAAAGAACACACATGGCATGCACTCTCTGATAAGTGAATATTAGTCCAGAAGCTCAGAATACCCAAAATATAATCCACCAACCACATGAAACTCAAGAAGGAAGACCAAAGTGTGGATACTCAGATCCTTCTTAGAAGGGGGAACAAAATACCCATGGAAGGAGTTGCAGAGACAAACTATGGAGCAGAGACTGAAAGAAGAACAATCCAGAGACTGTTCCACCTGGGAATCCTTTCCATATTCAACTGTCAAAACCAGATACTATTGTGGGTGCCGGCAAGTGTTGGCTGACAGAAACCTGATATAGCTGTCTTCCTGAGAGGCTCTGCCAGTGCTCGACTAGAAGTAGAGGCTCACAGCCATTCATTTGACTGAGCACAGGGTCTCCAATGAAGGAGCTGGAGAAAGGACCCAAGGAGCTGAAGGGGTTTGCAGGCCCATAGGAAAAACAACAATATGAACTAACTAGTACCCTCAGATCTCCCAGGGACTAAAGCACCAACCAAAGAGTACACATGGTGGGACTCATGGCTCCAAGTTGTATATGTAACAGAGGATGGCTTAGTCAGTCATCAATAGTCCTGTGAAGGCACTATGCCCCAGTGTAGGGGAATGCCAGGGCCAGGAATTAGGAGATGGTTGGTTCGTGAGCAGGGGGAGGGGGAAGGAAAAAGGGTTTGTTTTTTGTCGTTGCTTTGCTTTTGTTTTTGTTTTAGGAGGGGTAACCAGGAGAGGAGATATAGTTTGAAATGTAAATAAAGAAAATATCTAAAAAAAGAGAGAGAAATAGGATTTTCAGTCTAATGGCTTTAAACTTAAGACTTTTAAGCTTTTTACCCTTTCTTGTATCATTTTTATTACCCATTACTTTGCCAGGTTAGTAATGTAAGCATTAAATGAATAAAAGAAACTATATCCCCTCCCCAAAAATCTGTATTAGAAATGGGTATATAAACAAGACCAGAACCATGGAAATGTGAATAGTTATGCTTTTATTGGAAAGGGAGAATAACACTGGGTCGCAATGAGTTAGAACCATGCTGACTCCATGAGAGGCTGGAAACTGACAGTTTGGGAGCCTAGGCCTAAGAAGTTTCTGTTTCTTAGAACTGGAAAAGTCCAAAACAAGCCAATTCCAGGAAAAACACCCCTCACAGGCAGCCAATCAGGAGCTGCCAGGAGCTTCTCCTCTATCTGACCTGAGCCAAACCTGAGCTGATAGTTAATCAGCAACAGTTCTGGAAAGACCCCCACATTCTCTAGAGCCTCAACTAATCACAAAAGCACCCATACCTCTGGAAATAGAGCCAACCAATCAAGGAAAAGAAAGATAAAACTCACTCCTTCCAATCCTAACAGTCTTTAAATTAACCCTGCAAAAGTCATATCTCTGTCTTCCATCCTACCATACCATGTATGGTAGATCATACTACGATATTGTTTGAGTCTGAAGTACCATTATTTGGCAAAATATGAACTCTTACACTACTTCCAAACAAAGAACTAGTTAACTAATGACTGCAGGGGGGAGAGGAATTTGACTCTCCCAGAGATAAACCCACCTACTGGTTGGCCAACACAGAGTAGTTATCCCAGAAACCATATACACACAAGAAACAAAACTGAATCCAGATGTTTGTCTTTATGTATGTGCATGTGTGAGTGCATGTGCATGCACACACATGTATGTAACGTTAATAAATTAAAAGTAGCCTCTCTGCCTCTGCCTCCATCTGCATCCAGGAGATGGGGTTGTTCTGCAGCCCTCTGTGCACCTTTCCTGCCAGGAGAGACCTTGTCTCCAGGGAGTGATCTGACTCCAGGACTCAGGTGAGATCGCCATTTTCTCTCCTGTGACTGTCTAAGGCAGAACCAGCCAGGAGCGCACAGGCCACAGAAGCAGCAGAGTAGCTGGGACAGGGTACTTTCTGCCTTCATCTACACCCAGGAGCTGGGGCTATTCTATAACCCTCTGTGTACGGGTCCTACCAGAAGAGAGCTGGTCTCCCAGGAGTGCTGACACAGGCTTACACCACAAGAGGAACAAGCTCCAGCCAGAGACAGCAAGACCATCTAACACCAGAGACTACTAGATGGTAAAAGGCAAATGCAAGAATCTTACCAACAGAAACCAAGACTACTTGCATCATCAGGACCCAGTACTCCTACCACAGCAAGTCCTGGATACCCCAACACACCAGAAAAGCAAGAACTGGATTTAAAATCATATCTCATGGTGCTGATAGATGATTTTAAGAATGGTATAAATAACTCCCTTAAAGAAATACAGGAGAACACAGGTAACAGGTAGAAACCATTAAAGAGAAAAAAAGCCCTTACAGAATTAGAGAAGAACACAGGTAAACGGGTAGAATCCCTTAAAGAGGAAACACAAAAATCCCTTAAAGAATTACAGGAAAACACAACCTAATAGGTGAAGGAATTGAACAAAAACCATCTAGGATCTAAAAATGGAACTAGAAACCATAAAGAAATCACAAAGTGAGGCAACTCTGGAGGCAGAAAACCTAGGAAAGAAGTCAGGAGTCATAGATGCAAGCATCAGCAACAGAATACAAGAGACAGAAGAGAGAATCTCTGGTGCAGAAGACACCATAGACAACACTGACACAACAGTCAAAGAAAATGCAAAAATGCAAAAAGTTCCTAACCCAAAACATCCAGGAAATCCAGGACACAAAGAGAAGACCAAACCTAAAGATAATAGGTATAGAAGAGAGTAAAGACTTCCAACTTAAAGGGCCAGTAAATATCTTGAACAAAATTATAGAAGAAAACTTTCCTAACCTAAAGAAAGAGATGCCCATGAACATATAAGAAGCCGACATAACTCCAAATAGTTTGGACCAGAAAAGAATTTCCTCCTGACACATAATAGTCAAAATACCTTTTCAATTAAGATTATATTTAAAAATGAAAATCTGAATGAGAAATGAGTCCTGACTCTGCTGAAAGCATTTGATAATATCTAGAGACATTTTGGATTGTCACAACTGGGGTGTCCATTTGTGATGGTGATTGTTTATTTTCTCTTTTTTCCTCCACTTGACACAGCTGGTATCATCTGAAAAGAGGGGATGCCATTTGAGTATGTGTGCTTCCATAAATTTGTCCTGTACGCAAGTCTGTGGAGAATTTTCTTCGTTAATGACTGATGTAGGAGGGCCTAGCCAATTGTGTTAGAGCAAGTGGTCCTGAATGGTATAAGAACGCAAGCTGACATTTAAGCAAGACTGTAAGCAGGAATCCTACATGGTGCCTGTTTCATTCCAGGAAGCTTGGTTGGTTTCAGCTTCTTTCCAGGCTCATCTCAGATTCTGTTTTTAGAGCTTGTCTTATCTGAGAGTCACTCACAGTATTGTCTCTTGTTTATTCTTCTGAAGGAGGGAGGGACTTAGTATTTTGTCAGTTTCTGGGATTTTCTGAAGCTATTTTAAGTTGTTTACTTTCTGTCTTAAGGAGTGTCCTTAGAAGATTGAGTGTTTTCATGTCAGAGTAAACTGTTAGTGCTAGAGCAGTAGCTGAGAGCTTATATCTGAACTACAAGGACAAAACAGAACTGACTGAGAATGATTGGGTTTTTGGAATCTCAACACCCATCCCTAGTCACATATCTCCCCAAGAAGGCCACACCTCCTCATCCTTCCCAAACAGTTCTACCAACTGGGGAACAAGTATTCAAATAGATGAACTTATAGAGACCATTTTCATTCAAACCACCAAACTCAGGGAAGATATAGCTGGATTATATGGCCATTCTGAATGTAGATTTTGAGGAAATTCTATGCTCATTCCCACAATATCTGTACTAATTGACATTCTCATTGACATTGAATAATGACCCTTCCCATATCTACAATCTTGCAAAGATTTGTCATTGTTTTGGATGGTAGCCATTCTAACTGGAGTGTGATGGAATCTCAGTGTAGCTTTGATTTAAATTTCTGCAGTCCCCAAATATATTGTACATGTTTTATTTATTAGCCAGTTGTACTCCTTTTGACAATAATCTATTCAGTTCATTTGCCAATTTACTGACTCAATTATTTGTTCTTTTGGTGTTTACTATTTTAGATTTCTTTATATATTTTATATAGTAATACCCTGTTTAATGAAGTTATGGTAGTTCTTCTGATTTGTAGGCTAACACATCACTCTGTTGTTTCATTCACCATGCAAAAGGTATTTTTTTTTATTTTTATATAATCTTACTTGTCTAGTTGCCAAAAATAATTCCCTGAACATTAGCATCTTCTTTACTTTCTTGCCTATGCTATGTCTTGAAATATTTTCTCTAACTTTTCTCCAATAATTTCTAAATTTCAGGTCTCATATCAAGGTATTTGATCCTTTTTGACTTGAATATTTTGTACATTGTTAAGAAATAAGGATCTGCCGGGCCATGGTGGCACACGCTTTTAATCCCAGCACTTGGGAGGCAGAAGCAGGTGGATTTCTGAGTTCGAGGCCAGCCTGGTCTACAGAGTGAGTTCCAGGACAGCCAGGGCTACACAGAGAAACCCTGTCTTGATAAAAAAAAGAAATAGGGATCTATTTTTATTCTTCTATTTATGGACATCTGATTCTTCAGAGCCATTTGTTGAAAAGGCTGTTTTCCCCTAGGGTCCATTTTTAGCAACACTGTCAAGAATCATGTCTGTAACTGCAAGGATTTATTTCTAGGACTTCTACTCTATTCTTTTAATCCACATGCCTGTTTCCTGACAATACCTTCCTTGCTGGTTTTGTTTCTGTCGCTGTGTAGTATAATTTGAAATCAGTTATTGTGATACTTCTAGCATTACTCTTTATGTTCAGGATTGCTGTGACTATTCAGCTCTTTTTAGTTTGTATATATGTTGTGATGCAATATGAGGAGAATATCTCTTACATTCTAAGAGACTGAAACTTTTCCTGGACACTACAGCTAAAGTTAATAATACATCTTGAGATCTCTTAAGAGTTAAGACCGCCATCCTACTGCATACTCAAACTGTTTGTTTAACCTGGTTTTAAAGGAGCAATGTAACAATGAACCTTACTTGCCTTGGATTTCCTATGTGATCAGCTTTTACAACCTAAGCTAATATATAGTTCTAATCTTAAATTATCTGGCTCCATGATCCTGAGCCAGATAATGCATGTGTATCATTTGCTGAAAGCAGCAAATACAAAAATTGAAAGCAAGATCCTAATTTCTACCATAAAGGTTGAAAACATCTATTTTTGGATATTGAATGAAAAATGATGTGATTTGGGTCATCTGGATCATCTGGTGCCAGTGGCTTAAGTCCTTGTAAAACTCTGTTAAAATTTCTGTAAAATATCCCGTCCCTTCTTTGTGATGCTTTCTGGGCTGTTCAAGAAACAGAGAATGAAGTCTTTTGTTAGAAACAAACATATAGACACAACAGACAGAAACAAAGAACTCATAAAATGGATACACACAAAGACACACAATGAGAGAGGCAGAAAGAGACATACACAGGGACAGAAACAGACACAGGGACTACCAAATTAACCAGAAAGCCTCAGGGAGGCACAGATGCAAATTCATAAATAGACAGAAGATGGGAGGATAACAGAGAAGAGAGAATTGAGATCTGAACTCACTCTTGGTTAAATGATTCCAAGGGGAAGTGCTTTTATTTCTTGTCTTAATGTGACATGCATGCATTATTGGCAATGCAGGGTTAATCACTAATGTGTATAGTCCATGAAGATGTGAATTCTAAGACTGTGGTTAAGATTCTAGAATGTGGTACACATGCATAATGGAATTTTGTCCACCTTAACAAAAAATGAAGTCATGACATTCTCTGAAAATCAAAGGAACTGAAAATTTTAATGTTAAGTGTAAGAGATAAGTATTACTTTTTCTCGCTCATATACAAACCCAAGGTTTTAATTTTATATCTGTGCATAGGCATGTCTGCTATATTTTATTGGTTTAGGTTAAAAGAAAACAAAATAAAACAAAACAAAAAAAACCTATATTCTACTCCTTTTCAATCCCTTTCCTCAGTATTTTATCATTTTATAGGTAGCATGTTTGGTATTGGTACATATATAACTACTGATTTTTGTTTTGTTGTTTTAACACTGGTTCTCACTATGCAGAACAGGTTGGTTTTGAATTTACAGAGATCTGCCTACTTCTCTCTCTCCAGTGCTGGGATTAAATGTATGCACTATTACAACCATGCCTATAACTACTAATTTTTTATGTTGCTTCTATATCCTAGTACTTTGATAAAAGTGTTTATCTGGTCTAGAAGACTTTTACTGGAGTCTTTTGTCTTTAAACATAGAATCATGCTGTCTATAAATAGAGATAAATTGATTTTTTTCCCATTTCTATTTGTATGCTTTTTCATTCTCTCTCTTGCCTCATTACTCTGGCTGAGAACCCAAGCATCACACTGAATAAGAGTGAAGAGATTAAACATCCTTGTCTCATGCCTGATTTTAGAAGTGCCTTTTGTTTTCTGCCATTCTATGTAATGTTGGGTATAAGTTTGTCATATAAAGCCTTTAATGTATTTGTGTGATGCTTCTATCCCTGTTTTCTTGGAGGATTTTTATTGTGGAGGAAGATAGAATTTATCAAAGGTTTTTTTTTCTGAATGTTTGATAACGATGTGATTTTTATCTTTGATTCTATTTATGTTCTGTAGTACATTTATACATTTGTGTTTATTCATATATATGTAATATATATGTATGTACACACATACACACATATGTATGTATATATGAATTTTTGAATCCATGTTCATCAAGGATGAACCAATATTTATAGTTTTTTCTTTTGTTACATATTTACTAATTCATTAATACTGGCTCTGGCTCTTTAAATTATGATAAAGTTTGAGACACGTTAGTCTTTTAGCAGTCAGAATTTGACAGTTAATCTATTCTAGTAGTGGGTTTTTCTTTATTGTAGTACTCTTTATTGTTTAAAGCTCATGGCTCATTATCGGTATAATCTGTTTTCATATCCTCTTCATTCAGCTTTATTAAATGACATTTGTCTAGAAATGTGTTTGATTCTTAAGATTTTTCAAATTTTTTGAATATAATTTTTAAATATTACTTGATTGGTTATCTGGATTTCAATAGTGTTTTTATACTATTCTTTACCCATACCTAATTCCATCAAGTTGGGTCTTTTCTTTCCCTTAATCTGGACTTTGAAATGCCACAATAGGTTGCTTACTTGAGAATTTAGGAATTTTTTCATGTAGGTACTTATAACTGCAAGGGTCCATTTTAGATCTACCTTTTTATATCCTGTTCCAAAGGGTCTTGTAAGTTACAGTTTCATTCCCATTTGTTTCTATTAATGAAAACAATTCCACTCTGACTTTTCAAATAACCCGCTGATTATTCAAAAGCATATAGTTTACTTTCCATGTATTCATATATTATCTGTAGTTTCTCTTGTTAGAGCTCTGAATTATTTTCTTTTATTTTTTTTTTACATTTTCTCTGTTATCACCTTCATTATTCTATACCTTTTAGCTGTCTGCTACTATCTTTGTTCTTGTTGCACTTCCTTTCCTTTTCAGTCATAATATCATCTCTCCTTTGTTACCCTGACTCCTCTTATTTACATAGTTGCTGAAAATACATATTGTTATGAATAAATAAAGAAGCTGAAGTGACATAAAAATCCCTGTCTAGTTATAGAACAGTGGCACTAACCCATTCTCCAAGACTTGCTGAAGACATAGTCTTGTGCTATATCACTGAGAATACTGATTGTATTACTGTGAAGTCTAAAATATCTCAATAAATATATAACTGCTCATTAGTAACTACTGTGCAATCCTTGAGCTGCTACGCATTTTGAGGACATTACTTTTGCTTTGGAAATCAAGATGTATTATTTACAAACATATTTGCTCATAGTGTTCTCTCAATCTCTAATCAGCATAAAGGTCCTAGAGAGATAATAGCCTCATTAAAACCCTTGTGACTATTTAAGTAACTAGTAAATATTATGCATACCTGTTGGGAGCATGTACAAAAGAAAGATTTTTAAGGTTTAGAGAGATCTACTTTATGACTAAAATGAGTTCTTTTGGAATTGATATTTGCTCTGAGCTGTGACATCTCAAATGAAAAATTTTACCTGCCTGTTATATAAATTCTATTATGTAAAATATAATGGAAATTTGATTTAGCTTCTTGGATTTTCACATTAGAAACTGCAAAAATTCCAGGACAATTATAATCAGTTCACTCTTCACTTGTACATACTCCTCTTATTCACTTTGAATCAAAATTATGTAATTATTCCTCTGACCCATTGGAAGCATAACAATTTTGAACCATGGAATAAATAACATTGCTTTCTTTTAAAAATTGTCATCAGTGGTCTTATATAGTTGCTTTATACATCTAATGTAGTACAATTGAGTTATCCCTTTCATAGAAGTATATGTTTTTTATTTTCTGTTTTTCATTATCATTATAGTAATCTGTTCTGAAGTATTTAGTTACTTTATAGCAGTTGTACAATTTTTTGATTTTGGCTAAAACTCTAAGGCAAGGGTAAGCTACCTGGAAATTACTAATTCTTTCAGCCTTATGGTAGTTGCATATCCTTTTTCTCTGATGTCAAATAGACTATTCTCTCAGAGATATTTTCAGGTTCTAGAAAATCTATCATGCTAGCCAAGTTGTGTGGTTAATGCTGTACTTTCAGCTTTTTGTATGGTTACTGCTCACTGTGATCTCTTCTTCTCTTAAACAATGGTGGCTTTGTCTTCTCTCTGCATGCTACATCACCTCCTTCGCACCTGTGGAACTGCCCTATACCAACAGAGAAGCCTTAGCAGTCATAGAGTGGCTCATGTCCCAGAATAGTCACAAGAAACCATATGAAGCAGAATCATAGGCATTTCAGCTCACCGTAATTCCTTGGCTGTTCTTACCACTCACTGAATGTCTTCCTTCTCAAGCCATGGCATGTAAGCACAGTAGCAGATTATGTGCACACTCTTCTGACAAAGTTCCTTCCTTCTTTTGATAAAGCTACCATGCCCTTTGATTAACATACTTTCATCCCATTCCTTTTAAAGTCATAAGTCTCTTACTGCAGTATATACTATAATTCACTTAACCCAGTCTTGAACTCAATTGTATTCCTATCTTTCTATCTTTTTGTCATATAAACTTTAACAATTCTGCCAAATATAGGCCATCTACTCTGGGACGCCCTCTAAAAGCATGCATGTATTCAGAAAACCATTTTCTTCATTAGACACTGGACTCCTACTCACAGACTTTTAGAACAAGGAGAATGCAATATGAAGTATGAAGTAATTAAAAAAGGATAATTACTGGAAAGTTCTGAAGACAAGAAGGAGCTGAATATGAGATTTAAGGAATGTTAGTGAATCAAAGCTAATATAGATTGGAGTTTTCCAAATGAACCACATAATATGGGATTTGGGGAGGTACCCTATGTATAGAAGGAAGCCATTGAAAGTTGTAAGGAAGTATACTCATCCACTTATGGCGGATCTCAGCACTTTCCATCTTAGCATTCAGGGATGGAAGGCAAGATAATCAACCCCAAGTTCAAGGCCAATTTGTGCTACATAATGTGACCACAGCTCAGAAGCAAAAGAAGAAAGCATGATGCCAAAAACTAAACTCTATAAAGATAACTTGAGTTACAAACTTTCAGTCCAAAAAGTATGAACTCTCTATGCGAAAGCATAGGAGAAATGGTGAAACTCACCCACTCCTGACTCACCACTCTAGCATCCCCCTATGCTGGGGCATCAAACCTCCACAGGAACAAGGGCCTCCTCTCCCATTGATGTTCTATAAGGTCATCCTCTGCAACATATATTTCTGGAGCTGTGGATTCCACCATATATACAGTTTGGTTGGTGGTTTAGTCTCTGAGAGTTCTGGGTAGACCAGTTAGTTGATATTGTTCTTTCTATGGGGTTGAAATCCTCTTCAGCTCCTTCAGTCCTTCCCCTAGCTCTTTCATTATGGCTCCCTGGCTCAGTCTGATGGTTCACTGTGAATATCTGCATCTGTATTGGTCAGGTACTAGTAGATCCTCTCAGGGAACAGCCATACCAGGCTCCTGTCAGCAAGTGCTTCTTCGGATCAGCAATGGTGTCTGGGTTTGGTGTCTGCAGATGGGATGGATTCCTAGGTGGGGTGGTCTCTGGATGGCCTTTCCTTCAGTCTCTGTTCCATTTTTTGTCCCTGTTTTTCCTTTGGACAGGAACATTTCTGGGTTAAAAAGATATACCTAACCCTCAAGAGACTGGAGGGCCCAGGGAGTAGGGACGTCTGGTGGGGTGGAGTGGGAAACATACTCATGGAGACAGAGGGTAGAGGTATGGGATGTTTAACAGTCAGAGGGTAGATTGGGAGGAGGATAAAATCTGGAGTGTACAAAAAAAGATTAAATAAAATAAAAAAAAATGTTGAGATGGGTGGTTGGCCCCACCCCTCAACTGGGGGCCCTGCCTATCTACTGGAGGTGGTCTCTATTGGTTCCATCTCCCCTTTGTTGTGTATTTTAGCCAAAGTCAACCAACTTTTGATTTTGTAGTCTTATTAAGTTGTATGAAGCTGAGAATCGGCTCTTAGATTTTGTTTTTTTTTTTCTCCTTTGTACAAGGCATTCTGTCGAGATTGGCAGAGACAGGTAGGTCTTCATAATATGTGAAGGGATTGAAGTGAATAATGAATTTGGAAAAGAGGGTGAAATTTCATTCACATTAGCAGAATTATTTCTTTGTTATCAGTACTTGCTGTGGTTGGAAAACATACATGGTATTTGAAGCCAGGAAAGATGCTAATTTTTTACTTCTGACACTTTTCCTATTTTAACTTTATTGGTGTCCACATGTGTTCCTCTCTGCCACAATGGAAAAAAATTTAGCAAGAATATCTTCTCCTCCTAATGCCTTCCAACACACATATGTAGAGCATGTACGGACTCACATCCAGATCTAGATATTAGTAGATACTTTCTCTTCAAAAGACATTTCAAAATGAAACTTCCATATTGGTGAAAACATTCATGGTGATCACTTAAATATTCAGTGACAAAAGGAATTCTTGATTTTGTTTCATGACAATAAACTGAATCTTTTTTCTATAATAATATTTGCTAACTCCAAGTTTATGACTGAATCTCAAGTAGCATGGCTGCTTTAGCCAAAGACTGCACTTACATATGGATAATGGGAAAGCAGATATGGATCCTGGGGTGATCTATACACTTTGTCTGCAGGAAGATAATGTCTGAAGTGTCCACAACCAAGTCTCTTTTGTGTATAGAAAAAGGTTGGTTTCTTAAACTCAGAGCAAATTCAAGACCAGAACCATGAAACTGAATGACCTTTCTCTACCAATGAAAACTTCTTGCCTCTCAAAATGAAGCTTGGTTATTCAATGACAAATATCTATTCAAGCCAGGAATGATAGAATATAGCTGTAATTGCAGCACTAGTAAGCTGAAACAGAAGAACTGCCACTAGTTTAAGGCCAACCTAGGCTACGTAGTGAATATCAGATAGCTAGAGCTGTGTGGCAAGACCCTGTCTCAAAAACTTTATGCCACAAAAATATTTTTATTCAACTCTCAGCAACATTTAGGTTCAGAATATAATACCATTTATGCTCCATTGTTTTGTAAAATTTTTAATTTTTATTTATTCACTTTGTATCCCGATAGCAGCCCCCTGTACTCCTTATCATATCCCCTCAGTTCATTCCTCCTCCCCCTTTTCTCAAAGAATGGGAAACCTTCATGGGTACCAACTTGCCCTGGCACATCAAGTCACTGCAGGACTAGACACATCCTTTTCCACTGAGGCCATACAAAACAGCTCAGCTAAGGAAAGTGGATCCAAAAGCAGGCAACAGAGTCAGAGACAGGCCCCAGTCCAGTTTTGTGGGCACCTTGTGAAGACAAAACTGCATATCTGCTACAAATGTGTAGGGGTCTTAGGTCCCTTACACATGCTCTTTGGATGGTGGTTTGGTCTCTGTTAGCCCCCATGTGCACAGGTTAATTGACTGTATAGGTATTCCTATGATGTCCTTGACACCTGGAGTTTCCTCAGTCCCTCCTGGGGGTCTTCCACAAGGCTCACCAAACTCTGCCCAATGTTGGCTGTGGGTCTCTGCATCTGTTTCCATAAACTGCTGGATGAAGTCTCTCAGAAGACAATTATTCTAGGTTCCTGTCTGAATGCATAATATAGTATCAGTACTGTCAAGGAT
Source organism: Mastomys coucha (assembly GCF_008632895.1). Taxonomy (NCBI): domain Eukaryota; kingdom Metazoa; phylum Chordata; class Mammalia; order Rodentia; family Muridae; genus Mastomys; species Mastomys coucha. The sequence goes on from NC_045030.1 coordinate 158,487,197, forward strand.
TGGCTGTCTCCCATGGGATAGGAATTAAGTTGGGCCAGTCATTGGTTGACCATTCCCTCAATCTCTGCTCCATCTTTATCCCTGCACATCTTGTGGGCAAGACAAATTTTGGGTTGAAGGTTTTGTGGGTGGATTGGTGTCCCCATACCTTCACTGAGAGTCCCACCTGGCTATAGGAGGTAGCCACTTCAGTCTCCATATCCTTAGCTGCTAGGAGTCTCAGCTAAGGACATGTCCATAGATTGCCAGGACCCTCTCCTGTCCCAGGTCTCCTGCTCATCCCAGGGATATCCCCCATCTAATTTCCATTTTCTCTCCCAGGCCTCACCCACCCCATTCTCCACACATGTGATTTTCCACCTCCATTCCTCTCCTCCTCCCTCTTCCACCCAGTTCCTTCCCTCTGTCTACCTCTGGTATCTATTTTATATCCCCTTCTTGAGATTCAAGCATCCTACTTTGGGCCCTCCATGTTTACTTAACATTTTTGGGTCTGTGGACTGTAGCATTTGTCATCCTGTATTTAATGGGTAGTGTCCATTTATAAGTGAGTACCTGCCTTGCATGTCTTACTGTGTCTGGGTTATCTTACTCAGGGTCATATTTTCTAGTTCCATCCATTTACCTGCAAAATTCATAGTGTCTTTGTTTTTAATAGCTGAGTAGTATTCTATTGTGTAAACATACCACATTTTCTTCATCTATTCTTCAGTTGAGAGACATCTAGGTTGTTTTCAGTTTCTGGCTATTATGAATAAAATCTACTATGAACACAGAGGAATAAGGGTCCATTGGGTATGGTGCAGCATCTTTTGGATATATACCAAGGAGTGGTAGAGCTATGTCTTCAGGTAAACTATTCACAATTTTCTAAGAAACATTCAACTTGATTTTCAAAAATGTTTGTACAAGTTTACACTTCAACCAGTAATGGGAGAGTGTTCCCCTTGCTCCATAACCTCACCAGCATGTGCTGTCATTTGGGTTTTTGATCTTAGCCATTGTGGTAGTATAAGATGGTAGCTCAGGGTCATTTGATTTGCAATTCTCTGATGACTGAGGATGCTAAACATTTCTTTAAGTGCATCTTGGACATTAGATTCCCTCTGTTGAGAATTCTTAATTTAGTTTTGTACTCAAATTTTAATTGGGATATTTGGTTTGTTGATGTCTAATTCTTTGAGTTCTTTATATATTTTAGATATTAGTCCTGTGTTAAATGTGGGGTTGGAGAAGATCTTTTCCTGTTCTTTAAGCTGCCATTTTGTCCTATTGACAGTGTCCTTTACCTTTCAGAAGCTTTTCAGTTTTGTGAGGTCCCATTTATTAATTGTTGATCATGTACCTGAGCTATTGGTGTTTTATTCAGGAAGTTGTCTCCTGTGCCAATGTGTTCAAGGAAGTTCTCCCACTTTCTCTTCTATTAGATTTTATATATTAAGTTTTATATTGATTGGAGTATTTGGCCTTGAGTTTTATGCAGAGTGATAAATGTTGGTATATTTGCATTCTTCTATATGGGGACATCCAGTTAGACTCGCATCATTTGTTAAAGATACTTTGTTTTTTCCATCGTATTGTTTTGGCTTCTTTGTCAAAAATCAAGTGTTCATAGTTATGTGGGTTTATTTCAGCATCTTTGATTCAATTCCATTGATCAATCTGTCCTTTTTTATACCAATACCATCAGTTTTTATTGTTATTGCTCGGTAGTACAGCTTAAGGTCAGGGGTGGTGATGCCTCCAGAAGTTCTTTTGAAGTTCAAGATTGTTTTAGCTATCCTGGTTTTTTGTTTTTCCATAGGAAGTTGAGAATTGCTACATCAAGGTCTGTAAAAAAATTATATTGGTATATCATCTCTTTTTTTGTTACTAGATATTTTCTTTATTTACATTTCAAATTTTACGCCCTTTCCTCATTTCCCCTCTGAAAACTCCCATCCCATCCCCCCTTCCCCTGCTCACCAACCCACCCACTCCTGCTTCCCTGTCCTGGCATTCCCCTACACTGGGGAATCAAGCCTTCACAAGACCTATGGGGCTGCAAACCCCTTCAGTTATTTGATTCATAGCCTCTGTTAGTTTCATTATTTCTTATTTAGTTTCTGTATCAATGACCTGTTCATTGGTAAGAGTTAGGTGTTGAAGTGTCCCACTGTTAATGTGTGGATTTTGATGTATATTTTAAGCTTTATATATTTTATTTATTTATTTATTTTTACAAATATGGATGGCCTTGCATTTGGGGCTTGGCTGTTCACAACTGATATGTCATTTTGCTGGATTTTTTTCTTTGCTTAGTATTAGGTGCCCTTTTATATCTCTTTTGATTACTTTTGGTTGAAATTATATTTATTAGATTTTAGAATTGCTACTCCAACTTGACTTTTGGGTCTGTTTTCTTAGGAAAGCTCTGTATAGACCTTTACTCTGAGGTAGTGTCTATCTTTGTGGCTGAGGTAGGTTTCTTGTATGCATTAGAATGATGGATCTTTTTTTCACATCCACTCTGTTAGCCTGTGTCTTTTTATTAGGGAAATGAATCCATTGATGGTGAAAGATATTAATGACCAATGATTGTTAATTCTTGTTATTTTGATGTTGCCGGTATAAGTCTCTCTAAGTCTCTCTCTCTCTTTCTCTCTCTCTCTCTCTTTCGCTCTCTCTCCCCTCCCCCCGTGTTTGTGTGTATGTGTGTGTGTGCATGCATGCATGTGTGTACACATATGCATGCACACTTCTCTTCATTTGTTTTTTTTCTAGTGTGAAGTTTTTCCAGTGTTTTCATATATGTAGTTAACCATTTTGGGTTGGAGTTTTCCTTCTAGTATTTTCTGTACGGCAGGATTTGTGAATATATATTATTTAAATTTGGGCTTTTAATGGAATATCTTCTTTTCTCTGTCTATGATTATTAAAACTTTTGTTGGTATAAAGGTCTGGGCTGATATCTGTAGACTGTTAGAGTCTACAAGACATCTAGGATGACATCTGTAGTCTCTTAGAGTCTATAAGACATCTGCCCAGGCCCTTCTGGCTTTTCAAGTATCTGCTGAGAAGTTGGTGTAATTCTGAGGTGTGTGTGTGTGTGTGTGTGTTTGTATGTGTGTGTGTGTGTGTGTGTGTGTGTGTGTGTGCGTGTAACTTTTAATATTCGTGTAGCTTTTAATATTCTTTCTTTGTTCTTTACATTTAGTGTTTTGATTAGTATGTGTGTGGGGGGCAGGTTCTTTTCTGGTCCAATCTATGTGGTGTTTTGTAAGTTTCTTAAACATTTATAAACATCTCTTTACTTAGGTTGAGGAAATTTTCTTCTATGACTTTTTTGAAAATATTTTGTAGGCATTGGAGCTGGGAATTTTTCTTTCTTCTACACCTATTAGTCTTAGATTTTGATCTTCTCATAGTTTTCCAGATTTCCTAGATGTTTTGTGTCAGGAACTTTTTAGATTTTATATTTTTTTGTCTGACTTATCAAGTTCTTCAATCATATTATCTGTGCTTGAGGTTCTTTCTCCCATCTCTTGTATTCTGTTTGAGATGCCTGTTGTCTGTGGTTCCTGTTCTCTTACTTAGGTTTTCCATCTCTAGGATTCCTTCAGTTTGTGTGTTTTATTTTTTGGCTTCTATTTCCATTTTTAATTAATGAACAATTTTATTCATCTCTGTCACCTGTTTGATTGTATTTTCCTTTATTTTTTAAAGGATCTATTCATTTCCTCTTTAAAGGCCTCGATCAGTTTTATAAGGTTGGATTTAAGGTCATGTTCTTGTGCTTCTGTTATGTTAGGATAACAAGGGCTTGCTTGTGTCGCCCTGGCTTTTACTGATTTTGTATTTGATTTTGTATGCTGGCCTTTAGCCATTTGGTTGTCCCTGCTGTTTGCTAGATATTCCTGATACCAGCAGGGATACTTAGGGAGGTAGGCAGTGCTGTGGTCCTGACAATGGAGGTCACAGTACAGTGGGCAGCTCGCCTCAGTTGGCTGTGCTCCAGGTAGATTCTGCAGGCAGGTGATTGTTGGGAGATGGATCTAACCTGGATGTTCCAGGGGCCAAGAATTTCTTATATTTGGTGCATATTGACATTTTTCTCCTTGTAAATTAGGTTTTAAAAATACATGGTAATATAGCTGTCTTTTTGCTACTTTGTGGTTTCTTAATTCTTCCATTCTTCTCTACCCTCTTTCCACCAATTCAATCCCCTAACACTAGATAGAAAATAAAATGTGATAGAAGAGGAAAGGGAGTGATGTTATCATTAGACTACTGCTGATCAGGGGCATTGTGTTCTTTGGAACAAGTTTGATCATCATCAGGATATCTAATTTTTTCTTCTTGTTTCTTCTTTGCACATGATTATTTTAAATACTGCAACCAACAGCAACCAATCAATAACCAACAACCCACAATAACCCTTGTCACTCCTGTCTCTAGCATTTATATATCCTCTGAAATGTCCAGAATCACAAATGTCCCACAGTCTCGGAAACTATTTGCAGCTGTCAAAATCATGCCCCTGTTAGAGCATGAGGCAAATCATGGTAAGCTGCTGTGGACAATGTGAAGCAATACTATATTCCATACTTGGGATTAAAACAAAATATATTCTCACATTCTTGTGTGTGTGTGTTTTAAAGAAACCAAAATTCTCACTACAGGTAAAAACAATGCCTTATAATATGAAGTAAAAGGAGTGATTGACTAAGGCTTGTATAATTCTTTTATTATTTATACCTTGACTTAGCAGACAAAAAAAGTGTTAAAGAACCAATTATCTAGCATTCTAATTTACCTGGATTTTGTATAGGCACATTAATTCAGATTGACTCAAGCCATACTTATCTTTTCTCCCACATTTGTATAAATATTCTACCAAGCCATGTAACCACAAAGTCTTGAAAGCATCCACCACTACTGCTCTTCCCCTAATTCCACATTTTCTTGACTTTATCTCTTAAAAACATCTTTCTATTGCTTACCCCGTCTTTCCACCATTTTAATTAGATCCCCACTATATCACATCTTCAAACAGTTATTGACTGTTCAACTGACTTGACTGTTCTTGAAAAACAATGCTGAAGGGGAAGGACTTGATACACTATCTTCTATCTATAGTAGCTAAAAGGAGGGGAGGAAGCTGTATAGATCCAGTCCGAAGGTCTCAAGGAATCCACAGGGGTATTTAAAGAGCTAAACCCACAAAGCTTTTCCAATTATTGTATATTTTACTTTTCTTCTTTGTATCTTCTGCAGAATGAAGTTTTTAAAATCTGTGTTTCTAGGAGGTGTTGGTTCTCTTGCCCTGGGTCATAGTATTGATTTAAAAAGCAGACGGATGGTCACATTTATTGTGCAACAGGCCATTGTTAATTTTTAAACTGAAGATACCTTTAAGTCATGATAATGCCCTAGAGAGCACTATGTTAATTTTTTTTATATCATGACTCCCTGCAGGATATGCAGCACACAGCTCTGGCATCATACAAAGAGTATGTGTGCAGTAATAGGCAGTGTTTATAGAGACCCAACAAGAAATAACTATTTGTGGAAGGGAGTGATGGGAATCAGTAGGATCAATATCAAGCTAATGAATGTCATTCCTTGTATTTTAAAAGCTAAAAGAAGTGTGTAGTGCAATCCAATCTTGACTTTTCTAAGAGCTTAAAGAAGTTACCTAATCAATAGAGCATGCAGTCAGAAACTAGATGATCATTCCTTTCCAGCTACTTAGATCATAGGGATTTGGAGGCCATCTGAGACTTTGAAGCAGTGATACTGTTGGACAGTCTCATCAAGGTGGTTTTTCTGATTTGCTATGCATATCAAAATGACTGACAGATAGTGGTTTAGGACATAAACAAAGCCCTTGCAGAATTTAAATCCCTTCCTAATGAGCAGTGGTGTTTGCTAAAAGAATGCTTGCTGTATTTAATTGGATTTAGCATGCAAAACATTGCCTGAGACTTTATAGTCACATGAAAGAAGTAAGGACCTCGGAGATCAGAGAAGATGAAAATAGCCAAAAATGTAAGTATTTGAATTTTAAAATGTATTATAAGCCAAGCTTTAAAATACTCACTTATTAGTCAGATTGTTTAATCAATTTGCTGCAAAATTTATTTTGGTTTGCCAGGTCAGTACAGAATATTTATGTAAGTGCAACACAAGAGGAAATTTCAGCTAGTTTATTCTTTTTTATACCTGCTATATTACTTTTTTAAGACTGACATGTAGTACAGCAAACTGAGAGCCTTACAAACTAGAAATTTATTCTCCTGTGTTTGGTATCCAGAAGTCTAAAATCAAAGTACTGACCAGGCCATGGTCTTTCTGAAGTCTTCATGTTAGGCTTTCTGCCATCCTGACATTTGGTAGCTGCTGACAAGCTTTCACTTTGTTTGTCTTGTTAACACATCAATTCAATCATTTTTGTCTCCACATGGCACACATTCTCTCTGTGGGTCTTCACTGAGGGGCTTTCTTTCTTCTTCTCAGTCCAAGTTGACAGTGACTCTCCTGGTATGAGATTCTCAAAACTGTATCCATTTTTTCCCCACAAAAATCCATGGAAGTTCAAGCCATTAGACATGACAGTTTGGTACAAATCCTCCCTGGGTAACCACATCATGATTCCTGTCTGCAGCTGGGATGGTTCATTAAACCCATGTCACATTCCCTGTTTCTTTACCAAAAGGCAGCATAGTTATACCATTGGCATTTGTGTCCAAGCATACTTTCTCATTTTCCTGCATTTAAGTATATTGAGAAATTTCCAAGTCATTAAAGTGTTCCTTTTTATAAACAATCCTTATTCAGTTTACCTCTGTCCTCTAGCATGCTATTGTTAGTAGGGAAGAAAAATCGATTCACAGCTTCCAACAGTTTGCTTGGAAATTGTCTCAGGTAGAGATTCAAGTTGATCACTTAAACATTCTACTTTTCACAAAATACTAGTACACAATTCAGCCAAGTTCTCTGCCATTCTATAATCAGGAAGGCCTTTCCTCTAGTGTCTGGAGACCTCCTCAGAAGCACTTTTAACTTTCATAGTTCTGCTAATGTTCCTAGTAGTTCCTTCTGAGAAGATAGAAACTTTCTCTGCTGTGCACAACACTTCTGTCTGCACCCTTACCTGAGTTACCTTTAATATCCATGTGGACAGTAGATTCAGGCATCTCTTCAAGACAGTTTGAGATTTTTATTTGATCCAGTGAATGAAATACATGTGTATTGTACTGTGTTGAAAATGGAAAGGAAGATGAAGGTAAAAAAGTCTCTTGTTTTGAGATATAGCAGCAGCAGAAAACAAATATATTAGAACTAAAATATAGACATGTCTGGATAATAATCTGCTAATAATTTGAGCATCTAATAGTTAATTAAAAAGCACTTAAAACATCATATTGAAATTGAGACCCATTCTCTTATTGTTAGTGGAACATTACTTTGTAAAACCAGAAAGGCATGCTCATTCAAAGAGGCCAATAAAATTTTCCCCTGGAAACCAAGTAGCAATAACATCATGTGGGGGAAATTATTGTAGCCAAGTGGCAGCTCCCGCCCCTTTAAATGGCATCCTTTATCACATTCTCCTTTCAGAATGTGAAATAAACTATACTGTGTTTTCCCATCATCTCGCTCTACAGGCATTTCCTGGATAAGCTCACCCTCTGCCACAACCAAATGACTTATTGAGTAAGAAACAGGAAAATACGTAGATTGGTGTTCAGTGAGAATTAATTGAGTCTTGGCTCTATTTCTTACAAGATCTGTGGCTTTCCAGAAATACTTCATCTTCCAGTGTCCTCATCAGTACAAATAATATGTAGCCATGGATATTATGTGAGATAAATTTGAAAATGATTTTTATGATGGCAGTTTCCTTGCCTTCTGTATTCACAAGTGACTGACAAAAGTATTTATACACTTGCCTCCTTAGAACTACATCTATCCAAAATGATTTTAACATATAACTCTATCATCCATTAAATCCTTTGTCCTCCAGTGCTCAATAGATTTGATTTTATCTATCACTGCAAGGCAACCAATAATCTACTTTCTTTTTCTATGTGTTTGCCTATTCTCTGCATTTGTGTAAACAGAACCACAGAATTTTTTTTTTCTGATTGGAGTCTTCTGCTTAGCATATTATGTTCAAGTTTCATCCATATATCATATGAGAAAATTCCTTACTTCTTTTTTATATCAGAACATATTTTGTACTTTTTCTTCAGGATTGTTTTTTTAATTTATTTTCATTTCATGTGCCTTGGTGCTTTGCTTGCACTTATGTCTGTGTGAGGATGTCAGATCCTATGAAACTGGAGTTACAGACAGTTGTGTGCTGTCATGTGGGTGCTGGAATTGAACCTGGATCCTCTAGAAGAGTAACCAATGATCTTAACCACTGAACCATCTCTCCAGTCCCATGGTGGAAAATCACTTTTAATCCAACTTTGTAGAGTTCTTATATTCTTCAAATCTATGAAACACATTACATGTTAAATAACAAACATATGTTGTGGGCTAGTGAGATGGATCTTTAGGAGAGGCATTTGCCATAAACATGACAACTTGAGTCCAGTACCAGGGATGGATGTGGTAGGGGAGTACTGACTGTTCTGTGTTGTCTTTTGATGTCTACATATATGTCCCATGCACATATATGCACACAAACACAAATAAATAATTCAATTTAAAGAGCATGTAGTGATAACCCATTTTTGAGCATTCAATTACTTAGTATATTAAAAAACAAATAAATTCACATCTGGTAAATATGGAAGGTGAATTGATTAGGTCATTGACTCCCTGTAACATCAATGTAGCTTCTAATTGAATAGTGCAATGTAAAGTATAGTGTTAGCTATAAATCCATATAATTTCCTTTTATTTCATGTTATATTTGACATGAGGCATTATAAAAAGTACGAATTCAGAACATGACAAGAAGTAGTACACATTCTCTTTTAATAATAACATCTCTCCCATGAAATAAAATTCGTGTCTTCAATTGCTCTTTTTGCTTTGGAAATGTTATGGAGAAGAATAAAAAGCCATCTTACAATATATTTTAAAATGTATCTAGTAATGACAATATGTGCTGGGAAAAAGATAACACCTTTCATTCCTTATTCAACAACATAAAAACCAAATAGCACATTTTCTTCTTATATTTACTGCATTATAAGTGGGCATACTATTTATAACAAAATTTCAGGGTTACCTCCAACATACTCTTTGTATTTTTATCTCTTGACAAATTACAGCTCCTTTAAAGTGAAACAATGTATTGAATTTTTGAATTCATCCTATCCAATTATTTTAAATGGTGCATTGATTTTGAAACTGGGCCCCTGCTTTCAGTTCATCGACGAGGTTCAAAGTCTATATTCATTCCAGACAATTGCTGCTTCACTTTGGGGAGGGGCAGGTCAGGAAGGTGTGAAGGGAGAGTCAGATTGCAATCAAAGGAGGATACAAGAAAGGCATGTATGAAGAACCTTGCTCTTTCTTCTTATCATATGTATTCAGTATCTTGAAAAATAAAATCTCCTCACTAATTTGTACATGAACTTCTTTTGAGACTCATGCTTTTAAAGGGAATGTACAAAATGGCAATGTCATGGAGTACTGCTTGTAGAAAGATATTCCTGACACAGCTAGAGAATTTTAAATTTTCAGGCAAAAAAAAAATGTTCCCAATTCCTTGGAAGTTCTAGGATACATTGTTTTTTGTTTTTTTTGTTGTTGTTTGTTTGTTTGTTTTTTTTGGGGGGGGAGTTCATTACACCTCTGAAAGCATTTCCAATATAAAATATTATGAATATAAATGTAGGGTTTTAAGTTTAAGTTTAGTTGTTAAATTTCTTTTTGTTTCAGTAATTCTCACCATACAAAGAATGGAGGCAGTTCTAAGGCAATTGGGCTGTTAAAATGTCCTTATTTTCAAATGTGTTAGCAAGTGTCATTGGTTCCTATAAAAGAGGAAATGGAAACTCCATGGCTGGTCTAGGAAGAGAAACAGTATATTAACAATAAATGAAAATAGGGGGTATTAGCGGTGCTTCTAATATAATGAGCAAGCACAATAAACCATGTCATGGTTAGGCTACACTTTCTGGTCATACCTGTCCTGCTCTCCTTGAGGAGCTGCTGAGAGACAGCGGGCTGATTGCTCAGCCTAAGTCTTTCCACCCAACTTGACCTTTGTAGCAGATGATTTTTAGTGTATATGTCACTTCCCTTGCAACTTGTAAATCCAGCCACAGCAGTGTTGCATAGCTCCTCCCATGCTCAGACACCCCCCACATCCCCAGAACTGCTTGTTTTTCCCAAGACTTCTGCAACAAATTTTTACAAACCAAATTACTCACTCATGTATGTGTCTCAAGTTTCTGGAAGCTGAAAGTGCTTTTAGCATCAAGGTGCTGGCCATCTTTGATCCCTTAGGAGATACCAGGAAAGGGGTCTATTTCAGGTCTCTTTCATGGCTTCTGCTAGTCCCCTGGTTTGAGGTGATAGCTCCAATCATTAAGTGATTTCTCCCTCTTATTCTATATGAAAGGGTCTTGCTGTATAGGCCAGAGTGGCCTGGAACTTGCTATCTTCTAGTTCTCTGGAACACTGGGATTATATGAAAGCACTACCATGTCTGGCCTGTTCTTTTTTTATAAGAACACTAATCACAGTGGATTAGGTCTCAATTTAATAACCTCATTTTGAACTCGATCACTTCTATAAATGCTTGATCTTCAAATCAAGTCACATTTGATGGTACTAAAGTTAGCATTTGAACATATGAAATCCAAGGGGCTACAATTCACCCCATAGATTCACACCTTACTTTTTCCCCATGTCCCTTTCAAGATGAAGGTAGGAAGCCATTGGGCATAGAAGGTGAACGAATTGTTGAAATCTGTGGGATAATCTTTAATCAGAAATAGAACTCAAGTGGGGAAATGTGCTGGCTTTGGTACTTTTGGTGGTGATTCTGTGAGGTATTCCAGCTTTGAGAAGCCAGATGTTCCTGGTTCTAATTGCTATAACTAACTCCATGACTGCCTACTGGTAATTTCTCTCCCACTTCACTGTGCTTTTTCTCCTTTCTACAACTTTAAAGATCCTTCCACAAAGAAATTGCTGACACTTTGCTGAGAGTAACTTCTTGTATCAGTTGCCATTTTAAAAACAATATAGTTTATTTTCATCATTTTCAATAGAATAAAAGTATGTTGATTCCCTAAAAGTTTACATTTGAAGTTACAATAATAGTAGTACCTTTGTTTGTAATATTAAAATAGAAAAATAAACTTATTCAGTCTTCATAAACTCATCCTAACTTGTTAGTATGATCACAATGAGCTTATAAAATACTGGCTTATTGCTGAGATACTAGAGTTCTGATCCTATGTTGACAGGTAAGAGAGCAAATTCAGAAAGTGTAGTTGATATTTCAAGAGGGGAGAAATCCAACTAGAATCTAGATTCTCATATACTAAAGTAGGATTTTTCTCTATACATTTAATTCTTATTATTAAGAATACTTAATTTGGGCTGGTGAGATGGCTCAGCGGGTAAGAGCACCGACTGCTCTTCTGAAGGTCGTGATTTCAAATCCCAGCAACCACATGGTAGATCACAACCATCCGTAATGAGATCTGACGCCCTCTTCTGGTGTGTGTGAAGACAGCTACATTGTACTTACATATAGCAATAAATAAGTCTTTTAAAAAAAAGAATACTTAATTTGTTGGTAAATATGGTATTTGTAAATTTTTAAGGTAAAGGGATATTAATTTCCTAGTTTCTTCCTTTCCTTTTTCTTTTTTTCTTCCTTCCTTTCTTT
>NC_045030.1:158499057-158502247 GCF_008632895.1 Mastomys coucha
TAGGAGAGAGAGAGTTGCTCTATGTAGCCTTGACTTTCCAAGAACTACCTCTGTAGACCAGGCTGACCTCAAACTCACAGAGATTTGATTCTGCCTCCTGAGTGCTGGGATTAAAGGTGTGTGCTACTACCACTGCCTGGCTTGGAATATCAATTTCTTAAGGACATAGAATGATTCCTACTCATGAAAAAATGTTATGTCTTTGATAGAATGGATGCTATTAGCTCTGTAATGTCATGACTTTTGTCTGGTGTTTTCACTGATAGTGTCTGGTACCTAGTACACACTCAATTAACATCTGCTAAGTATACAAAATAGTTTATTGGCAAAGAAATGATAATTTTTTCTGTACTGGAAAATCCATTGATTATAGTACAGTTCTACATGGTAAAAGTGTTTTAACTTGTTCACATGTATCCGTATCACCATTTAATCCTCAAGCAATTCTTTAAGGGTAAGGAGACTGAAACTTAAACAAATTTAGTCACTATATTAATTTCAAAGCTAGTGAATGACCCAACAATGCCTCTTCATCATGCTGCCTCCAATTGGCATAGCTCAGATAATGCCAGGGTCAATACTAGAGAGACTAAGAGCACAAGGTGCTCCTCGCATCACTACTGTAACAAGAAAACATCTTGTAAACATCACAAGCTGACAGGTGAAGGATTTCTTCCAAGATATTTTTAAGTCATACTGAGTGTGACAGGATGTAGTGACTCATCATCAAACCAGAGAAACAAAACAAAACACCTTTTATTCATCCCTAAAGTCTGTTGTGAACTGTATTTCATTAACTGAAATGACTTTTACTGTCATAATACCTCATGTGATTACGTTTCATTATTAGCTTGGATGTCTGGGCCCAATTTATTCTTTCTTAACACATAACATCCTGTTCAAAAGTTGCAAGCAAATAAAATCTTCATGTGAAAGTGTGAGCTTCCTATGATAGCCTGAGATAACATTTCAGAGGTTTAATCAACAGCTCTAGAATCAACTGCAAAGTGTTGTCAAGTTGTATTTTAGTTGCTTATCATTCTTTTATTTATTCCAACTTAATAGATAAATTACAAAATCTAGGGGCATAGAGACTGTCAGACGTGCTCAGGAACTCAGCACCTAGGAACAGACTCCATTTCTTGGTGTACCCTTTGTTTACCTGCTTGAACCAAAACATGCATTTTTAATTAAATATTTTTCATATAATATAGTTTGATAATATTTTTCTGTCCCTCAGCTCCTCTCAGATCTTCCTTACCTCTGTAATTTTATATTCTTTCTTTATCTCTTTCTTTTAAAGAAGTCCACAAAATGAAGATCAAAACAAAAGCTACTAAAAAATGCCAAAACTAAACAAAAACTCCCCTCCACACAAAAATAAATGGAGTTAATGTTGTGTTGGCCTTCTGGCATGGGATATGGCTAATCCACCCAGAAGGGACTGGTTTCTTTCTGTTCACCTGTGTTCCTGTTTGTCATTATCATTGCAATAGTGGTTCTTCACTCACTATGACAATGGCATTTGGTCCAGGATTGCCATATTTCCAGAACTGGCTTCATTGTCTCATTATACTAATGTTTATTTTTTGTGTCCTCTTTATTAGGTGTGGGGATGTGGAGATCAAATTCAGGATTTGGGGCATACTTGGTAAATATTTTATTATTGAACTAAACTCCTTTTTTTTTATTTTTTGGTTTCTCATGTAAAGTCTCATCTGTTTCATTTATCTTTTCCATTCTGTTATTTATATTTAGCTCATTAATCAAAAGACATAAAAGTAGAATGGAATGTAGTTGGAAAAAAAGAGTTCAGCAGGAGGTACATGGCAACAAGAGAGACTAATAGGTGACTGTAATCAAAATATATTGTATGAAGTTGTCAAAAATTATACTGTATACATGAATAAAATTGCCAAAAATAAGAAAACCATTACAATTAGAAAATAAGCATTCATTTAAATTTTATTTTATCATCCAGATTTAGATTCTTTTTATAAACTGAAAATTAATTGTTATATGTGTTTATGGACTAGAATGTGATGTTTTGATTTATGTATACATTCTAGAAATTCAAAATTAAGCTAATTGATTCACTATTATTTATTTGTGATGAAAACATTTAAAGCCTACTCTTTGGCAACATTAAAATGTACACTATATTAACTATCATCATCATTTTAGGCAATAGATCACTAAGCCTTATTTCTCCTGTCTAGCTGAGACCTTGTACCATTTGATCGTAGTGTTATTTTTCTCCTGACCCTCCTCATCTCCCTCTTTATGGTAACCACCATCTTTTCTGTTTCTTAGTCTGACTTATGTAGGGCCCATACAACCACATCATATGGCATTGGTCTTTCTTTGGTTGGTTTATTTGTACCTTTTTCTACATTGCAATATGCTTTAAATGTCTTTATAGATATAGTGAAAGCAGAATGAGACTTCAAGATCACCAATGAGAAAATATTTGAAATTCTGAGAAAAACAGAGGTCTTTCCACTTTTGGATCTTCTTGTCTGGGTTCACTAATGGCTTGTTCTCTAAAGAAATTCGTAAAACTTGACTTTCCTCAAAGCAATTATCTTCATTTTGCCTCTGAATCATTCTCTTAACTGGTACACTTTCATGTCCCCGTATCTCACATAATTTGGCCTACTGAACTCTGATTAAGTGGCCTATTCAATGTGTTACCATTGCATTTTTGACAAGTTTGTGTGGTATCATGTTAAAAGTCTGGAGCACTTAGTGTTATGGATGTGGCAGCAAGGCTGATAACATGAAGTCCTCAGGTGGATATGAACTTTGTAATTCTGAAGCAAACCAATTAGAAATTTTGTTGATGCTAATAATGCTTAGAGAATTTTAGTCCAATCTACGTTTTACCTACTATCAGGTTCTGTCCTCATTCATCATCAGGGACACAAAAAGCTTCCATTTAGGTGAGTGCATTTTTTTCTCACCTTTCTTCCCTATCAGAAAGACAAAAGTAAGACTAGGCAGAATATACAATAGCACAATTAGGGGTTTAAAAGTAGTGTGGGTCTGCATCAGATGGGCTCCTATAGCTGTAAGAAGAAGACATATGCCCAGATCCTAAACCCAGAAGCTATCTCCAATTAAAATTCAATTGCAAATGAAATTTTAGTTTTCTTTAAGAGAGTCTAACTGGGAAAACGAACTACTTTTT
>NC_045030.1:158502303-158514071 GCF_008632895.1 Mastomys coucha
GCCTCAAACTCAGAAATCTGCTTGCCTCTGCCTCCCAAGTGCTAGGATTAAAGGTATGCACTGCCACTGCCCAACAACAAACTACTCTTTAGGCTTGGCACCATGTAGTAGATGGCCAACACAAAAGGATCTCCTTGGTGTCTTTACAGGTTCTTTGTCTCATAATGTCATGCAAGGGCTTTCTTTTTTCTTTGTTTTAAATTTAATTTATTGGTTTTCTTTTATTTTATATTCTGTCTTTCTCACTGTGCGTCTCCCCATCTTTTTGTTTCTTTGTCTTTCTATGTTTCTGCCTCATCTGTCTCTGTCTGTCTGTCTGTCTGCCCTACAGGTCCTTTGCACATATATTATGGCTTCCAGTTTAGTGCTTTTCTTTTTTTTTTCTTTTTTTATTAGGTATTTTCTTTATTTACATGTCATATGATTTTTCTTTTCCCAGTTTCCCCTCCCAGGAACAAACAAACAAACAAACAAACAAAACCAACAAGTAGAAACCTCTGTTGGCTCCCCCTCCCCATGCTTGCCACCCACCCTCTCCCACTTA
This sequence comes from Mastomys coucha, assembly GCF_008632895.1. NCBI lineage: Eukaryota > Metazoa > Chordata > Mammalia > Rodentia > Muridae > Mastomys > Mastomys coucha. Next base: position 158,502,848 of record NC_045030.1, read on the forward strand.
TTGGCCCTGGCATTTCCCTCAATCACCATAGGTAGAGAAACCAAAGTATTCCATAACAAAACCAAATTCACACAATATATTTCCACAAATCCAGCCCTTCAAAGGGTAGTAAATGGAAAACTCCAACACAAGGAGGAGAACTACATCCCTGAAAAAACAAAAATGTAATCTTCCAACAAAACTAAAGAAGATAGCCACATGAACAGAATTCCAGCTCTAACTACAAAAATGACAGGAAGCAGTTTAGTGTTTTTAAATTCCTAAGTGTGTGTGTGAGTGGGTCTCTGCATCTATATCTTGGAAAAGCCTATTCTTGGGCTCTTTTCCATCTGTTTGTTTTGTCCTAGTTTGATGTATTTAGTTTTTGTTTTATCATGCCATATCATATCATAGATCATATCATATCATTATCCCTTAGAAACCTCTTTGTTTTCAAATGAGAGACAGAATGAGGGTGAATCCAGTTGGGGGTCTGGGTACTGAGCAGGAACTGAGAAGAAAAGCCAGAAGGGAAACCATAATCAAGATATATTATTTGGATAAGTAAAAGCTAGTAAAAAGGAAAAAAAAAAGTTTTCAATAAAAGAAGAAATAGTTTTTTTTCTTTTCAGGAGAGTTGTTTTCATTTGTCACATTTTTATCCTTGATCATAGGTGATAAAGCAAAGGGCCAGACCTCACCACTTTTAGATAAGGATGTAAGATGTTAGATACTCAACTGGAGATCAGGAGAAGACTACAAACCTAAAGTGCTGGAGCAAGGTACTTTTTCAGTGTTTATCATCACTTTGGTTACAAATGCTGCTATGCATCATACAGGTGTCCCTTAAGACTGAAACACCAGTCTTCCCATCAACTTTGCTAGCAGCTGGCAGCTCTCTGTGGGTTGTTTGTTTGTATGTTTGAAACTACCCTTGGCTGACATAGTATATCACATTCCTACATCAGTTCCAGTTAATTGGTTAAGCTATTGTATATAAAGGCCCAGCTCTTTGGCACAGTATAAGACAATTTAAAATGCAATGTGGGTTTCAGAGCTCTCTACCAATACTCAACTGAGGCCTTTGCTATAAGTATATTACAGTGACTTTCTCTGAGTTTCCATCAATGCAATCCTTACATGTTTCCCTAAGAGTACTCCGAGAACTCAGAGGTTTCATGCCAGGAGCAGTGTGAAGACACATGGTCTAAAATGGGGTCATTGACCACACCTGTAACTTTTCTCATTATTCTTACTAAACAATTATAAAGTAACAGCTTAAGGGAGGAAGGGTTTAGTTAATCTCAGGACATAGGAGGCATGGTGGAAGGAGCAGCTCTCTGCTATAGAAGCATCAGCAGGAGGTTGTTTGTTCAGGTTTAGGCAGATTAGGAAGCAGAATTGGAGAGAAAAGAAGTATATGCTAGAATATAAACTTCAACACCTACTCATAGTGGCCAAGTTCCTCCAGTGAGAGTCCAGCTCCTGAAGGTTCCACAACCTTCTAAAGCAGTATCATTAGATGGAGACCAAATATTGAAACATATAAGCCTGTGGATGAGATTTTATATGCAAAGCACCATCTTGTTTTCCATTGGGACCTAATCACTAGGGAGTTAAAGGTCAAAAAGCTTCTGATATATTGTGGCCCTCTGATTGTCAAAACTGTAATGGGGCACTTTTTCTTCTATAGGAGATATAACCTGGCACAGGAATAGTGGCTTTCCAAAGGAAAAAAGAGGACATGTCTCTAAGTTGCTGCTGGATCAACAAAGATATATTATTAGGATCTAGAAGAGACCAATGTTTATGGATTTTTATGGTACTGGATAGACCAAGGAGTAAAAAATAAACCAGAAGAGTACTTCAAGAGGAATATATTGATTTATGAATATTTTTATATGATGAAAGTTTTAAACCTTTGGCATAGATCCAAGAAGAACATGCCAATATAGGTAGAATCCCTCAAGTCTAGGAAACTTTCAGAATTTCCACAGCAGATGGTGGAAGTAGGGCTCAAAAGATTCAGAGAAAAGAGTAATATAGTCTTGATAGACTGGGTAAGGTCAGAGTTAATTATGTTTCTGACCTCCAGAATCTGTGATGATGATGCTCTCCTATGATGCAAAAAGGACTGTGCCAATATGATCAAATTAAGGATTGTGTGATTATCTTGGATTCTTTACTGGGATCAGCAAACATCACAACAATCTTCATAAGGAGAATGAAGAAAAAATTACTTGAGTGATATGAATGTGGATTTTAAAGATGGGGGAAGGAGCATGAACAGAGGAACCAGTGCCTCCTCCTCACAAGCATCACTGTCCTGCCTGTGCCTCCATTTCAGCATAGTGAAACCTATTGCTGGCTTTTGGCTTTCAGCAATGCTAGAGCACAGAGTCACAATGTTTTAAAGACCATTGAAGATTGTGTAACTTGTTATTGTGTAATCTGTTAGCAGTGGAAAACTGATACTAATATAGACATGTTTGTTAATTCAGCATATTTGTATCCCTTGCCATTAGAGCTGTTGAATTCATGGTAATACAGGTGTCAAAGGAATCCAATATATATTCTCCTGTAGTTATGCTCAAACATTTCCAGAGTGCATGTTACTTTTTGTAATTTTTTTCCTTACCTTCCTTTATATAGTCTTCCTTTCAAATTAACATGTTCACCATCTGTCCCCAGAAGTATACACTTAATATTTGCCCACATAATTTAACAATTCATGATAGTTCTTTTGCATGAGCCTTCAGTTCCCTAGTTTGATTTCATACTTAGTCTCTTCCCAAGGTAAACTAGACTCTGACTATGGCAATTAGCCTAGTGATAATAATTGGTAGGCTATGAATCATAAAATTTGTTCTGCAACAAATCACTATTCAGGCAGGAAATAACTATTCTTTGAAGAAAAGAAAGGACAGCTATTCTGCAGGCCGAGGAAACTCCATTGGAAATACTTCACAGGGATGTAGGAATTTATGGGACCCTAAGAGTGCTTCAAATATTGTGATTGTACTCTGTCCAGGTCACCTCCCTCAGCTCACATCAAACACCTGAAAAGTACCATGATTTTGACTGATATTGTAATTCAAAGCCCAAATTAGATTTTTTTGATACTTCATTCATGCTGCTATAAGAAAGAAGGAAATTTTTTTAGCATGATCACAAAATATCTTTGATTTAAATCTGCACCTTGCAGTGACCATTAACACGTACAAGAGTTTTGTTCTTTACATCTCATGCTGCTATCAGTAGCAGACATCCAACAGAGTGGTTACATCTCTGCCCAGTGGCACTTACAGGGCACTTCTATCAGATAGCAAACATAAGATTTATACTTAACTTATGATCTCCAAAATTAGCAGTATGGATACAGCTTAAGTCCCAGGAGCATGCTAGAAATACAAACAAAACTTCATTCTCACTGCTTCCTGTAGTGGCCTATCCATACTTACTGCTTTCTTGAGACCATTATGCCAAGACACCTCTGGCACACATTGTCTGGTCTAATCGTGGCTCTCCAAAACCATGGAGGAAGACTCCATAACCCTGTCATTCTTGTAGCCTCCTTTCCTATAAAGCCAACACGGTGCAAATGACATTGCCAAGCCAAGTTCAAGTGCCAGATTGGAATTGTACTGGCTGGTTTTATGTGTCAACTTGACACAAGCTGGAGTTATCATAGAGAAAGGAGCCTCCCTTGAGGAAATACCTCCATGATATCCAGCTGTTAGGCATTTTCTCAATTAGTGAGCAAGGGTGGGAGGGCCCATTGGTGCCATCCTTGGGCTGGTAGCCCTGGGTTCTGTAAGAAAGAAAGCTGAGCAAGCCACGGGAAGCAAGCCAGTAAGTAATATCCCTCTATGGCCTCTGCATCAGGTCCTGCTTCCTGACCTGCATGAGCTCCAGTCCTGACTTCCTTTGGTGATGAACAGCAATGTAGAAGTGTAGGCTGAATAAACCCTTTCCTCTCCAACTTGCTGCTTGGTCATGGTGTTTGTGCAGGAATAGAAATTCTGACTAAGACAGGGATAGACCCTGACCACTTTGAATCACATTGGCAGCAGATTTTTTATTCAGCTGCTTTCTAGGGACAAGAATATTCTTTAGGTTCTCTTTGTACAAGTTGGAAGTTTAGCGGTGTAAAGTTTTGTACTGGGAGTAGTCTTCTCCTTGTTCCAGTACAGAGCAGGGGGCCTCTCTCTCCTTAACTATGCTAATCTCCTTAACAAGCACAGACCTTGGATGCAGCATTACATTTCTTAGTACCCCTTCTTTTCCTCTAAACCATGCATTTTATGTTTCTCTGCTTCTTTTCTTTATAGATTTGCTTAAGCATTATCAATAACAACCCCACCAAAGGTTCGATGTTATGCTGACTTGAAATTTCCTCCAACAAAGAAATTATTTTTAGTTCAGCCTCAGTCAAGTTCTTTGTATACAAATGGGAAAGTTCGAAGGCTGGACAATGACATTCTATTGTGAATTTTTGTATTTCTGTCTCAGTCAGTGTTCTATTGCTTTGAAGAGACACCAAGACCATGATAACTATTATACAAAGAAAGCATTTAGTTGGGGACTGCTTACAGTTTCAGAGTTTTAGTCCATTATTGTCATACTGGGGAGCATAGCAGAATGCAGGTAAATGTGGTGCTGGAGAAGTTAACAACTCTACATCTGGATCCAAAGGCAGCAGGAAGAGAGATACCCTGGGTCTGGCTTGAGCATTTTAAGCACCATAGCCCAACCCTAGTGACACACTTCCACCAACAAGGCCATATATACTTCAACAAGACCACACCTGCTAGTCCACGTCAAGTAATGCCACTCTTTAATGACTGAGCATTAAAATATATGACCCTATGAGAGCCCTTTCTTTTCAAACCATGATGATCACCTTTCACTGTTATGTTTTAACGTTGTCTCAATATATGTGGAGTTTCAATTATTCATAGGTAGGTGTGATGGCTACTCTGGGTTGTCAGCCTGACTACATTGGAATTAACTAAACTCCAAGCAGCTGGGTTCATCTGTGTGGGATCATTCTTGATTGAATTGTGTGAAGTGGGAAGGGCCACCCCAACGGATCTTTTGAGATGAGAACATCCACCTTAACCCTGGGCCACACCTTCTAGTGGCAGCCTATGTAAAGGACATGGAAGAAGAAAGCTCTTTGCTCTTTGTCTGCTTTCCTTCATTTGGGCATGCAAGTTCATTTTTTCACTAGTATAACATTCCACTTCTTCAGGATTCCAGCATATTTCACAGACAAGCAGAAACATCTAGTCTTAAAGTTTACATTGGGATACAGGCATAGTTCATATAGTCAGACTATGATCTGTAAGTAATCTAGGTCAACCTGGAGGATAATGATAATGACTTTAGCTCCTCATCCTTCAGAAGCACATCTCAGAGACACACGCTACAAACTAGTAATCAAGTAACATACTACTTAGTCTTTTCCTTGCTTGCCCTATTCCTTTCTCTGTCTCTCTGTCTTTATCTCTTCCTCTGTATGCACTGTGCCTTCCAGTATCTCCAGATTTGCTTACTTACTATTCCTTCTTGGAGCTACTTCTCAAAAAATTATCTCACCTATAGATGATGATTCATTCTTGCTTTGGACACCAGGTTCTCAAGTCATGTTTCTTGATATCTGTTTTTGTATGTTATATTTGTAACCTAGAAAGTCTTTTTAGTCTTTTAAATAATTTTAAAAATTAAAAGAAAATTCATTTGTGTTGTATGATAATAAAATGAAAATCAGACACTTATATCCATCAACTTTTATTCAGACAAAGACATACCCATTAGTTTATATATCATCTGTAGTTGCTTTTGTATGGTAAGTCAATACAGCGATGAATAACCACAATGAATCATCTAGCCTGAAATGTATAAAGTAATAAATGTTAAATTATAGTTTTATCTAAAGTACAGATCAAACATTCTATTATTAATTTTAAGATAATTTCTTTTGGAACACATTAAACTGTTAAAAATTGTATAGAATATCAAATTGACTATTGTTAATAATTTGCCTTTTTGACCTCAGGCTAAGATTTAATATTATAGGAAACTCCTTACTAGTTACATGTATTTATATAATGGAGTTAAAACGATAAAACTATTTTGATTTTTATGATGATTATTTTTTAATATCACCTGAAAAGAGGGTTTCAGCGAGGGATTGCATAGTTCAGGTTGGCCTGTGTGCATGTCTATGGGGTATTGTGGTGATTATCTTAATTGATGTGGGAAGACCAGGCCGCTCTGGGAAGCACTATTCCTTATGCAGGGGTTCCATGACCAGTTGTGAACGTATAGGCAAGTTGCTGCAAACAAGGCAACATGCATGTATATATTCTCAGTCTGCACTGTCAATGTGACTGGCTACTTCAAGTTCCTAATGACTTGACTTTTCCAGAACGATGGATTGTAACCTGCCCTTGCGAGCTAAAATAAGCCCTTGCTTCTCTCTTTTGCTTTTGTCAGGGTATTTTATCACAGCAACTGGAAAGAAAACATAGGACAATATTTAAGTTTACTATCAACTTTTAAATGATTTATTTAGCTGTAAACACATGGTAAGGAGTAGTAAGGAATATTCAATAATAAAAAAGATATTTTTTCTCATATATCAAGTAGGTTTGTTTCATGTTAAAAAATTAACTTGTTATAGGGACAAACATTTCCCTTTATAAAGTAAGTGGTCCTAGCCCCTAGAAAGCAAGACTCCTTTTCATGGTTGGCTACAATCACAATCCAGAGTCATTTGATCTATTCTTATATTTCTAAAAGCACAAAACCACTTTGTATGCAGAAAGCAATCAACACCTAGGAGTTTTTCATTTTCTTCCATTACATTGTGCTGTACTTGCAAGTTCCCCATTACTGAGTAATGGACTTGGAACATATCCAATAAATTATGTTTAGTATCAGGGAAGGTTTATTAATGTAGCTGATTCAATTTCACAAAGAATGCTCTCCTTTACTGAAAAATCATTAATAATTCTTATTGCTCACAGAATATATCCACATTCCTTAGCTAGACATACCCTGAGTATACCCTATCTCTTTGACCTTATCTGCCACTGTCGTTCATGCTCCTCCTCTAAATCTTTTCAAGTCTTTCCAATCCATTGATTTCCTTTGTTTTGTGCTGCTGTAACAAAATACCTGAGACTTGGAAATGTATAAATAACAAAAATGTATTTTCTCACAGGCCTGGAGGTTGGGAAGTTTATGATCAAGGTAGCAGGATTTTGTTTTTGGTGAAGGTCTTCATATTTAATTCTGCCTGTCTTAAGTAACAAGTCTCTCTCTCAAGCAAACAAGCAAGCAAGCAAGCAATTAAACATTTTTGCCAAGGAAGGGAACCCAAAATTGTTAAGAAGAATCATAATTCCAGGTCTATCATTTCCTCTCATGTGTAATCACCATGAGTCACATACCACCTTATGCTTTGCAAATGCCATTGGATGGAAAGTGTTAGGGAAACGAACACTGGCTTGTTACTCATCTGGAAAGAGATTGTGTTTCTTTAAATGAGCATAGTTCTGACACATGACTGTTCCTGTATTAAACAGATTTCAGGGGAAGTTAGTATACAACAGCTCTTCCATTTAGGTTAAATCTAAAATCACCTTACTTTGTCAGCCTCTCCTAACTACTATATAACACAGAGAAATGAATCATGACCTCCTATATTTAGTATGGTTAAATGTCCTTGACAAATGATGTATAAAAGTTAAGTTGGACTCCTTAACTTCTACACTAATGACATTTTGGACTAGATTATTCTTTGCTATAGGTGACCATACTGCACACTGACTGTACTATGTGTAACAGCATCCTTAGCCTCTACCCACTACATTTTAATAGCAGTTCTCAGTTGAAAAAAATAGAAAACAACCCCAGAAATTGGAAAGTGTATCTCATAAGGATGCTCTATAAATGTGGGAAATATAACTTCCTTTTTTTCTTTAAGTAACATAATTTTTCTGCATTGTGAGTGGTTTTTTTTCTCTTTTCTTTTTTGAGAGAGGGTGGCTTGTTATTTTGCTTTGGGACATGGTAAAAAAAAGAGAGGGAGGAACTTCACATATTTCAATAAAAAATTTGAGGAAAACCATGCTGTGAGCAAGATACAAGTTTTGAAGACCTAAAGAACACACATGTCCCCATGGTCAAGAACCAGTCCCCAACACTATTAAGGATACTCTCTTATGCTTGCAGACAGGAACCTAGCATAACTGTCCTCTGAGAGGCTCACCTGAGCCAACTGCAGCAGATGGAAACAGATGCAAAGACCCACTGTCAGACATTAGACTGAGCTCAGGGAGTCTTGTGGAAATATTGGAGGAGGGATTGAGGGCCCTGAAGGAGATAGGGACTCCACAAGAATATGAACAGAGTCAACTAACCTGGATCCTTGGGGACCCCAGATTCACCAACCAAGGAGCAAGCATGGACTAGACCCTAGACCCCCTGCAGGTGTACAGACTGGGTTTTCATGCAGGTCCCTCAACAACTAGGGCTGAGTCTGTCCCTCATTCTGTTGTCTGCCTGTGGATCCTGTTCCTCAAACTGGACCACCTTGTCTGGCCTCAGTAGGAGATGTACTTAGTCCTGGAGTGACATGATGTGCCAGGCAGGTTGATACTGGGATGGGGGTGGGATGGGAGTTGCTCCCCCTTCTCAGAGGAGAAAGGGAGGGGGAAGGCATTCTATAATAGGGGACAGGGAGGAGAGGAGGGTGCTGTAATCTGGATGGAAAGTGAACAAATAAATTAAGGGGGAAAAAAGAACCCACTTGTTTCTTGCCTGGATCTTCAAAGAAGCCAGGGTTTGAGTTTATTTATTCTAACATCTTGGAAGCAGCTGATGAAACACTATAATATTGGATAATGATTGATTGCTTCCAATATAGCATTTTTCTGGTAATTAGAAGAATACAGTGAATGTTATTGAGTGAGACAAGACATACCAACCTTCTTTCTATAAGGGAAGATTGTCAGTACTTAGCAGCTGTGTTCTAATGACGTATGTTTGGGACTGAATATTTCCATCTAAGATGCTGCTCAATAATATTACCTCTACACCACCTATCAGTTCCACTTTCAATTTGTTTCCATCATCTTTGTCAAAGAGAAAGTCAAAGTAATTGAAATTATTAAATCACTATAATTGCAACTTAATACTAATCCAGTAATTATCCTTTGAATTCAGTTTTCAGCACTGCAGATTCATCTCTCTATTAGAAGCAGATAAAACTGAAAGATAATAATGAGGAAAGCAAATGTTATCTCAGGAATTTGAATGGACATTACTTTTCTATGCTAGAAACATATACTGCTAATTTCCAAATTCTCCTCACATATTGATAGCTAACTGCCAATGGGGGCCAGCTTTATATGGAGATCTTAATATGTGGACCCCTGTGAAAAAGGAGTTTGTATGTGACCATTGGGCTTTCATTTAAGAGGGGCCCTTGACTCTTCAGGAATTGAATTTGTTAACCTTTAAGTATTTCAGCATTGTAAAGATATATGTTATTTATGTAAATTTGCTTTCAGATATAGGAATGATTGTGAAGGTTACAGAAACAGCCCATTCTTCTATGGAGGAGACAAAGCAGATGAATCAGTGCAATGCCAGTGATGTATCTGCCACTTGCCTTCAGCATACCTCACATTTAGTAGTCTCCTTCCTTTGGTTCCTTTTGTTACCTCCCCTGGCACTCCATCTCCCTGGCTTCACCACTCAGTTACCCACACAGCCCAAAACAACATGACCATTTAGCAACCCTTCTCTTCTTTCCTGAGTTCCCCGTTGGCTCAGATGTTCTCTTTGTTCAGAGTGGAACATCTTAAAGATCAGTACCACTCTCTTGCAGATCCTGCTCAGCTGTCACAACTTCACTGTGATATTCTCTAGTTCTATTTTGATTTGGTTAAGTGATTATACAATATTATTTTGATGCTAAATGTATCGTTCAAACAAACCTAGTGAATTTGTTCCCATAAATAGAGCAGAGCAGACTTGTTGCTCTGGGAGAGGTGGGATCTGGAGTTCCAGGACATGACTCCCATCTCAGCTTAGGTACTACATAGAGTGGTGCATGTAATACTACAGTAGTTTGCCTTTTATTAATGTTTCCTTTATGGAATTTCAATTATTTATTGCCAACTATGGTTTAAAAATAATAAATGGAAAAATCTTAGAAACAGTTCATGTTTTAAATCCCATACAATTCTGAACAACATGAAGAAAGTCTAGTACTTTCCCCATGAAGGGACTATATCATTCTTTTGCCTAGCATAATCATGCCTATAATCTACTTGCCCATTAGCCTTGGCTATTAGATCAACTGTCATAGAATCCCAGTGCTTATGTTTAAGATTTATTTTACTTAATTTTATCCCAGAAGCAAAAGTGTAGTTATAATAGCAATCCTGATAATGCCAAAAGAAGTTATAAAGTTATAAAGGAAACGTTAAGGAAAGGCAAACCACTGTAGTATTACATGCACCACTCTATGTAGTACCTAAGCTGAGATGGGAACCATGGCTCCGGGACTCCAGATCCCACCTCTCCCAGAGCAACAAGTCTGCTCTGCTCTATTTATGGGAGAAAATTCACTAGGTTTGTTTGAAATGAAAGGATAAGAAAATTCTTGATTTAATAAAGAAAAGGAAAATATATGTTGATATTGAGTTTTAGAGTATAAAGTGAGTATGAGTTTTGAGTTTAGAGTTGAAGAGTCTTCCTCTCCCACACCACCCAGCTCCCTTCTGAATTGATCACTCAGATAGGAGCACTGCCAAGAATGCCTGATAAACTGCCCTAAAAAGTCAACAGAGATCATTCTGATTGCTTGGGAGGAAAGTTGTGGATATTGCCAAGAATGACATGCTAAATTAGATGTGCATAAGGGAGATGTATTCAATATCCAAGCCACTGCTGCATTATTAGTTGCCTGCATGTGATTGCAAAATCTATTGTCCTCGCTGAGACTCTAGTGGCCCTGAGTTCTGACTTGTGGTGGTCTAAATGCAATATCTTCTCTACTCAGGATCATTATAGCCAATGCTGACAATCTAAGGGATGCCTAGAAGAATGAATTGGTGAAGAGTACTTGTGTTACAGTGAGCAGATACTACACTTTCTTTTTTTTTTTATTTTCTTTATTTACATGTAAACTTCTCCATTCCCAGTTTCCCCTCCAAAAAAACAA